>NC_141377.1:29117829-29717829 GCF_017979445.1 Akebia trifoliata
GAAAAATTGACTTAAAACCTTACATAATGCCTTGCGTAGATGCTTTCAAATAAAAAGAACAATCCTTGATTGATTTTGATTAAAAAAAAAGAAGTAAAATGTATATAAATAGTTTTTGTTTTATATATATATATATCTTCAAAATGCTTGAAAATGGCTTCCTTTTCATTCTTAAATCCTCTTTATCAAAATGGAGTCTCCAAAACTTAATCAGGATGCCGAAAATCCAAATTTTTTTGAATGAAAAATGGTGAATTTGAATGATTAGGAAAATTTTAACATTTTAATTGTGAGAAATGTCTAGAGTGAGATTCAGGGTTGTTTAGAATAGAGGAATTTGCTAAATGGATTATTTAGCTCACCCCAAAAGTCAAGAACTAATCATAAAGAAAAGTTAGCATGATGGACCATTAAGTAATTTTCCAAAAAAAAAAATCCTTGATCTTTGTATTCAAAATTCTATCATTTTTCTACTTTTCTAGAAGTCCTACCATGTTTGTGATATTGGGTTCCATGGATAGAAAGTCAAGGGTTTTTTACTTGATGATGAGGGCATTTTAGGTATTGTGTTGGTTAGTCTCTCAAAAGACCTAGGTCAGGGGCTTGTCATCAATTTGAAAACACATGGGTATTAAAAATTAAAATATTCACCAACAATGTGAGTCAATGAGACGCGATCTCATGATCTTATGATGATCTCTCATGTGATGTATGATCCCACTTTCAAAAGGTGGCTCTCTTCGTGAACCTCATCCCTTCTCCTCTCTTTGAGGTCTGTGTTTTGTGAGTTCTTCCTCCTTCTACAATGATTTAAATACAAAAATTTGAGCAAATGTTACGTACCTACTTAAATGGATTCACAAAAATAATAAAAAAAAAAGAAATAGATTGAGATTGATCTCATTCGAGGGAAATCGGACCTCCTAGGCCACCAATTCGAGATGGTGAATCTCCAAAATCCAATAGGATCTTAATAATAATTTTTCTGCATATCTTTTCATTAATCTCATAATAAATTTAAATACAAAGAAATACTACATTAACTACCCACTTATCCAAACTACCCACTCTCCTATTCATTCAAGTAACTACCCCATAATCATAACTCCATACTCCATAACTCCTACACAATTCAGAACTACCCTTACCCACTACTTAAAACTCCTTAACTAATTGAAATTCTAAAACAATTAAAATAAAATACATCAAGATGCATCAAATCTTGATACAAGATAATAAATTTCTAGGCACAGAACATTCTCTACCCCTTGTAAAAAAACCTTGTCCTCAAGGTTTCAATCTAGAAAGTATTCCCTCCCCTTCATCTTCAATTTCCTTTCCATCATCTCGCTCGCCAATTTCATCAATTTCTTTTGGCCAATTTCCCTCTAAAAGGAAAAGCTACTGAACTTTACATTTATGACCTTGGGAGAATTTCTCATCACAATTATAACATAACCCACGATCTCTACGCTCTTTCATCTCTACAGGTGAGAGTCGTTTAAGAGCAACAGATAATGGTTTTCCTGAATGAACGATTATGTTGGTGTCATTTGTAGGGTCGTTCATCCGCTTTCGAGTCAATATTTTTTCTTCTTGATCTAGATTAGTTTCATTTATTAGAGGAATTCTTTCAAACAGGTGGTGTTCTAGATTTCCAAAAACATAAAAGAAAGAAAAATGTCGGGATTCTTAGAAGAAAATCTTCAAAGTGCTGTTGTTCCTTTATTGAAACTCCTCTCCCTCACAGTAATTGGCCTAGTTCTTGCACACCCGAAAACCCAAATCGTACCTAGAGCCACTTTCAAGCTCCTTAGTAAGCTCATCTTCGCTCTATTCTTACCGTGCCTTATCTTCACCCACCTTGGTGAATCCATTACCCTAAAAAATGTGGCCTTGTGGTGGTTCATCCCCGTAAATGTTGTAATTAGTATGGTTATCGGTTGCATATTGGGTTACATTGTAGCAATTATATGCCGCCCACCCCCTCAATTCTTCCGATTCACCGTCATAATGACTGCGTTTGGCAACACCGGAAATATCCCATTCGCCATTGTTGGGTCGGTATGCCATAGCGCAGACAACCCATTCGGTCCACATTGCCACAAAACGGGGGTTGCTTACGTCTCGTTTGCACAATGGGTTGGTGTAATTCTTGTGTATACGTTGGTTTATCACATGATGGAGCCCCCATTGGAGTATTACGAGATCGTTGAGGAGGGAATTGAGATGGAGATTGAGGAACAAAACCCAGTTAACGATATTAGTAGGCCTCTCCTTGTTGAAGCCGAATGGCCAGGAATGGAGGATAAAGAAACCGAGCATTCCATGACACCCTTTATTGCCAGTATCTTTAATAGTGTCTCGAATGTTTCACAAACTTCTATTACTGATGTTGATTTAGCGGAGGGGGGAAGCAGTAATAGTCCCAAGTCGATTAGGTGTTTTGCGGAGCCAAGGATGATTCGAAGGATTAGAATTGTTGCTGAACAAACTCCAATACAACACATCCTTCAACCCCCAACAATAGCTTCTCTTTTAGCAATTATTGTTGGAATGGTGCCACAACTCAAGTCATTCGTCTTTGGATACGATGCTCCACTTTCTTTCATCACAGATAGTCTAGAAATCTTAGCGGGTGCAATGGTTCCTTCTGTGATGCTTATTCTCGGTGGAATGCTTGCCGAAGGACCTAATGATTCTAAACTCGGTATTAGAACTACAATTGGTATTAGTGTGGCAAGGCTTTTGGTTCTACCTTTGGTGGGTATTGGGGTTGTTGCTTTGGCTGATAAACTGAACTTTTTGGTCCGTGGTGATCAGATGTATAGGTTCGTGCTTTTGTTACAATACACAACGCCAAGTGCCATCTTATTGGGAGCGATTGCTAGCTTGAGGGGTTATGCAGTTAGTGAGGCTTCGGCACTCCTCTTCTGGCAGCATGTGTTTGCCCTGTTCTCTCTTTCTGTGTATATTATCATCTACTTTAAGCTTCTTGATTATATTTGAGTTTTATTTGAAAATATTTCCACCTCTTCAAGTTTCATGAATGCACGATTAGCTTGTGCTGCATATCTGATTTACTGCTTTTGGGTTGTTTTCCCTGCATTTTTTACTTGAATATAAGATGGATTTATGTGCCAAGTTTGTTCAAGTTCATATTGGACAATTGATTGATTGTGCGGATGAAAATGATTATTATTCTTATTTAAGCTGGTTGTGCTTAATGGTCAGTTATGTTTTTGAATGCTTCCTAAACAATTTAGCTTAAAAACCAAAGCTGGCCATCCAATGTACAGCCAATTTATTTAGTTAAATGGTATGGTGAAATTTAAGGCTCTGTAACAAATTAGAATTAAATATCTGAATAGCGAATCACGGATATCAGTCTGAGGAAGATCTCTAGTCCACCTAATGGAACTAAATGAGTACCTATCATAACGTTTAGACCTAAGGGGATACTTAACTTCTGGACATCATAGTATCTGTTCCCTAGCTGGATGACTATACCCTAATATATGTATATAAGCAAAAGGCCTCTCTCGAAGTTAGCTACTAATTATCATCTAAGTTCTAACATAAAATTTCTTTAGTTTTTCCAGTCTCATATCTGGTTGAGGTCATTCTAGTTTCGCATTTGTTTAGACCCTTTATTAAAAAACATCCTAGGGTTGAGATACGTAATTATATGCGTCCGAGTGGATGTTGTCAGCTGGCTGACACAGTCTATAGCCATTGGCTGTGGCCTCCTAGGAAACTTATCAATATCTCCACCTGAGAAATATGTCCTGTCTAGAAGAGGCTGGTCTCACCTTAGTGTTAAAGGATTCACTACATCATTTCCTAGATGCCATTTTGGCATTTTTCATTAAGATTTGCACCTCTAGTTGGACCTTCATGGAAACAATAAATATTTTTCATCGAGGAGGTTGTAAAGAGCATGTTTCAAAGTTCCATTCTATTTCCAAATGTTTTGGCTGAACATTCCCGTTTAAGGCTGGATCAGAATGAAACATTGAGAATTATTTGGGAATATTAAGGATGGTTGCTGAGCGTTTCTATCAAGACCATCTCAGTTTTTCTCCTAACTGAAACATTGCCTTGAAATGAAATTTCAAACCTTGCTTAAGAGTGTCTTTTTAGTAGCGTATTTTTCAGCTACAAACCTTACCATTGACATTGCCGTGTTGAACTCCTACCTCACTTGAACAAACTTTAATAAGCTTATCTATTTCTATTGTAACCCTGCTTTTCTTTTCCTTATCCCTCATATGCTAGGAAACTAGGACACGGACACCGGTTTCGGTGTTCACATTGACTATACAAACCCAACATGCCTAATTGTTGTACAATTTATTCCATATGTTGAGGGATTCGGTATTTTTAGAAAACCTACAGTTCATGTATGGTAGATGATATTGTAGAGATGTATTTGGATCCAATGGACACTAAAATTAAAGAAACTTTTCATATTCGATGGCAAATCCCTTGGTATTTGTTATTTGCAGATTTTAGTGCTAGTTAATGAGAATATGGATGGAGTCAACATAAGCTAGACATCTAGAGAGATACGTTGGAGTCCAAGGTCTTTAGTATAAATAAGACAAAGACTGAATATATGAAGTGGAATTTTAGTAATGGCACACACATAACAGAATAGCTGTAAAAATTGATGGCTTGAAGATATCTTTAAGCCTTCATTTTGCTTTACCTTAGTTCTATTGCCAATAACGGTGGAGAGATTGAGGAGGATATTGTCCATAGAACTTAAAATTGGATGGTTAGAGTGGAAGTGTACATCTAGAGTGCTATGTGATAATTGGGGGGGGGGGGGGGGGGGGGGGGAGGGGTGGATGAATCACTCCTGTCCGGACTAGTCGTGTGCTACAAATTGGTGCAAATCTCGTTACAAGTATGATCTTGACATCTAATATTGGTCAAAGGGAGCATGTTGGTGTGTTCCCCAAAATCTATACTTGGACCCATTTTCATGCCATGTGGCATGATTTGATCTTATCTGGTTAAGGAAAGAATCTCAATGTGGAGATAGTCCTAATTGAGAGGAGTTATCTTATTTGGATAAATACAGAATGGGCAGTTACAATTCTATATTAATTAGGATTTATTGCATTCTTTCAAGAGGTCTATTTTTTATCTAAGAATAGGGACATGTATCGTAAAGGAATCTTGAAAATGGAGGTTTGACGCTACACTACCATGTATCAAGATAACTTGCATGTAACAAGATTATCTGGATTATAGTGGAATTACTCTCAGGGAGTTGAAGGATATATTCGTTGGATTCCATGACAAACCTCGTAAAAATCTTTCTTTTTTTCTTCCTTTGTGCACTTTACTCTTTTTAAGTGATAGATTGTTGGAGAAATCCAAAAAATTCCCCCATAATTTGGTGTCATCCATGGGATCTGCTTATCGGAATGTTGCTCTCTTATGAATTTGATTGTTGGGGTTTCATTGAAGAACCGAGGCTTCTTTAATGGAGTATTAACCAAATCAAACTGATATATCTACTCTTTAAGGGATATCTCTGAGGATTAGCATTGAGAAATTTGTATGGTAACAACTTTAGGGGTTGGTTAGGGAAGCTAGGACTAGACCTATTAAGTATTGTTTTACAACCAAAGTTGTGGGTAGTGTTGGAAAATTGTTCGGGTTAGGAGTGCATGTTACTTTATTTCGTGGTATTCACATTTGTTGTTAAGAATAAGGGAGTGGGGAAATGATCTAGGGTTGCTCGCATTAGTTGCAGAAGATATGATACAACAAATATTCAGATTTTAAAGAAAATACCGCAAGGTCAGATTTGGAAAATGGAGGTCTAGGGTTACCATGTAATATAATGAATATGCATGTAACAATTATGCATTTGACTCTTTTATGTGATTGATTGTTGGAAGAATTTGATGTTGGGGAATTTTTTTGAATTCCTCCAACTATCAATAACAAGAAAGAGAAAAATGTATAAAGGAATATGACAAAAGATTTTTATAAGGTTCGTCATGGAATCCAATTATTACATCCCTAGGCCCCTTAATAGCCATTCCACTATAGTCCAAATAATCCTATTACACGCATGTTCATATTGTTAGATAATCGCCTCAGAACTCCATATCTCTTTTACAATCAATGCCCCCCTTCTTAATTAGATAAAAACATGGTTTTTAAAGGAAGACAATAAATCATGATTCATCTAGAATTGTAATTATCCTATTAGTATTTATCCAAATAAGCTTACTCCTCTCAATTAGGAGTTTTTTCCTATTAAGATTCTTTCTTTACTTAGATAAGACCAAATCATGCCACATGACATGATAGATGAGTTCAGTGTAGATCTCAATATATGTATCAATATGCTCCATTTGATTTTTCACTAGATCATACTTATATCGAGATTTGCACTAATTGGTGCCACATGATAGGTCTAGATGGGAATGATATTTATCCCCCCGCAATAATTAAAAAGACAATTTTATAAAACGTCAGTAACATCAGATAAGTATAATGGAGCTGAATGTTGAGCAATCAAAAACATGTTCTTAGGTTGGGCCTAGTAGAAGAGAAGAAGTTGAGATAGACGAGTGGAAAGATTTGTAGATGGAAAAAATAGAACGGATAAGGCATTTACTTGATGTTAGACCCTAAGTAGAAGTGGAAGTACTTTGAATTGGTAGTAGTTAGGGTGAGGTGATCTTGACCTTCTGCTTAAACCAAGTCAATGGTCGTTCAAATATTGTTGCAACTTAAATATGGAAGATGAAGTGATTGTATCGAAGGAAGGAGAAACGATAGAGGGAGTGAAAGCATTTAGATCCTTGAGAGACTTAGGCTTTTCCTAAGAAAGAAGGCTTCTGGTCTCTTTGTCCGTAAAGGTTTCCTTTCACTTTGTTCTAGGATTGGATCGTTTGTTATAGATTTACGCGATGTAAAAGGAGGAAAATGCCCTTTTAACCAACTCGATTATGGTGTTGGCTAGTACATAACATAAAATATCAAAAGTAGCCATCTCCTAATAGAAAATCGTCATGGACATCAAGATATGGCACATTTTCTAATACAAGCATCAAAATGTTCTTTGATGCGTGTCGGGACTGGCTAATTGTTGTAATTTTTGCTCTTCGCAACCATGCTCTAATGGCATGTTCCCCGCCATGAGGGCATTTTGTAAGAAGGTGCCAATACAGGTTTTCTCCTTCTTTTGTCATTGATGCCTTTGAACCTTAGTTTACCCCTTGTTTGTCAAACTGGTGGAAGCATCCATTCCAGTGGCACCAACATAAAAGTAATATATGTGTACAGCATGAGGCCTCACCAGTTGTCTGCAATAATGGTAACCTAGTGTGAGCAAGACAACTCTGATTGTTGTATGACAAGCAAGTGTCACGTGGCCATTACGTTATTATTCATCTGGCAATCCTTCTATAACCATTTACAAGACTTTAAAACATGAAATTAGAATTTAGATTATTCGTGAAAATGCATAAGTAGGCCTAATAGCTAGTAGTAGCTTGGGTGATGTGATCCCGTCCTTTCGCCTAAACCAAGTCAGTGATAGTTCAGGTATAGTTTCAATTTAAAGAGGGGAAAAAAAAGGTGAATGTGTCGAGAATGGAGGAAGGAGAAACGATGGAGGGAGTGAAAGCATTTTGGTCCTTAGGAGACTTAGGTTTTCCTTCATAAAAAGAGCTTCTAATCTATTTGTCTGTGAATCCTTCCTTTCACCTTGTCGGAGGATCCCCTTATTTATAGATTTCCACAGTGTAAAAGGTATAGAGGATCTTTTAACCGAAATCAGTTATGGTGTTGACCTGTGCATTGCATAAAAGGATGAGAGTACTTGGATCAGCTAGTTGACGCACGTGTTGCTCTTCATCACCTGTCCTCATGCTTTAAAAGCATGTTTCATGCCATGAAGGCATTCTGCAAGAACGCACTAATGAGGACTTTCTCCTTTTCGTGACCTCCACACCTTTAAACCTAGGTCTACCCCTCCTTCCTACTATTGAAGGCAATGCCATCGACTTCAATGCCACCATTTAAAAGTAATACATTTGACAAAGATGAGATCTTGCCAATTGTCTCTAACGATGGTAATCTAGTGCTAACATGGCAACCTTGATGAAGCTTGTACGACAATCAAGTGCCACGTGGCCTTGATGCTATTCTTCATGTGGCAATCCATCTAGAACCCTCTGTAACACTAAGAAACATAAGATTAGAATGATCTTCGTTAGTGAAAATGTACAA
Organism: Akebia trifoliata; assembly: GCF_017979445.1. NCBI lineage: Eukaryota > Viridiplantae > Streptophyta > Magnoliopsida > Ranunculales > Lardizabalaceae > Akebia > Akebia trifoliata. The sequence continues at coordinate 29,126,095 of NC_141377.1, forward strand.
GTAGCCCTAATAGTTGGTAGTAACTAAAGGTGAGGTGATCTCGACCTTCCATCTAAACAAAGTCAATGGTTGTTCAGAAACATTACAATTTAAAGAGGGAAGACCAAAAGACGCAATGACTGCGAATGGAGAAATAGAAATGGAAGGAGTGAAAGCATTTAAGTCCCTGGGAGATATGTTTTTTCTTATAAAGATGGTTTCTAGTTTATTTGTTTGCAGAGTTTTTCTTTCACCTATCCCAATGATCCTTGTATTTAGATTTACATAATGTAAAGGGATGAAGATGCCCTTTCAAACAGAGTCAGTGATGGTGTCAAACCGTTCATTGATGAACGGAAGAGTGATGTCCTCTCCTAAAAGAATATTGTCATGGACATCAAGATAAGGCACGTTGTCTGGAATGAGTGTCAAGATGTTCTTTGACACTAGCCAAGATTGGGTAGTTGTTGGAAGTTGTGCTCTCCTTGAGCCATCATCATGCTTTAAAGGTAGGTTCCCTGCCATGAGGGCATTTTGCAAGAAAGTGGCAATGACTTCTTTCTCCTCCTTGTGACTTCCATACTTTTAAACCTTGGTCTACCCTTCCCCAGTTCCTACAATTGGATTCCAATGCCACTGGCTTAAAATAATGTGTGAACAAGATGAGGCCTCACCAGTTGTCTGCAACGAAATTAACCTAGTGCAAATGCAACAATCAAGTGCCTTGTGGCCCTTACGTTGCTCTTCATGTAGGAGTCCATCTAGAACCATCTACAAGACTGAGATTTTTTTTCTTTCAATAAGCAAATGGGTTAGTGGTTAGTAAGTAGGTGAAGGAGGGTTTAGAACCCAGGTCATGATATCAACAGTCACTGACTTTAACCATCTTGGCAAGCTGACACCTTCAAACTAACAAAACATAAAATTAGAAACGAGCTCATTCGTGGAAATGTACAAGGAGCCCAAATAGGAGATAATCGAAGGAAAAATGAATTGAAATGGTTTGGTCGAGTGCGACAAAGAGCAATATCGAATCCACAGAAGGAAAGCATAAATTAGAGGGTCTAAAAGGGTGAGATGGGCACCAAAAAAGATGTGGATTGAGGTATGAACATACTTTAATTAAGAGGGAACATGGCTTTGGATGGAAATGAATGAAGGAACAGGATTACCTATAAAAAAAAATGAATGAACAGTATCGGTTTAGTCGACCCCAAGTTTTTGGGATAAGGCTTTGATGATGATGATGGACATAAATATAAACAATTCATAAATTGTATCTGAAAATGACATTCAAATAAGTTCAAATTTGTTTTAGAAAAAAAAGTGTATCGTCATGTTTCAGACATGTTGATATGGATGTTATTTGACAAGGATTTTCCTTAGAAAATGGAGTCCAACTTCTTGTAAAGCTTATATACTCCATTATGTTCTTTATTTTGGTCCTCTGGGCTGTTTATATGGAAGCTTCTATGATATGTTTAATTTTCCTGGCTGTCCCAAAATTATTGGCGTTGCTCGTGAGAGCAGATCTCGCTATTATGACTGCCCAAGCAAGCATGTATCATGCCTTCTATGACATGCTTGCAATTTTATCTTGAATTTCACCTCTCCGCAGTGAGTCTAGCAAGAAAAATGAAATTGTTGTCCACATGCTGTTTGATTGATTGTTGCATGATTCATCTATTGGATTCCATTGAACCCATCTTTGAATTGGGGCTCTTACAACCTCCTTCTAGGTGCCTCCTTGGATAATTCTTTCCACTATCGTTAGTTCACAATGATGCAAGTGTGTGCTCCAAGAAATTCCACACCTCCGTTACGTACATCTGGAGCTTATTCTTTTTATTTTTATTTTTATTTTATTGTTTTTCATTTGTCCTATGTGAAAGTAAAGGAGTTCTCCTTTAAGATCAATCAATTTCATCGAATTGAGTATGATTGTATGTGATAGTAGCATCTAGTATACCAAGAATATCAATGAACCCAATTATTGCAATTGCTCAGGATATCTTTTTTAACTTCTAGGGTCTAATTTTTGAATGGGAACGGATCAAGGGACATATGAAAAAACATATGTAAAAACAATGTGATATTAATAAAATTTTAAAATATGGGTTAGAAGTTTCGGATTGAGCTGATTTTTTGTGACGATGATCTTTATGATGGGAAGATCATCCGAAAAAAAAAAAAAAATCAGTCCAATCTGAAATTTCTAACCCCATTAAAAGTGATTTAGAATGTGGACCATCGATTTTTTGTCAATTTTTGCCAATAATTTGTAAATCACTTTTGATGGATTTAGAAGTTTCAGATTGAGCTGATTTTTTGTGAGGGTGATCTTCTCATCATAGTGACCATCCTCGCAAAAAATCAATTCAATCCAAAACCTCTAACCCATATTTTGAAAAATCATTGTTTTTACATATGTCCCATGAACCCTTATTTAATTAAGTCTTTCTTAAGATCATGATTCATGGTGTGCTTTGATGTTTACAGACCTGTGAGGATATCAGTTGTACTTGGCAAGGAATGTCTAAACCGAATTATGTATATTTCATGGTCATGATTCGAACTTCCTTTTACTTGCCCTCGAGTAGCCTACGACTCAAGACTTTCTAATGGAGTGGCAATAGTACGGTGAAATTGTTTTCTCTTAGGTCGTTCTGTTTGCATTTTTTGCACACACTGAAATGGCCAATTGCACTCACTCAAGTGACTTTTGTTTAAAAAAAAAAAAAATCAAAATTATAATTACAATTTTACCCACCGATTGGAAACAACCCTTCACTCCCACATATTGAAACCTATAAATTTTTACAAAAAATATTAAATACAAATTAATTTAAGTGGATAAAAACATAAGGACCATTACACTTGAGTATTTTCACTTTTTTGGAGTTAGTCGATAGATTTGAAGCAGTGGAGGTAAGTTTTATAGGTTTTTATGTTTCATCTTCTTATTAATTTTTATTTATATATTGTTATTTCACATGGAATGACTAAGGAACATAATCACATGAAATTTATTTCATTTTAAAGTATTATCAACATTTGAAACAAATGTTAGAAGCAAACGATCATTTTTTAATTTTTTCGATGTTGTTTGATTCGGTAGGTGTGTAGACCGAATGTGAAAGAATATGTTTAGTATGTACCTACTGAATAGATTAATAAAATTCAAATAATACTAGATAATCAATCGGTAGGTATATACTAAACGTTCTTTATCAGACTCTGTGGGTGTTTACTGAGTGTACCATACAAAATTTGGTGAAGGCGTACTGAACAAAATTATAAATCTTGTCAAAGTTCTGTATGTACATATTGTAGGTACCCTATTTTTGCATCCGCCTGATTTGGTAATCCGTCACTTGGTGGTGGTGGATTCCTACTGATGAGCACAAAGAATTCGAAGGTTTGAGAGTATTGTCCCTGATCTTTCTATTTCTAGTCCTTCTATCTCTCGTATTTGTAACGATTCAACATAGAAATTTACGCACGCTTAGGATCGTTACACCTTAGACACGATTTAGCAAGCACATACGTTTAGGTTCACTGCACATTTCGATAACTTAGAGACATCGCAATATTAGGAAAATATGACTTTGAAACTTAAAAATAATCATGCCGAGACCAAAGGAAACCTTGTTAAAATTCATAAAACTCGTAAAATTCAACAAAATAATGAAAATACCGCTTGTGGGTCCTATACCTCCGATATGTCTGGAAAATATTTTCATTGATCTCGAAACGTGATTTCGAGTCTAACGGGGCCCAAATCGATGAAAACGAAAAATTTTACGAAAAATTGCAAAATTGACCAAAAAGCCTTTTGATGATCGACTTAAAACCTCAATTCATAGGAAAACATGATTGACAATAAATTTTCGATAACATTTTCGTACATCGAGAAAATAAAGAAATTCTATGTTTAGGAAAATCAAAACATTTCACATAAAATGATGAATATTTTCGCCACGTGGAAAGACACCAATTGATCATATGAAACAACAAAAAAATAAATTGAACTTCAATTAAATGACCAACTTAAAATTGGAATTAAAATTTAATCAACCAATCGAATTCAAATTAAAATTTAATTGACCAACTAAATTGAAATTAAAATTCAATTGATCAATCGAATTAAAATTAAAATTTAATCGACCAATCGAGTTAAAATTAAATTAATTGGCCAATTAAAATTTAAATTTAATTAAAATCAAATTAAAATTCAATCGATCATTCAAAATCAAATCTTAATTGACCAACTTGAAAATTTTAAATCAAATTAAAATTCAACTGATCAACTAAAATCAAAATTAAAAATTAATCAATCGACCTATCAAATCGAAACAAACAACTCAAACAACCAATCATTTCGAAATTTTAAAAATTAAATTGAATTCAACTTGAAAATAAAATCCAATGAATTAATTGAAACCAAAATCCAATCAAACCAATTGTAAGTCGACGAATATACAAAAATAATATAATAATAAGAAAAATCAAATAAACAAGTTCGGACGACTAAATCCCCTACCAATCAACCAAATAGTTGGCCAAAAATCACTTAAATGGACCACCTACCATACCGATTTATTCCACGAGAAGTAGAAGATCATTACTACACATGCATGCCTCCTTCGTGGATTCGAACTAAAATACCCTTTTGCCCTTTCGGGTCAAAACGAGTTTTTAAGAAGTCTGGTGGTGAAACGGTTTGGAGGTATGATAGATTTTACCTATATAATGTCTCCAAAAAATCACCAAAGACAGAAGATGGTCTTAAGGTAGTCAAATCTCTAAAGTTCCTTAAATGACCATTTTTTATTCTTGAAAGGTCCTATGAAAGAGTTTTCCTCATCACTACGGGTGAAGATATCAATCATCTAAGTGTTGGGGAATGGTCTTAGGTGGTCTCATTACCTTTTAGGCTTTGTATACACACATTAGAACTTTTTGTCGAGGCACGTGCAGTTGAACAGGTTTACTGGAGTCTTCATATGTCTTCAATGTCAAATTGATTCGATACTCAACATATGTCTCGGGATTGAAAAGATATGGAACTAACAATCTCCCCCTCTGACAATTACGAGACAAAAACCTAAGCTAGACCAAATAGTTTGGGAAACATTCATAGAATTACCAACACAACTTATACTCGATTAGAATCTTACAAAAGTGTTTAAAAATAAAAACCTAAGATTCTAACTACTTTGCTCCCCCTGAATATTTACTTGTAGAATGCAATTGGGAGAGTATACACGGGTGAAAACTATATTTTTATCCTTTTTGTCAGTATTTGACAAAGGGCGTAATCAATCTAATGTCAATACGAGATATATACCAATAAGCATAGGGGAAAAATAATAGACATGCAAGCAATATATTTAATTATTAGAGCAATATGCATGGTGGAAGCAGACAAAAAATGCCAATAATAATATAACTATAAAACATAGGCATGGCATGAGAAACAACACATAAAAATATAACTAAATGAATTAATGACGTAACATCCAAAAGTGTGCAAAACAATATCCTAATGAACGGTCAATGCACACGTGACAGTTGTAAAAAATTTTACTATAAAAAATAAGGGTCCCGTTCGCCACCCTTAGTTTTACCACACACTTTAACAAACGCGTTTTGTCTTACATGGGTTAGAAGTTTCGGAATGAGCTGATTTTTGGTGAGGATGATCTCTATGGTGAGGAGATCATCCTCACCAAAAATCAGCTCATTCCAAAACTTCTAACCCCATCAAAATTGATTTACAAAAAATGAACGGTCCACGATTTTTCAACGTGTAAACATGGGGCTAAACATTTCGGAATGGGCTGATTTTGGGGAGGATGATCTTCTAATCATAGAGATCATCCTCACCAAAAATCAACTCATTCCAAAACTTCTAACCCATGTAGGACAAAAAACGTTTGTTAAAGTGTGTGGTAAAACTTAGGGTGCTGAACATTTCCCAAAAAATAATTATATGAAAAATAAATGTCAAAATGATTTTACTATAAAGATTTTACTTTTAATAACACAAACTGTCTTGGGATATAGAAGTTGAGTCATGTTCAGAGATTCAACACACTAAGCACGAAAGGTGTAGGGGCTGATTTTTTTAGAAAAATATTTTCTAAAATCAAATACTCCTAAAAGAGACTAATTCCTCAAATTTTCTACTAGAAACCATTAACAGCGATTTCACGCACGATGTACAAATTTGGTGTAAAAATCGAAAGTAAAGAATTATCCAATGTGTTTACATTTACTTGGACAGTTATTGATGAAAGGCAGTGAGACTTCACCATCCATGAGTGGACTCATTTGAAGAACAATTTGAGGATACAAGTATCCAAATTTACCAATAAATAAAATATTCTTAAAATAAGACAAATTTCTGGATGATGTGATCATACTAACTCCAACAATGTAAAAATTTCTGAAAAGAAAAATTCACAAAAATGAACTCTAAACTTCAGATAATACTATGAAGCACAATGTATTGAATCAAAAACTCAAATTTACCAATTAAGACTAGTTTGTGAGTTTTCGGAGTCAAGAGTGAATGTCTTCAGTTGCCATGTATTTTATGCACGAGTATGAAAATCTCTAAGAATTTGATTAAGGGGATGATCCTTAACTATAGGTGGGTTTTCCAAAATCAGAGACGAAGATGACGATGAGGAAAGGTAGGAAATACTTCTTCCTCAATGTCATCGAATCGGTTGAACATATGTCCTTCGTTAGTTGATCATCAACTTATGGACTTTTGAATGGAGTAGGTTCTCTGATTGATGACTCGATAAGAATGACTAAGAATATATCAATATATAGCCTCTTCATTTCTCAAGTCAATCTTTCCCATTTTTCATGGTCTTTGTAGAACATAATATTTATTATTAAAGACTTTGAAATACAAAATACTGGAAAGTTCTTCCACAGATTATAGGTCGTCAATCAAACTTGTCCTAAGATATACACAAGAATAAGGTATTAGGCAGTGTCTACAACCAAGGCTCAAATTATACTATGAAACATAACTAGCCATTCCATGTAAAATAAAGTTTATCCTCTCAACAACTCTATAATGCTAAGGGATCTTTAGAACCGAGAATTTTTGTCAAAACATGTGATTATCACAGAGTTAAGTGGACTGATTATTCTCAAACTCTCCACTATGATCACTTCAGATCCGTTTACCAACAGACTCTATTTCTGTTTGAAGTTGCTTAACAATATTCTTGAATCCATCAAATGTATTCAATTTATCTTTCAAGAATGCAATCCAATAGAGTAGGAGTGATCATCAACTACTACTAGAAAATGTCTCTTACCTCTTAAAATTTAACTCTTTTGGGATCCACAAGATCCATGTGAAGTAATACTAGAAGATTTGAGATAATTAGAGCACTTATCTTTTTTATGAGTACTACGAACTTATTTACCAATATGGCACTTTCCCATGGATTTTTCTAGTTTTATTGTCCAGCATGGGCAATCTCTAACTAATACTTTTTAAAACATGTCGAGATAGGTTATTGTAGTGAATATGGTCAATATGTTGACGCCACAACTAGACCTCGTCAACTTGAGTGACATTACTCACACACAGAATGGTGGTTTTTCCGATATTTTCGATAATGTAATAGTCATCAGATGTGCAAAGATTTCGCATGATCAATTTTTCATTAATATCCGAGATCTCACACATCTTGCGGTTGAAACTCACCGATTGTTCTCTATCGCACATTTGAGATATGTTGAGGAGGTTATATGTCAAACCATTCACATAGGAGAAAATTTCAACCTTGGGCATTCCCAGTCCACTGACTGTGCCGCACCCAACAATCCTAGTTATATAATTATCACCAAAGGTGACAGAGCCTCTATTAAACTCTACCAAGTGACTAAACTTGCATTAACAACCTGTTTTGTGTTCGGAGTGACCATTATCTAAGTATTGTGTGAAATTTCTCACCGTTGGAATGGTGTGAATTACGAGACACTTGTTATCCCTTAATTTAACTTTTCAGTTTAAAATAAATTTTTAGGATAGTTATAATTAGAAAGAAAATGGATTTTTCTTATTAAGCTTATATTTCACATTCCTTTGTGAGTTTGAAGTGGGGCACCCACGTCCAAGAGCTGGTGGCAGATACATCATTGTTGACTTGATTAAGTGGTCATATTTCTATGTTGGTGAGGATGGACAAGCCAACTCCCTACCTTTCCAACCACTTTTGTGGTAGTTGAAAGAAGTTCATGGATATGTATCGGCATTTCATTGAGGACTTGCGAGGACATTTTACTTGTGTTGGGTTCAGAGTTTTTTTGAATAAACCTATCTTCATTGCCATGATGAAGCATTGGTTTCCTATTACATACTCTTTCAATATGCTAGAAATGGATATTGGCATTTGACCTTCTGATTTCATGGTGATCATCGAGTTGGTGATGGTGGGAGAGCCACTTTAACCACATCTTCTTCCCATAGAAGAGGTTGTTGCTCTGTTCGGGACCCTTTTTATTTTTGTAGGCTCTGTGGGCAAGTTGGGTCATTTTAGCATGAGCTATCTGTGGGGCCTGTTAGGACATCGTGATTGCACAGTCTGAAGGGGTGATGCAGGTTTTGTTGTTGTTTTTCGCATCGCATTCTTATTTATGTTGGGTAGCTACTTCTTTTTGGAGGATGACTCTACTATACTTTCTATGTTCCTTCCTTTCCTCCGAGATATCGAGTGGGTTGTTGATTTTAACTAGGGAAACCTCATTTATGGCACAATTCTTGGAGGCCTAGATTGGGTTGTTGAGGGTATCACATCCCCTTGCAGAGGTGGAGTCTCTGCTATATTCAATTGTCTTTCTTTGACTTGTAGTATTTTGATTTTGTTCCTTCTTCTGGTTCAACTCTTCATTCACATGCAGTACCCATATTATCTTCCGACGATGCGTTATCCAAATGAGGGATTCCTACTCAATCTTTTTTGGGCAACTTGAGATTATCGGACAGTCAAGAGCAACTATCGTAGAGGTTGAACCCATTTTGATCAATGTCGTTTACGAGAGGTAATTTACTTCTTTTGTCATTTTCTAAATGATCTCGCATATATCAGGTTCTAATCATCCTATTTTGCATATTTTCTTTGTCACTTTCTCGGATTTGCCTCACTCAATACAGGAGCGCCGGGAGGTCCGAGTTGTTTTTCATCAGGATTTGCATTGGGCGATCTACCCATACTTCATTGGTTGCATCTCCTGTATGTACTATCTTAGGAAGTGACTATTTTTATAGCATGATCGATCATTGTGCATCTCGATTGCTCCTCCTATCCGACCTGTAGTAAACATGACTGTGGATGCCTTATTTGGCTCAGGTTGGTAGCGTATCGACATACGAACTCACCATTGAGAGTGATTACATTCGCTGGTTTCAAAAGGCTTTGATCAATTGTCTTATTCCGCATATACAAGTCCGAGCTGAGATTACAGAGATTCAGGACATCTTGATCTACGAGCACGAGGACATGGCAATTCTTTATTTTTCTCCTTTTGCTTCACCTAGTCTTTTGTTAATGCTTTCTTATACTTCAATATCTTTGTCAAGCTAATGATATTCGTCATCTCTATGTGGGTTTTGATGTGATTGAGGCGTAGATGGCTCGGTACTTGGAGATGGAAGGTAGGTGGTGAGCTGCTCAAATGGAGGTAGAGTCTCAGACAGTAATCATTCAAGACCAAGTTGATCATATTCTCACTCTTCAAATAGAGATGGCCATACAAGAGTCTCGGATGCAAGCTGAGATGGTATAATACTTGTTATCTTTTTTTTGGTTTATTTGATTATGTCATTCTTAATCTGATCACTACTTCTCATTTTTGTGGTTGTTTCAAGATTATTATCGTCGTTGCAATGGAGTGAGTACCTCTATTCATCCACATACTCCCCACAGGTATCAGATTTACTTTTAATCATTTTTCATTTAAAGTTTTATGTATAAACTGTGTTTGATCATTCTTGCTTCTTAGACCTCTGCTTCTGTTGGATTTTTCGTTCCTACGATCGATACTTTTGTGCGAACGACTGATGAGAATGTAATACTAAATCAAGAATATCTAGTTGCTAATTTTGATGGACGGATCAAATTATGAGGTTTGCTTTCTTCCTCTCGGACTAGTTCCTTTTTCTCAGGTGTTGGTGACATAGATCTTTCTGACATCGACTCTTTTGCACTGGATGTCGCTGCTTCTGATTCAGATAACCATAGATCTCATTCTAACATTTGTAGACATTTTTATAGTCATTTTGACTTTTACTAGTGATGTACAGATACTTAGCTTTTATTATGATCATTTGTACCCATTTTAACATTTATATATATTATAATATTTATGGCATTTTTTGTGAGTACATGCTTTTATTTTGATGCCTAAATTCTCATGTGCTGTAATCATTTGTGGTTCACCATGATGGATTGCTTTGGCCCAAAGAGACCCATGCATAGTGGATCGGGGCCTAGTGAGTGTTGTGGTTAGGGCCCAATGTGAATGGGATTCAATAAAATAGGGCCTTTGAAATGCTTGAGAGAGTACTCAAGAACTCGCTTGAGTGAATTGACTAATGTAGTTTTTTAAAAATCCATCGTGATTGCCAACGAGGGGTAATAAATGAATGGGGGTGTGTTAATGAATATGAAGGGTGTATTGATGAATAGATAGTTCATTAATGAATAGGGGTGTGTTAATGAACACGAGAGGTGTATTAATGGATTGGGGTGTGTTAATGAATATAGATGGAGTATTGATGGTCATGGGGGTGTATTTATGGATGGGGGTGTGTTAATGAATATGGAGGTTGTATTGATGAACATGGGAGGTACATTAATGAATGGGGGTGTATTAATGAACATGGGGAGTGTATTAATGGCCATAGTTGTGTATTAATGGATGGGGGTATGTTAATGAATATGGAGGGTGTATTGATGGTCGTGGGGGGTGTATTAATGGATGGGGTGTGTTAAAGAATATGAAGGGGTGTATTGATGAACATGTGGGGTGTGTGAATCAGCATCAATGAAGAAGATGGAAAATAGGTGCACAATGCATGGACTGGTCATAATTTATTGAGTCTGATCTTCAAAGTCGGACTTGTGCAATGAATGTTCAGTCCATAAACAACGTACGGACCAACAATTTTCTCACTTAAAATGTTGCAACAACAGGTTTATCACTCAAAATTCGAGATTTTGTCATCTCCTTCACCTATGTAATACTTCGAGTTTTTAATTTATATCTCAAGGAAAATCAAATAGTAAAATTTTGAGAAAATTCTAAAAGTGGGACTTAGGAAAAATTTTTAGATTTTTTTTTTCTGTTCACTTTTAATGAAATCTGACTTCACCGCTAAATTCAAAACAGTCAAAAACATATTTTAGCCTGTAAGCAAACTCAAATTCAAGTTCAAATGATCAATTTCTAGTTAGATGAAACTAAAAAAAGTGAATTTTTGTTAGAGCAAGAATTGGAAGAATCCGATCACATCATTAGGTCCACAATGAAAAATTATAAAAAATGGAGTATTCACTTATCAATTTCGGAGTCCGAAAACTTGAATTATCTTAAAAAATGAAATAATTTTAAAAATATAAATTCCATCTCGGTACTTTTTATATAAAAAAATTAGTTCTTTTTTTTTTTTTTTTCATTTTCATTATCTTCTCCAACACATCAAAAACAAGCAAACGTAGGTATTCAATCAACTTGAACCTAATTTTAGTAGCGATTAGGATTCCGTTGGTCATCGACGAAGAAGGGAAATTTGCTCACGATGTCGAATACTATGTGTTCACCAGATTACTTTTTATTTTTCTCTTCTCATTCTCCTATTTTTATTGAAAATCAGTCAAACCATAAAATGGGATTTTAACCTCTTCAACCTACGAGTTCATCAACTTAAAATCTAAACCGTCCTTTATCGAAAAAGGAAAAAAGGATGCCATCGTCGAGATCTTTGAAACCACCAAACTCTTTTCAAAATCAACTGCATCTAAGTCCAATTTTTCTCGATTTCCATATACATTCTTCAATTCTAACGATCAAGATTGGTATGGGCTTATAATTCTTACTGGTAATTGTTGATTTCTAAAATGCATTTAGAATGTTTATAAACCTTGTGATTTTATTTCAAAACGTAGGATTTCTTTTTGTTTATTTAAAATTCTTGAGAAATATGTGTTTGATGTGTTTAATTATGTTTTATAACAATTTATATGCGGGTGTGACATTTTATCAAAGAATTGGGATTTGGCCATTTCAGTCCGGTGCCACTACTCAGACCTTGTTTTGATCCAAATTTTTTAATTTAAATGATAACATGAATTTTAAAAATTTTAAAATGATTTGATATTAAATAAATTATTTTCATGGGATAAATGTCAAAAGATTAAAAAAGAGTTAATACCAGAAAAAGTAAAAATAGGGATGAAACTATAAAATGTCACAATCACACCCGAGGGATGAAGTCTACATTTTATATTATGGTGTTTTGTGTGAACTGATGAATGGATATTTAGTATTAATTTACTTTATGTTATGACGATGTGACTTGCATGTTTATTTATTTTATGTTAGCACGAGGTGCTGTTTAAATTTCTGTACTGTTATTTAATTTAGTATGGGGGCACAATTGCATGTTAGGAAACTATATATCCATTCTCAACTCCGTAATATTAATTTCTTATTTATTTTCAAAGAAAAAGTGATATGTATATGTAGTTATTTTGTAAACTATTAAAAAGCTTACAAATACCTGAAAGATAGTCCATCATATCATCCGAAGTGATATATACTATTCTAGGGTGTACGGTAGGGATAATCAAATTCATACATGATATGAGACGCGTATGAGAGTAACGTCACAACTGAAATTCAGATTGAATCATTACTATCTTTTTCAGTAAACATGTAATATATAGGTTGTCGTACACGAATGAAGATGTATTGTAAAACCCCGAGTTTTCAATTCGTATCTCGAAGAAAAATAAATAGTGGAATTTTTAGAAAATCTTGAAAGTGGGACTTAGGGATAAAATTTTAGGATGTTTCTGATCATTTTTAATAGAATCTGACACCACCATTGGATTCAAAATGATCGAAAAACATAGTTTAGCCTGTAAGCACGCTCAAGTATGAGTCCAAATATAAAAGTTGTAAAATCCTCGATTATCATGTCGGACCAGGCTAAAATAGTGACTTTTTTTTAAAGTAAGAATTATTAAAATTTGATTATATCATTGGGTTTGTAACAAAAAATTATTAAATATGGATAATTTATTTGTCATTTTTGGAGCACAGAAAGTCGAATTGTTGTTAAAAACGAAAACGACATCAATTTAGGGGTCATCTTAGGTAAAAAATGTAAATTTTTGTTAGAGATAGAATTTGTAGAAATTGACTACATCATTAGATCTAAAATGAAAAATTAGGCGAAATAGAGTATTCATTGGTCACTTTTGGAGTCCGGACGGTCAAATTATCGTCGATCGAAACAATAGGTGAAATACCGATTTCGTCCCAAATTTTAAATAAATAAAATTTTAATTTTTTTTAAACTCGTCTTCTCCAACTCGTCCAATAGTCAACCCAATTTTAAAAAATAAAATTTGTTTTTTTTCAAATCTTCCACCTCAGATCTCTCACAAACGGCTTGTTGTCTACGGCCGATGAGAAGGGAGAAACGTTCGCAGCCGTGTTCTCTATAAAACTCACCAAATTCATTCCGTTTTCTTTTATTTTTCACCCAATATCGTAAAAAATCAGTCATATATATACGGGAGTTTTGAAATTTCGACCTCGAATTTCGTCTATTTCGGGGTCAAATCGTCTTCCGCCGTAGAAGGGAGAAAAGATGACAGAATCAAGATCTTCAAAACCACCGGGTCAGATTCAAAAATCAGCCGCTTTAAAATATGATCCATCTCAATTTTCGTGCCGTTCACCTCGATTTCCACGCACGCGCTTCGATCCTTTCGCACAAAGATAGTAAGAAACTCTCAATCTCTATTAGTAATCGTAGATTGTGAAAATTACATTTATGATTTTATAATGAATTTGTAGTGAATTTCCAATAATATAGAATTCAATCAGTTTTTTCAAATTCAAGCCAGAACTTGCATATTTGATATGTTTAATTGTATTTTTACAAATTATACGAGGGTATGATATTTCAACGGGCTATTTTTGTCAGTTGGGTCCTGTACACCGCTTGGACCCCGTTTTGATCTAAGTGTTGTACTTTTTTAATATTATTAATGAGAATGAATTTTATAATTAAAAAAAAAATGATTTAATATTCAATGAATTCAAACTGAGTTGATGAATATCAGAAAGTTGATATTTTGTTTGAAAGATTGAAAACAGTAAAAATTGGAAAAAAGAAAAAAAGGGTATGAAACGGTAAAATGTCAGAGTCACACCTGAGGGGTGATGTCTGTATTTTACATTGTTGTGTTGTGTGTAGGTTGGTGAACGAATATCCAGGAATAATGTTACTGGTTGCATGTTTATTTACTTTCTGTTAGCGCGATGTGTTATTTACTTTTTCATTCTGTAAGTTATTTTAGGACGATTGGCCATAATTGCATGGTAGGAAACTGGATATCCATTCTCAACCTTGTATTGTTAATTTCTCTTTTGTTTTCAAATGCAAATAATATATATATATATATGTACCTATTTTGTGAGCTGTTAAAGAGTTTGTGAATGCCACCAAGCTCATACGTGATATGGGACGCGTATGAGAATGGAGTCACAACTGGAAACCGGGTTATTTCTTTCTATCTTTACTAGTGAACTTGTAAGGTAAAGGTGGTCGTATACGAATGATTTGTATATTTGGAAATCACATGTAGGTATAGACGAAGATGATTAGTCAGTGATCACTAACAATATATAGTAGTCGAACATTATGACACATCGAAAAGAGACCCATTGCTTACGGTCACGTCAGACAGCTAACCTGAGCTAGATAAATAGTCAACCAAACGTGGTAAATGTAGTGACCGACTACAAAATCAGGAACTAAAAGCCAGAGAAGAATTGTAACATCATGTCCAGACTGAGAGCGATCTAGTCGTGAATCCCAACTCTCTAATTCCAATACTCTACCATTGTGTATTATGTATCTGTTGCTTATTTTGATATATAAAATGAAATCCATGTTTAATATTTCCATTTGATCAATTAGATTTGTATAAAAAAAGAATGTTATAGTGATTAATGATGATCGATGTAATGTGAGTTTTAAAATGTTTAGTTGCTCATCCCTGACTATATGTACCAGTTAATCGTAGTTTCTTCTTTAAAACTTTGTATATTTTAAAATGATTCAATATGTTTATTCGTTCATGTTATGAGAGGTTATTAGCAGAAATTGTTTGTTTCCTTACTAGGTAACCATTGTTACTCACCTTTTCCTTCTTCATTTTTTTAGTTTCAAATCCGAAGCTTAGCGAGGCAGGTGTAGAACATAAGTGAGAATCATCTGGTGGGTCAGATAGACAGTCAGAGTCTGTCACTTGGTGAGTATTAGGGTTATACCCCCTAGTGGTATCGATTGTCCAAAAGTATTATAGATTTTGTTCTGAGCGTTAGGATTTTTGTTAGAATGAGAAAATTTTGTATAATCCCGTATATAAATTTCTTCTTCCGCACTCTGATCTATCGTACGTTATTAGATGTATATAGGTTTCCGCTAGTATTATGTTTTGTATGTATATATGCAGGAATGTATGTCGTTTATCAAGTGCAGGTTGAACGTCTTGGAACGCTAACATAAACAGAGGAGACCATGCCGAAATTTTGAGGTGTGACCTAGTACCTCGAGTTTTGCATGGGGATTTGTGTTAGTGTTTGACGGGGCGCAACATGTATAATGAGAATTATATACATACCTAATAGGCATAGATGAAGATGGCTAATCAGTGATCACTAACAATTTATAGTGTACAAACGATTGATTTCTGTTAAAGATCAATAGCCAACCTGAATCGAAAAAATGGTCAACCAACCATTATAATGCATCGACCGACCACAAAATTAAGTACGATGGGGTTCTATATCGGTCAAATCTAGAACAATCGGGTCCAGACTAGGAATTATCTAATCGATCCCAATTCTCTAATTCCACTACTCTACCATTGTGTATTATGTATCTATTGTACTATTTTGAATTATAAAATTAAAAACATGTTTATTGTTTCAAGTTTATCAATTAGAGTTGTATAAAAAGAAAATATTATAGTATAAGTACTGTTGATTGATGTAATGTGAATTTTAATTGTTTAGTTGCTCATTCTTAATTATATATATCTGTTAATTGTATTTTATCTTGTAAAACTTTGCATGTGTTGAAAAGATTGAGAATGCTTACTTGTTCATGCTAAAAGAGGTTATTAGTCGAAATTATTTGTTTACTTACTGGGTAACCCGTATTACTCACCGGGTAACTCGTATTACTCACCCTTTCTTTCTTTACTTTTTTAGTTTCAGATTTGGTACTTGACGAGAAAAATATAGAGAACGCTAGTGAAGATTATCTAGTGGGTCATATAGATGACTAGAGTCCATTAACTAGTGAGCATTGGGACTATACCTCTTAGCGACGTTAGTTCGTCTAGATTGTATTATAGGTTTTGGTTGAATGTTAAGATTTTGTTAAAGAAAGAGATATTTGTAAAATCCTGTATATTATTTACTTCTTCCGTACTTTGATCTACCTTACATTAATAGATGTATATAGACTTTTGCTATTTGTTTATATATATATATATACAGGATATTATTGATATCGTTTATCAGGTGAAATATGTATTTGAGTGCCTTGGAATGCTAACATAAACAGAGGAAATCACGTTGAAATTTCGATGTGCTACTTAGTGCCTCGATATCTGACATGGAATTTTGTGCTAGTGTTTCAGGGGCGTTACAGAGTGTTATCAGAGCTTAGTATTAGGTCCGTATGGGACATAAATAGCTCTGTTATAAAGAAGTAACTAATATCGCAGAGTGATATCAGTAATTTGATATCCAAGCTTACTAGTAATTCCATATTCACGAGTTCTTTTGTGTTTAGAAGTCGGTAGAGCCTGGTAAGCCTAGTATAAGATTTTAGGTTCATTTTGCTAGTAATGAAAATTGTGTCCATTATTAAATTTCAAGTTATTACAAAGGTGGGTTAATAGTGTGTAACGTGAAGGGTGAAATATGTTAAGATGATAATCAAATAATTAACATATAAGTTATTTGGTAATATATAAGATAGTAGTAGTGACATTATAAGCATAAAGAATAGGTACAATATTAAATGTAATATAAGTGAAATTGTTTGGTAAGTAAACATGTGAGCATTTTAAAGGTTGCATTTGATGAATGGAGTACTAAAGTGAATATCATGCAGTAATTGATGTAAATGTTAAAGTAATTGATGTAAATGTCAAAGTAATGAAATGATAATACAGGTGAGAATATGAAAACAATAGTCAGGATACAAGTGTGTAAGGTGAGACTAGAGGTTTGTTAGGAAGGGAGTGATTAAAAGGGTTGTGTGACAAATTTAATAATAGGAGGGGAAAAATGATAGTAAATGAAAGTAAGTTGAAAGGTTAATAGTTTGAGAGATTAAGGATGACAGTAGAAAGAATATGCAAATGAATTGAGAGTAGAATGATGTGAAACATATTGTGATGACAACAAAACAAAGTAAACAGTATATAAAGAGTTTAATGATGGTTATCAATGAGTTGACAGTGTAGAAACGTAATATTGTACAAATACAATTGGTTGATTTGTTTGAAAAAATGTAAATAGTGCGTAAATTGCAAAGTGTACACAAAGAAGGTAGTAAGAGATAATTGAAAAGATAATTAGTGATATAGATATTAAGTTGCTAACAGTTGAGTGTTTGACAAGTTGAGAGCAAATATGTGTATAATGATGTTGAAGCAATAATAGGATGGGTAAAGAGAAGAGTATTATGTTGATAAAAACATGCTGTACAAAAATAAATGTGATTAGTTTTGTGAAGTGGGTATGAGCATGTGAAGAATGTTTGGTCTATTTATGATGAAGTAATAATTGAGTTTATAGTTAGTAGAAGTGGTAATTAAAGTAATAAGGAGTTGGGTGTTTAAGACGCATTGAGTTGTGAACAAATAATTAAAAAAGGTGCATATAATTGGTTGAAAGAATGATAATGAGAGTATGAGGTAGTACAAATGTACAAAGGTGTATATTGGTGATCAAGGTGGTTTAAAAGTGTATGTAAAGTGGAACAATATGGTTGAGTGCATGTTAAGATTGTCAAAACTGGATGTTACATATGAGTAGTAATGTGTATGAATTAATAAGTACATATATAGGATTGTTTGATGGTAAAAATATATGGATTTCATAATTGCAAAATTAGAATATTGTTTGCTAGTGTACAATTAGGATAGAGGCAAACAATAAAAAAGATATTACAATTGCAAGTTATTTTTTTGCACATATAGTTACAATTTTGTGTATTAGGAGATTAATAAGTGTTAAATGTGTAGAATAGAAGTTTAAGTAAGGAGTTTAATTGATTAGGTTATATAGGTATAAATTTTACTTATTATGGTATATGATGACATAATTAATGTGTTACTATAGTTAATATGTTGGAATATAAACAAGGCATTGGTTAGAAGCATTTGTTGTGAATAAGTGTGATGTGATTATGACACATGTGAAGTGTAGAGGTAAAGTATTATAAATGATCAGAGTAAGAGTGTGTTTGAAGAGGATTAGTATAAAGTGGACATTGAAGTGACTTGTGACAAGAGTGTGTGAGTTATGGTAAAGGGTGTTTAATTGGACAAAAATTAATATCAAAGCAGACATGAATATCATGAATTTATGAGTTGAGTTGAAGAGATGGTATATGAAACAATAGAAATAGTGCAATATGAATAAAATTATGCAAAATATGTAAGTGATGAAGGAAAATAATATGAGCGATAAGGTAGTGTATGCTTTACATTGTATAGGTAATTTGTTGTTAATGCTAGCATGCATAACACTGTAAGGTGTAAAGACTTTTTTCAAATTTGATATTATTAGCTAAAGAGGTGGAAAAATATAATTTTGTGAAAGATTGGAGAGGTTAGTATGAGATTAAAATGAAGTTAATAGCAATTATGTAATAAGGTACAGTCGATTGTGTGTGTTTTGTGCAAGTTGTTGGTTATTTGAAGGTGAGCATGTGTGAGAACATATTGTATAATTAGGGTTCTAAAAATATTGTATAGTATTGGAATTGAATTGCGATATGACGATATTAAAATAATTATATATTGATGTGTTAGATATAGTAATTAATGTATGTAAGTTATGATGTGAGGTTAGGTGTTGTGTAAATTGATGTTAGTATTTTATAGTGTTTGGAGTTACTTATAGTATTTTCTAGAAGTTTAGGATAAGTGTGTGTTTTAAGGGGAGGATTGTGATTATATGTTTTTAGGTAGAGACGGTATAATATAATTGATTATAAATAGAGTGAGAGAAATGTTTAAATGTGGTGGAAAGTTTAAAGCAAAGTATGAGGTAGTGTGTGGGTGAGATTTGCGCAGTTGTGGTGATATGAAAGGGATGAAGTATTCAAAATTAAAAGTAAGTTGGTTATCATAGTTAAAATGCTAGTTGTGTATGTGACGATTTATTGATAATGATTATTGGCCTTATTCTAATAAATGTCTTGGAAGAAGCCACATGGCAAAAGGAGATAGAGATACAGGTCAAGTATCCGAAACTATTCTGAGCTTAAGGTATGATTTCAATTTTGAGAACAAAATTTTTATTAAGGGAGATAGAATGTAATACCCCGAGTTTTTAATTCATATCTTGAGGAAAATCAAATACTGGAATTTTAAATTTTTTTTGAAAGTGGGACTTACAATAAAACTTTCTATTTACTTTTAATAAAATCTGATATTACCATTGGATTCAAAATGGTCGAAAAACGTACTTTAACCTATAAGAATGCTCAAATTTAAGTTCGAACAGAAAAGTAACAAATCCTTGATTTTCTTGTCTGACGGGGTTAAAAGAATTAATTTTTTAGAGCAAGAATTGGAAAAATCTGATTACACCATTAGGTTCGCAATGAAAATTTATAAAAAAATTAAAAATTCATTCATCAGTTTCGAAACTCGAAAAGTCAAATTATCGTCAGAAAAGAAAATACTGTTAAAAATACTAATTTCGTCCCGATATTTTTTATTAAAAAAAATTAAATTTTATTTTTTCATTTTCATTATTTTTTCCAACACATCAAAAATCATCAAACACTGTTTTTAAAAAACGTTGGTTTTGAACCAACTTGAACCCGATTTTCATCGCGATCGAGACACCAATGGTAGTTGGCAAAAAAGGGAAAGTTGTTCACGATGTTGAATAGTATGAGTTTATCGGATTATTTTTTCACGACATCGAATTGTACGAGTTCACCGGATTACTTTATATCGAAAATCAACAAACTCAAAGAAGGGGGTTTCGACCTTTTCAACCTACAATTTTATCAACTTAAAGTCCAAAATATCCTCCTAGTTATGGAAGATTTTCTTAAATTTTTACAATTTTAGAATATTTAAACAATTTAAGATAATTTTTTTCTAAGCATTAATACAAAAACCTCATTTTTATTGTATTGTAAGTTGGAAACTAACCATTAATATGATCACTTAGAAAAGATTGTTTTAATATCTTTTTCTGTATTGTCGAAGAAAGAATTTTAATTATCAACATTTATACCAAACAAATTAATCTATTTTGTGCTAGTGAATTTTTGCCTTGCCAATCTCATGGTAAGATTAGATACATATTCTTGACCTTATTTTTATATTAAATCGTACCATAATTCGGAATGTCTTAAATCCTTAAAATTCTAATGAACCTCCAATATATTTTTTAGTATATTTGTGCCTCTAATTCCTAATATAATTTTTTTGTGATTTTAGGTATTAAACATTTTTTTATAATCAAGTTTTTAAGTACACAAAATAATCCATCATCTTAACATAGTAAATTTTTCAAAATCTTTATTTTAGGATCTTTAACAGTGGAAATATATAAATAAATAAAAACATTTGTGAACTTTTGTGGTGCCCCGCCTAACGCTAACACAAATCCCCATGTTAGATCTTGAGGTACTAGGTGGCATCTCAAAATTTCGGCATAGTCTCCTCTATTTATGTTAGCATTTCAAGGTGTTCAACCTGCACCTGATAAACGACATACAATCCTGCATATACATACATAATATAGTAACTAGTGGAAGCCTATATACATCTAATACCGTACGATAGATCAAAGTGTGGAAGAAGGAATTTATACACACGATTATACAGGAATTCCTCACTCTAACAAAATTTCCAACGCTCAAAATCAAAATCTATATTGCTCACAGACAAATCGACACCACTAGGGGTAGTAACCCCAATACTCACCAGGTGATGTACTCTGGTCGTCTATCTGACCCACCAGATGGTCTTACTCGTTGGTTCTATGCCTGCCTCGCCAACTGCAGGATTTGAAGCTAAAAAAAATAGAGAAGGAAAGGGTGAGTAATAATGGTTACCCAGTAAAGAAACAAACAATTTCTATTAATAACCCCTCATAACATGAACGAATAAATATACTGAATTATTTTAAAATATACAAAATTTTACAGAAGAAACTATGATTAACTGGTACATATAGCCAGGGATGAGCAACTAAACATTTTAAAACTGACATTACATCAATCAACAGTACTTACTATAACATTTTCTTTATATACAAATCTAATTGACCAAATAGAAACATTAAACATGCATTTTATTTTATATATTAAAGTAAGGCAACAGATACATAATACACTATGGTAGAGTATTGGAATTAGAGAGTTGGGATTCACGACTGGATCGCTCCCAGTCGAAACATGATATTACAATTCTTCTCTGGTTTTTAGTTCCTGATTTTGTGGTCGGTCACTGCACTTACCACGCTTGGTTGATCATTTATCCGGCTCAGGCTGGCCGTTTGACGTGACCGTAAGCAATGGGTCTCTTTTCGATGTGTCAAAACGTTTGACTACTATAGATTGTTACTAATCACTAACTAATCATCTTCGTTTATGCCTATCAGGTGTACAAGTGATTCCCAAATAAACAAACCATTCATATACGACTACCTTTACATTACAAGTTCACTGGTAAAGATAGAGAAGAATATCCCAGATTTCAGTTGTGACTCCACTCACATACGCATCCCATACCACATATGAGATTGGTGGTTCCTACCGTATATCTCAGGATAGTATACCACTCTGGATGATATGACGCACTATCCCTTCAAGCATTCACACTCTTTAACAGTTCACAAAATAACAACATATATATATTACTTTCATTTGAAAATAAAAGAGAAATTAACAATACAAGGTTGAGAATGGATATCCAGTTTCCTACCATGCAAGTGTGGCCACCCGGCCTAAAATAAATAACAAAATGGAAACTTAAACAGCCATGCAACCAGTAATATTATCCTTGGATAACCGTTCACCAACTTACACACAACACAACAATGTAAAATGCAAACATCACCCCTCGGGTGTGATTCTGACATTTTACCGTTTTCATACCCTTTTTCCCCTATTCTAATTTTTTTTACAGTTTTCAATCTCTTCAATAAAATATCCATTTTCTGATATTCATCAACTCAATATGACTTCATTGAATATGCGAAAGGATCGAAGTACGTGCATGAAAATCGAGGTAAATAGTACGAAAATCAAGATGGATCAAACTTCGAAGAGGTTGATTTTTGAATCTGACCCGGTGGTTTTGAAGATCTCGACGTCTTCATCCTTTCTCCCTTCTGCAACGGAGGACAGTTTGACCCCGAAACCGATGAAATTCGTGGTCGAAGTTTCAAAATCTCCGTATATAAATACGGTTGATTTTTGATGATATCAGGTGAAAAAGAAAGTGAAACAAAAAAAGATTAGGTGGATTTTGTAGAGAATGAGGCTGCGGACGTTTTTCCCTTCTACATCGGTCGTCGACGGCGAGCCATTTGTGAGAGATCTGAGGTGAAAGTTTTGAAAAAAAAACAAATATATTTTTTTTTAAATGTTGGTTGTATTTGAATGGGTTGGAGAAGACGAAGGAATAAAAAAAATATTCAAATTTTATTTATATAAAATTTGGGATGAAATCGGTATTTCGTCTATTGTTTTGATCAACGATAATTTGACTATCCGGACTCCAAAACTAATAAATGAATACTCTATTTCATTTAATTTTTCATTTTGGATCTAATGGTATGGTCAATTTCTATAAATTCTATCTCTAACAAAAATTTACATTTTTGGTCTTAGGTGACCCCTAAACTTGACGTCGTTTTTGTTTTTCACGATAATTCGACTTTCTGGTCTCCAAAATGACAAATAAATAGTCCATGTTCAATAATTTTTCGTTATGAACCCAATGGTATAATTAAATCTTAATAATTCTTGCTCTAGCTAAAAGTTACTACTTTTACCTGGTCCGACTCGGTAATCGAGGATTTTGTAACTTTTATATTCGGACTCGCATTTAAGCGTGCTTACAAGCTAAAATATGTTTTTCGATCATTTTGAATCCAATGGTGAGGTCAGATTCTATTAAAAATTATTAGAAACATCCTAAAGTTTTACCCCTATATCCCACTTTCAAGATTTTCTCAAAATTCTAATATTTATTTTTCCTCGAGATAAGAATCAAGAACTCAGAGTTTTACAACTTTATTGTGTTTGAGCATGACAAAAATGGGACAATTTTTTTTATGGTAGAAAAAAAAAAAACCAAATGTACTCAAGCATACCATGATATTATAATAAATATTTTTGAAAAATCAAAGTATTTTACTTCTATAGCATTAAATGGTGAGTTTTGTTTTTTTTTTTTTTAAATGGTGTGTTTTGTTATATTTGAGTTGATAACCAAAGATATATAAGAACGGGAATGTCAGTAAACTTTCGGTATGATTCACTATTTAATAAGTCATTCTATAGACAAAAGTTTTTTCCTAATTTTTTACATGACAAAGAACTTAAAAATATGGGTACCTAGTTATGCAATTAGAAATAGGAAAGAAAAAAAAATGAGGTTTTAAGATTTTCGTCTTCAAATCAACTTTCTTTTTTAAAGTATTAGATTAATATGTTTATACTACAGAAATAGTTCATTAGTATTTCTTTTTTGAAGTATTAGATCAACATGTTTAGACGTTTATGAAAAAAAAAATCACTATTTTTTAAAGGAGCATTTAATTAATGGAATCCTACATCAAGCTCCAAAAATTATAGAGCTTTGAAGGATCAGTAATATTGAATCAATGAATTACCTAACGAACACAAAGCTATCAATTCCTCATAAGGTATATTTATTTATTCCACTACTTGCTACTTTTCTTTTTCTTCATTTTAATGCTTTTTTATGAACAATTTTAAATGACTATAGTAGTTTATAATTATATTTTTGCCTTCTTTCTGGGAATCCTTTTCTCAAAATGATATTATATGATCAACAAGAATGAATGAGGAAAATGCATGTTTTTCATTTATTGTTCAAAAAATTGTTATTGTTAGATATTTACTTATACTTTATTAGTTTAGCATCATATAATGCCATATGATTAATAGAGTTAGATATAAATGATTGAGAAGAATTTGTAATAGTTGAACATAATATATGTATATCCATAACATTACTAGGATACAAACTTTGATTCCAAACATCTAGAAATCTAACATAAAGACTATAATTTAACATGAACAATTGCAATGGAAAATGATCTTTAAACTTAAATTGCCTCAAACACTACTAAAACTTATGCAAAACACAATGCTAACATAATAATTAGAAATAGCTTTATTCTGCCCTGGAAGGAGAGACCTCATTTTTTCAATTCTGATTTATTGCCAATTGAAGGTTTTAGGTAAGACCAAGATTTTTACCCTCCTCAATCTTGATTTAGAACCAATTCTTCGATACCTTTATTCCGATTAAGAATTAATTGGTTCACCTCCCCATCCAATTGTAAATTTTTCTTTGTTTATAATTTGTTGGAAACGTTAACATCAGGAATAATGCACTTGGCTAAACCTTCATCTACTTCCAAAGAATTTGGTTAATCAAATTTGATTTTGTCGAAGCATATATAGAAAGTGTGTGTGTGGAATGCCTTTTTTTAATAATTCTACCATTTGTCAAAATAGATAGAACTTGATGTAATGTGGAGAATTTATATGAACAATTATCCATATTAATAGGTGAGAAATCTTCTTATCTCAGTTTTCAAATTAGAAAAAGTTATTAAAGCTTGAAAACTAATAACGATAAAAAAAGGTGCGGCCGAAGAGAGGTGAGATTGGTGTGTATTTTTCTTCTTATGAAATATATTTAGACATTGATTTATACCATTTTTGATTAATCTATTCACAAATCTTTTTCTTAAGAAGTATGTTTTCTTAGCATGTTATGTTGGCAAATTAAAATACTGTATATTGGTGGGATTCGAGTAACTAAGTTGGCTTCTGAACATGCCTTTTTATTTTATTTTTTGCTATAGTACTCTATATAAGGATAATAAAAAATATACTAGTATACAAATCTAATAAAATTTTATATTTATGTAATTTCCTTCAACAAAATAATCATCAATTTACCTTGATTTTCATGTGGTTGTCTCGATTTTTGCACATATTCTTCAATTTTAACGACCAAAGATTACTAGTATACAAATAAAAAATGCATTTAAAATGTTTATAAACCTAGTAATTTGGTTTTAAAACGTAGGATTTCTTTTCGTTTATTTCAAATTCTTGATAAATATGTGTTTGATGTGTTTAATTGTGTTTTATAATAATTTATATAGGGGGAGACATTTTATTAAAGAACTAGGGTTTCGCCTGTTCGATCCGGGACTATTATTCGGATATCGTTTTGATCCAAATTTTGTAATTTTTCAATCTAATGATTACATGAATTTTAAATTTTGAAAAATGATTTGATATTAAGTAAATTATCTTGATGGGATAAACATCAAAAGATTCAAAAAGTGCTAATACCGTAAAAGGGAAAATGAGGATGAAACGGTAAAATTTCATAATCACACCCGATGGATGAAGTCTACATTTTATATTATAGTGTTATGTATAGGTTGATGAATGAATATCCAGGGTTAATTTACTTTCTGTTGTCATGATGAAAGTACTTTTGATCTGTATGTATGGATCCGCTTTTATTTTTTAGGAGTCACCACCTAGTTTTATGATCTAAGAACCAAAAAATGACTTTAAACAGATAAACGGTACTAAATCACAAAAAAAAGAACTTATGGATTTGGGGATTACATTACGGGATTGGAAGGTATTAGGTATCAATCCTACCCAAGGAATGTCGGTTTTTTACTTTTTTCAAAAGTTTTACATTACAGAAAAAATGACCTAAAAATTAAGATAAAAAATTACCTTCTTTACCTGAGTGATTGCGACAGTTGATTCCCTCAAAAATTGGCAGAGAGCGTTCCTCATATGAATCTTCTTACTTTTTTCTTCATTGCTAGATCTACTTTCGATCTTCGAGATGAGATTTTTAATATTTTTTGACTTTTCGATGTGTTTTAAGAATTTTTGAATATTTTTTTAGGTGAAAAAACAGGGTTTCGATATTAAGTATGACCTTAAAGCTTCAGATTTAGGATTTTGGGCAGTCTTAGGAGAGTTTTTGACCTTTCTTTCTTATAATTTTTCTTAACCTACGAATTTAGGTGATGGAGGATCCTTTTTAAAGAATTGTTTTAAGATTAAAGTTTAGATTATGATTCAATTAGGTTTTATTTGAATTTTGACTTATGTGAAATGAGAATTTTTTTAAGTTTTTGGAGAATCTCCCAATGGAGGGTGCTTTGTTAAATTATATTTTCAATTCTTTAGGACTCCAGGTAGAGGGTTTTTTATTAAATATCATGTGGGTCCTACTTAAATAAATGGGCCACCACTTAAAAGTTGACCCATGGGCTTTATTAATTGATTTTTATTTATTCAATTTTTTTTAATTAAGATTTCACTTTACGTTAATTAATGTTTTAATTATTAGTTTCAAAAATTTTAAATTTTAGGATTGAAAATTATCGTTTTACCCTCAAAGAAAACTTGTGTTGAAAGGTTATTTTCGATGTTTTGGAATATTTTGAAATCAATTTTTTGTAATGAATTTAATGAGAGTATTGGTTTATGTCACTTATAGGTTTTTGACGTGAAATGATTGTGGACCCTAGGAGGGGTATTTTTATAATTTTATAAAATTTAGTTAAAATTGACAAAACAGTTTATTTGATTTTAGTTTGTTGTTTTATATGTTTAAAAGGATTTTCCTAAACGTAATGTAGGCTCTAGGGATGTTTTTATGTCAAGGGTATTTTGCTAATTTTTTATATTTTTTTATAAGACTTCTTTTTGTTCGAAAATGATGATTTTTATGTTTTTGGATCTCAGTTTCCTAGTGTAACATGATTTTCTAAAGTTTGTTTACTTGAAATATCTCATCCGAGATTTAAAACACATCTAGTAACAAATAAAAAATATTGGAATATTCATCCATCATTGGGAACCTTCGCAATTGGGTTGACGATTTGATTAATCAGGTGAGTATGAAAATTGGATGTCTACAAATGACCCTCTTTGGCAGATGATTGAAGCAAACCAAATAGCAAATCTATTTTGGTAGATAGTGCAATATCCGAATGACAAAGCTAGTGAAAGTTCATTTTGCAGCTTAATTTATCAACTCATAAGAATGTTCAGATCTTTGAGGGTAAAACTCTCCCTGAACTAAAAGTTGTCAGGTCCTCGAACGTGAGCTCTCACTAACGGACTGTGTCAGATCTTTGAATTTTGAAAAATTCTCCTTGACTAATGCAAATGCAATGAATGTGCACGTGTGTATAATGGTGTGATGCCTACGAGTATTCTATCGGATCATTGAGAATAAACTATCATCGATTAAAAAAGTGTTAGGTCCCAAAGATCTTCTCTCATTGACAAGAATGATTAAAATTGAAATGCACCTATGCAATGAAAGCAATCATGAAATTATGGCAAGGTTAAACAACAAGGTAATTGGAGTCGTAGCATTATCGGCATTAATTGATGTATAAACTTTATTAAATCCTATTTGAAATTCTTTTTTAGAGTTCAAAAAGTTTGAGTTTCATTTATCGGACTCACACTTACTGGAACCACACTTTCGGATTGATGTTGGAGGAACTTATTAAAATCCTTATTCAAAAGTTAGAGTCTCGTTTCTTCGGATTGGAACTTACTGGAACCACACTTCTCGGGCTGATGTTGGAGGAACTTATTAAAATCCTTATTCAAAAGTTAGAGTCTCGTTTATCAAATTCGAACTTACTGGAGCCACACTTCTTGAGTTTGTAAGAATTTATTAGAATCCTACTTCAACTCATAAAGTTGGAGTTTCATTTCTCAAACTTGAACTTATTAGAACCACGCTTCTCGAGCTTGGGTTTATAAGAACTTATTAGAATCTTATTTCAAAAAGTTGGAGTCTCGTTTCTTGGACTCGAACTTACTAGAATTACACTTCTCGGACTTGGATTTATAAGAACTTATTAGAATCCTACTTTAAAAAGTTAGAGTCTCGTTTCTCGGATTTGAACTTATTAGAGCCACGCTTCTCGGGCTTGCGTTTGTAAGAACTTATTAAAGTCCTCCTGAACTCATATTCTATGATTCAAAAAGTTGGAGTCTTGTTTCTCAGACTCGAACTTCGACTAGTTA
Source organism: Akebia trifoliata (assembly GCF_017979445.1). NCBI lineage: Eukaryota > Viridiplantae > Streptophyta > Magnoliopsida > Ranunculales > Lardizabalaceae > Akebia > Akebia trifoliata. Next base: position 29,154,986 of record NC_141377.1, read on the forward strand.
GAGCCTCGGTATTGTTGAACTCAAAGATTGAGAAATAAGGCATTTATTGGCTTATCATGCATATGGATTCATAATAGCATTAGACTCTATCAGACTTCTAAACTTTTGAGTAAGGTTTTCCTCTTTATCATGTGATTAAAAATGAAATTTTGGAATCATAATGACTTTCAAAAATGCCCTTAGTTTCAAGATTGGCTTTAACTGAAACTTGACTACGACATTGATGGAATGGATTGCTCTTGGAAAGTATGGATGACAAACTATGAACTATAATAAATGATAGATAGAAGAATCGACATTCCTTTAAATTTTCAAGACTCTTAAGATTATCATATGTGCAATAAGAAATTTGATCATTTTCTTCCAAATTTCTTTTGAGAAATGCTTGAGTTGGATTTAAAATCTTGATAATTATTGGAATAGAAGATCTTTCTCTTCAAAGTGGTTGATGGTTCTACATTTTCATTTAGCGAACACTTGGACAAGTAAGCATACTCTTAAAGATTTGACATGTTCAAGATGACTTCTGAGTTTTGTCAACTTCAGCATTGTCTTCGTCGGATGTAAACTCTTGGCTGAACAACGAATGTTGTGACTTAAATAATTTTCTACACTTCCTAGTAAACTTCTTTCTGAATTTTTCTTCTCAATGAGATTTTTCATTCCATTTTTTTGTGTCTTTATTTTTGCCTAGGTTACATTTTCAAATTTTCAGCCTAGTCGATTTTGCTTTTTTTTCTTAGGAGGCCTTGATTTTTGTCTAGGTCGCCTTTTCAGGTTTTCAACCTAGTAGGTATGCCCTAACTTTTGCCTAAGTCCCCCTTTCAAGTTTTCAACTTAGTGGGCTTCTTTTTTTCTTGATTATCTCGAATATTCAACTTGAAAACTTCTTAGTTCCCTACACCTTAACCGAATCAATTAGCATTCAAGAGAACTTAATAGGTGGACTTAGGACGTGGTTTAGAAAGAAAAGGTATAATGCTCGACTTCCTCAAATGCCCCTAATCTAAAATTCTCTATATTCTGTCAATTTTTTTATTTCTTTTTTTTAATGCCCCTAATTTGGTATTCTTTTATTTTTTGTAAATTCTTTTGATTATTTTTTCTAATGCCTCTAGTTTGGCATTTTTTTCTTTTTTGTCAACTATTTTTTTTAATGCCCTTAGTTTGGCATGCTTTTCTTTTGAACCTTTCAATATGGGATTTTTCATTTGGATGGCATTTTTCTTAAGAGAACACATTTTTTTTGTGTGATCAGGCTTGAAGTAACTTCTCAGGTTGCTTACGTACCTCAAATCTTTCTTTTTTTCTTTTGGAATCAGGTCAAAATGTAGTTCATACCAAGACTTCCCTCCTGAGATTGGTTGGTGTGCTTAAGAAAGAAAAAGCTATTGATTTTTTAGAGTCTGTAAGGGAGCTAAAGAAGGTTATCTTTTTCTTGGTAAGATAGAAAAATTGTTCGATCAAAGAAGGTCTCCTTTGGTAAAATGCTACTAGATTTGGTCAAAGTTCTGGGAACCCGATGTCTTGATGGCTCTGTCGAGTAATGTCTTTTTTTGAAGATGAATAACCCTGAATCTTTTTTTGAAATCGAGTATGATTTACTTGTTTAACGCTTTTTGAACTTAAAAAATCTCTTATTCTTTTGCGAATAACAACTTTCCTCTCTTAAATGAATAGTATGATGGATCCTTCTTGTAGGTCTTAACATTTTGTCAATGGTTTCAACTGTATCATTTTTGACCGATAAACTTTGACTTTGAAAATCACCATTGACCTTATATATAGATCTATTTTGGTGCAATTTGTTTTAATGAAAGGTAACATGGTGCTTATAACTAACATATTTTCATAGATTCATGTGAAAACACTGCTGAATTTCTTGATTAAGTTTATCATTTTCTCATGTTCCTCTGATGATAATGTAGTACTAATTTACACTTCTTAAGTGTACTATTTAATTTCAATATTTATGATATTTGATTAATGAGTTTTGAGTCATTCTTCATGTTTGAGATTATGCTCAAATCGTTATTACATGCATGATAATCAAATGACTTATTTATTTTATTGGAATTAAAAAAAAAAATAGACTGACAAACTTAACTAAAGCTCCAAAATTAAAAAGCTTTAACATGGTCAAAATGACTAACTGAACTAAAACTAATGGAAACTTAAGGACACTTATCTACAAAGTGAGAAGGTCCTTCTAGGTGGATGGACATAATACTGTGGTGCAAGGGTAGACTACTTGGACTTCACATTGGTACTTTGGCTAGACGACTCTTTTAACAGACCTAATGTGGCATAGACAGGGGTTTAGTACGTCTAGGAACAATTATTTCTAGATTGGAAGTGAATCCAGATTAACTGTTGATTTTGAAAAGTTCATTCTTAACCACATGATTAAAATTTTGATATAAATTAGCCTAAGTTTGATGGAAAACATCAAATCCAAATACACTATAAGTCTATAGTAACCACGAGGATGAGAAAGGTTATTCATGGGTTTACCCCTAATTAGGATTGAACATTTGATCAGACAAATTAATTTAACCCTAGGATCGAATCTTCTTGATGTGAATTAGGTCGAATCTTTGAACTTAAAACCAATTGGTCCAACCATTTTAGTATTGGCCGATTAGATTCATTTGCCAATTTGGCCAATTGGTTTAATTGATTCACAACGAATTGCATTTTATCTTTTTTACCAATTGGGTTGGACTGATATTGTGGGTTTAATTTGAGCGGTATAGACTAGTCCATTCACTTATCTTTTGGATGGATTGAATAGAGCAACCTGGGAACACCCATAGTCGGTTCAGATCATAACTTATAAGAATGTTCCTAGACTCTAGGTTTACTACATACAATGCAATTTGTCTGGCTACTCTTGCCCAAGTGCACCTATTTACCTCTCGACCGTACTCAATTAGACGGTACATGGTGACTTAGTTTGTTATATTGTATAGGTATGAGTCTAGGGTTATAGCTTTCATAAATAATTTATTGTTCTACAAGGGGACTGATCACGTACTAATACTACGTTGACAAGGACATGTGACTTTGCGATTTATAATATGACAAAGGCTTAGGTCGCTCCAGCATAAGTGCATTGATATACCTTTCACGTTTATCTGATCGAACAGTACTGGTGTCCCAATTTTATAAATCATAGAGGTACGTGACTGGAGTTGTAGTTTTTATGAATGACGTCGCATTTCACGAGGAGACCAGACCACACACTAGTGTCACGTTGGCTATAAAGGACAATGTGATCATCTCATGAAGAGATTTCAAATTTTACAAAGCCAACGTAGTCATCTTATCGGTAATCCAATACCATAACCTTTTTAGATTTGATGGAAAAAATTTGGATCCAAGAATAAAACTTGATTTTTTTAGTTTAGATCCAATGTTTTGAAAATGGGTGGCGATGAAATCTCAAATTAAATATTAGCATTCAAAAATGAAAATTAATTTAAATTATTTTTTTTGAAAATTTTCTTTTAAAAGTTCTTAGAATATCATCCACCACAAACACGTGGTATTGGATCATACTCTTAGATGCCATGTGGTGAGGTACAATTCCTTTAGCAAGATTTGAGATCTTACTACATTATTGAGGAAAACAGGCTTTTTTTTTTGCTGCCAACACATACAACTCACATCTCTTCTCTTTTTTTTACATATGTTGCTGTGAGCACAATACTCACAACACAAAGAATGTGAATGACATCATCCCAAACAATTTTGTTTTATTATTGCCAGCACACATAATACTCAAAACAAATAAACCATGTAGCGCTAATAAAAATTGGTGTGGCCATAACGATTCTCAAACAACACAGAACATCAATTTTTTTTGTCTTAGTAAGAGCTGTCAAAGATAAACAGTATACTTCTTATTCTCTTAAGAGTTATCGCCGCTGCAATTATATGTTTAATTTCAATTTGTGGAACTTGCACCCCAAGATAAGTGGTCAAATGCTTTGAAAACACATCAAACTTTGGCGTGAAAGCTTTTGCTGCTGATCCACTATCAACAAATCTTTAAACTCATACCAAATAGAGAAGATGAACATAAAGGCGAAAAGAACTCTCCTTAGGAATGATGTGAACCCCGTTGATGTACAGATAGACACACGGAGAGAGAGAATCTCACTCACTTACACGAATCTCTACTCCCCTTCAGATCGATCAAACCGATTGAGAAAGAGAGAAAAGCTTCTCTTCTTTTTTATGCCCTTTCATCACACACGAATTCAAAAAAAAATTATATTTATAGCACAACACGCACAGCAACTGATGAAAAAATAAATCTTTTTATTATTATTTTTTTTAAGAACTCCATAGCTTCTCAACAACCATCATTCTATCATCAATACACTATTTTTTGAAATATTGAAATGTTTCGAGACATCAAAGGTGACCCTCGATTGGACCATAGAAAAAAAATTCAAGAATAAAATACCTTAAAACCAATCAAATGATCCATAATCGAACCAAAACAACAAAAATAAACATAAAAAAATAAAAAATATACAAAATAAATAAATAAAAAAATCAGGTCAATTTTACAATGCACTTGAAAGCGCCCTCGATCCGCGGGGTGTGCGGATCCGCTTTTGACCCTTGAGGTTTGGGAGTCACCACCTAGTTATTATGGTCTAGGAACCAAACTGACTCTAAAACGGATAAAAAAACTAATCTACTACAGAAAAATTGAATCTGGGGATCATATTACGGGGTTGGAAGGTGTTAGGCACCAACCCCGCCCAGCCAATGCCGATCTCTACTTATCCCAAATGAGACTACATTGCTAATGGAAAAATCTAGATAAAAAATAATACAAATGTTACCTTCGATTCGCAAAGGTTCTATTCCCTTAGATCTGGTGAAACTGCTCCTTGTATCGTACTCCTTACTTCAATCTATCTCCGGATCTGATTTCTGATCTCGGAGGCAAGGTATCTCCTTCTTGGATCTGGATGCTTTGAACTTTTTTTTATGGATTTTGGGGTGTTTTTGAAAAGCTTTTAGGTGTTTTTCAGGCTAAAATTGAAGTATGGGTGTTAGGTAAGGAGTTGAGGTTCCAAAATTAGGGTTTTGGAGGGGTTGTGGAGGCTTCTTCACCTACTTTTTCTAGAATTTTTTCTTTGATACGAAAATAGGGTGTGGAGGCTCCTATTTATAAAGTTTTTTAGAAGAATTAGGGTTTGATTAGGATTTCTTTTAGGATTTTAATTAGGATTTTGACTTTAGTCTTATGAGATTGACTTAGTCTTTAGGATTTTAATTTAGGATTTTGACTTTAGTCATATGAGATTGACTTGATTAGTTTAGATTAGGGTTTTGATTTAGGGTTTTGACTTTAGTCTTATGAGATTGACTTGATTAGTTTAGATTAGGGTTTTGATTTAGGGTTTTGACTTTAATACTTTGACTTTAGTCTTTTCTTGGTTGACTTTTAATATCTTGACTTTAGCCTTACTTGATTGACTTTAATATTGACTTTAGTCTTACTTGATTGACTTTAATTTTTGGAGAACCCCCTTTTATATATCTTTAATTCTTTGGGCCCCTAGATGGAGGGGTCCTTGAATAAATATCCTAGCAACCATCAACAATTTTGCCTAAAAGCCTGATTGATCGATTTTTTTAGTTTAAAATTTTAAATTAATTTTATTAATGTTTCACTTTACATTATTTAATGATTTATTTATTAATTTCAAAAATTTTAATTATTAAAATTGTAAAATTATCGTTTTACCCTCGGAGAGGATTTTTTACGTTTTAAGTCATTTTTTCAATGTTCCAAGATGTTTTGGAATCGGTTTTTCATAAGGAATTCAATAGAAATGTTAGTTTTTGTCATTTATGAAGTTTTTTGTATGAAATAATCGTGAACTTTATGAGGGGCATTTTCGTAATTTTATCGAATTCTGTGAAAATTGGCTAAATGATTTATTTGGTTTCGATTTATTATTTTATGTGTTTGAATCAGTTTTCCTAATCATAACGTAGGCTCTAGGGTAGTTTTGATGTTAGGGGTATTTTGATAATTTGATCATTTTTAGTGATTTTTATCATGAAACTTCTTTTTAGTCTGCAAGATGATGATTTCTATGTTTTTGGGGTCGTATTTTCCTAGCGTAGCGTGGTTTCTAAGGTTTTGTCAGTTCGAGATACCTCATCCGGATTTCTGAAACATATCTGTTAACAAAATAAAGCATTGGAATAAACATCCATCATTGGGAACCATTGCGATTAGGTTGATGAGTTGATTAATCAGGCGAGTGCAAAAATGTGGTGTCTACAACACTAATATTTGAGATTTTCAAATTTGATACTCCAAATTGTCCCTAGTGGAGTCGCCATTGAAAACGCACTCGATTTGCGTTTGTGGATCTTCTTTTATTTTTTAGGAGTTGCCACCTAGTTTTATGGTTTAGGAATAAAAAAATTGACTTTAAACGGATAAATGATACTGAATCATGAAAATAAAACTTATTCGAGGATCACATTACAGGATTGGAAGGTGTCAGGCACCAATCCTGTCCGGCGAATGCCAGTCTCTATTTTTCCCCAAATTTTTACATTGCAAGAAAAAATGATCTAAAAATTAAAATAAAAAATTACCTTCTTTACTTTAATGATTGCGACGGTTAACTCCCTCAAAAATTGGCTGAGAGCGTTCCTCGTGTGAATCTTCTTGCTTTTATCTTCGTCGCTAGATCTATTTTTGATTTTTGAATTAAATTTTCTTCTCCTAGATCTAAATATTTTCTAACTTTTCGAGGTGTTTTAAGAATTTTTAAATATTTTTTAGGTGAAAAAATAGGGTTTTGGTATTGGGTATGGACTTGCAGCTTTAGATTTAAGGTTTCGATATTTTACCTATGAATTTAAATGGTAGAAGCTCCTTTTTAAAATGTTTTTTGAAAATTAGGATTTGAAAATTAGGTCTCCTAGGGATAAGCTTTGTTTAGATTAGTATTCAAGTAGATTTTATTTGAATTTTGACTTACGTAGAATGATAATTTTTTTATATTTTTGTAGAACCTCCCAATAAAAGGTTCTTTGTTAAATTATATTTTTAATTCTTTGAGACCCCCGGTAGAGGATTTTTTTATTAAATATCATGTGGGCCACCACTTAAATTTGACTTGTGGGCTTAATTAATTGATTTTTATTTATTCAAAAAATTTAATTTAATTTATTAAGATTTCACTTTATGTTAATTAATGTTTTAATTATTAGTTTCAAAATTTTAAACTTTAGGATTGAAAAATTATCGTTTCACCCTCAAAGAAGACTTTTGTGTTGAGAGATTATTTTTTGATATTTTAGAATATTTTCAAATTAGTTTTTCGTAAAGAATTCAATGAGAGTATTGATTTATGTCACTTATAGATTTTCGACGTGAAATGATTGTGGATCCTATAAGGGGTATTTTCATAATTTTGTCGAATTTAGTGGAATATTTAGAAAAATTTATTTGATTTTAGTTTGTTGTTTTATGTGTTCGAAAGGGTTTTCCTAAATGTAATATAGGCTCTAAGTATATTTCGATATCAGGGGTATTTTGGTAAAAAAAAATTAATTTTTTTTGCAAAACTTCTTTTTGTTCGAAAATAATGATTTCTATATTTTTGGCACATTTTTCTAGCGTAACATGATTTTTTAAAGTTTTGCTTGCTTAAAATATCTCTTCAGAGCTTTGAAAATATATCTAGTAACAAATAAAAAATATTAGAATATTCAACCATCATCGGGAATCGTCGCAATCAGGTTGACAAGTTGATTAAGCAGGCAAGTACGAAAACGGGATGTCTACATAGAAGGTGACTTGCATGTTTATTTATTTTCTATTAGCACGAGGCACTGTTTAAAGTTTTGTATTATTATTTAATTTAGCCCAAAGAGGCATAGTTTCATAGTAGGAAACTAGATATACATTTATCAACTCTATAATGTTAAGTTTTTATTTGTTTTCAAAGAAAAAATGATATGTATATGTCGCTATTTTGTGAACTATTAAAGAGCTTATAAATACCTGAAGGGATAGTCCATCATATCATCTAGAGTAATATATAATCTTGGGGTGTATGGTAGGGACAACGAAACTCATATGTGATATGAGACGCATATGAGAGTGGCGTCACAACTGGAATCTGAGTTTATTCATTTCTATCTTTTTCAATGATCTAGTAATGTAAAAGTGGTCGTAAACCAGTGGTGATGTATAATGGGAATCACATGCACGCCTGAAAGGCAAAGATGAAGATGACTAGTCAATGATCACTAACAGTCTATAATGGTCAAACGATTTATCTCCATTAAGGATCAACTGCCAACATGAACCGAAAAAATGATCAATCAACCATGGTAATGCATCGACCGACCACAAAATCAGGTACAATGGAGTTCTACATCTATCAAGTCTAGAACATTAGGGTCCAAATTGGGAGCTATGTAATCGTAGAATCCCATCTCTCTAATTTCACTGCTCCACCATTGTGTATTATGTATCTATTACAATATTTTGAATTATAAAATGAAAAGTATATTTTTTATTTCAAGTTTATCAATTAAAATTGTATAAAAAGAAAACATTATAATATGAGTACAGTTGATTGATGTAATGTGAATTTTAACTGTTTAGGTTGTGGCGCCACGCCAAACGCTAACACACATTCCCATGTCAGATATCGAGGTACTAGGTGGCACCTCGAAATTTCGGCATGGTCTCCTCTGTTTATGTTAGCATTCCAAGGCGTATAACCTGCACCTGATAAACGACATACAATCCTGCATATATACACATAAAATAGAATACTAGCTAAAGCTTATATACATCTAATATCGTACGATAGATCAGAGTGCGGAAAAACAACTAGAATACAGGATTATACAAAACTCCTCACTCTAACAAAAGTCCTAACGCTCAGGACAAAATCAATAAGACTACCTGGATGAACTGACACCACTAGGGGAGTATAGCCTCAGTACTCACCAGGTAACAGACTCTGGTCGTCTATCTGACCTACGAGATAGTTCTCACTCGTGTTCTACACTGCTTCACCAAGCTCCAGATCTGAAATTAAAAATGGAGATGGAAAGGGTGAGTAACAATGGTTACCCAGTAAGGAAACAAACAATTTCTACTAATAACCCTTCCTAACATGAACGAATAAACATACTGAATCATTTTAAAATATACAATATTTTATAGAAGAAATTAAGATTAACTGGTACATATAGCCAGGGATGAGCAACTAAACATTTTAAAACTGACATTACATCAATCAACAGTACTCACTATATCATTTTTTTTGTACAAATCTAATTGATCAAATGAAAATATTAAACATGCATTTCATTTTATATATCAAAATAAGGCAACAGATACATAATACACTATGGTGGAATATTGGAATTAGAGAATTGAGATTCATGACTGGATCGCTCCCAGTCAGGATATAATGTTACAATTCTTCTCTGATTTTTAGTTCCTGATTTTGTGGCCGGTCGCTGCACTTACCACGCTTGGTTGACCATTTATCTGGCTCAGGTTGGCCATTTGACGTGACCGTAAGCAATGGGTTTTTTTTCGATGTGTCAGAACGTTCGACTACTATAGATTGTTAGTGATCACTAACTAATCATCTTCGTTTATGCCTATCAGGCGTACATGTGATTCCCAAATATACAAACCATTCGTATACGACCACCTTTACATTACAAATTCACTGGTAAAAATAGAGAGAAATATCCTGAATTCCAGTTGTGACTCCACTCTCATACGCGTCCCATACCACGTATGAGTTTGGTGGTCCCTACCGTACATCCCAGGATAGTACACCACTTCGGATGATATGACGTACTATCCCTTCAGGCATTTACAGACTCTTTAACTGTGGTGCTCCGCCAAACGCTAACACAAATCCCAAGGCCAAATCCCAAGGTACTAGGTGGCACCTCGAAATTTCGGCATGGTCTCCTCTATTTATGTTAGCGTTTCACGGAACTCAAACCTGATAAACCAATTTATAACAAAACCTGTATATAAAAATGTAGATACAGGAAAATAACAGCGGAAGACTAATTACATCTAACATGTAAGTAGATCAGAGTGCGGAAGATTTATCAATATACAGGCTTACCAAAACATTCTCACTCTAACATAGGCCTAAACTCTCAATCCAAAAACTACACACATTTTGGATGAAACTGACAACACTAAGGGATGTGGCCCTAGTGCTCACCAGGCAATAAACTCTGATCGTCGATCTGATCGACTAGATACTCCTCAATTACTGACTCTACGCCTGCCTCGGTAGTTGCAAGTGCTGAAACTAAAAAAAAAATAGGAAGGAAAGGATGAGTAACAATGATTACCCAGTAAGTCCACAGCCAATTCCTACTAATAACCCTTCCTAAGCATGATCGAATAAAGCATACTAAATATTTTTAATACATGCAAGGTTTTACAAGATAAAATACGATCAACTGGTACATATAGCCAGGGATGAGCAACTAAACAGTTTAAAGATTACACATGGCATCAATCATCCATACTCATTATACATTTTCCATTCTATGCAAATACCGTTGACAACATTAAAACGATAGACATGCTTTTCAGTTTATAATTCGAAATATAACAACAGATACATAATACAAGTGGTGGAGTATTGGAATTAAAGAGTTGGGATTCACGACTGGATCGCTCCCAGTCAGGACATGATATTCCCCAATAACATCGTAGTTCCTGATTTTGTGGCTGGTCGTGTCTACCACGCTTGCGGAATCATTTATCCGACTCAGGCTGGCCGTTTGACGTGACCGTAAGCAATGGGTCTCTTTTCGATGTGTCAGAACGTTCGACTACTACTAGATTGTTAGTGATCACTGACTAATCATCTTCGTCTATGCCTATCAGGCATGCATGTGATTCCCAAATGACACTCCACTCGTATACGACCACCTTTACAATACACGTTCACTGGTAAAGATAAGAAAGGAAGGGACCCGGATTCCAGTTGTGACTCCACTCTCATACGCGTCCCATACCACGTATGAGTTTGGTGGTCCCTACCGTACATCCCAGGATAGTACACCACTCCGGATGATATGACGCACTATCCCTTCAGGCATTCACAAACCCTTTAACAGCTCACAAAATAGCTACGTACATATATGATTTTTCATTTAAAACAAAAGAGAAATTAACAGAACAGGGTTGAGAACGGATATCCAGTTCCTACCATGCAACCGTGGCCCCCCGGCCTAAAATAAACAACAGTACTCAGCGCAAGCGCTAACATAATCGAAAATAAACATGCAACCATTTCATTAATAACCTGGATATCCTTTCACCAACCTACACACAACATACAATGTAAAATGCAGACATCACCCCTCGGGTGTGATTCTGACATTTTACCGTTCATTCCCTTTTCCCATTCTCTCATTATTCTCATTTTTCATCCTTTCAAATCAACCATTCATTTTCAATCTTTCAAAGTCATTCTTTTGGTCTTTCCATTGAAAACCATCAAAGTTTATTAAAAATAAAGTCCCAGCGATGCTCAGGACCAAGGCTGTTAAAAATAGAGAAAGCTGGTGAAAATTTGGCTAAGTGTCAGAAACTCAATTTTTCAAAGTTCTCGAAATTAAAAACGGGTTTTTCGAAATGAAAGTCTCAATCATGAGATTCGACACTATATAGTTTTTGAAATCTAATTCAAAGTTACGCGAAAGTTATTACACTTTGAAAACTTGTCGAAAACGTCGAAAAATACGTTTTGTTCTTAAAACCAAAATTTGGATTTTGATCATTTGAGATTTGGATCTTAAAACCATTCCCATTGTTCCGAAATGGGGGGTAAAACCATAATTTCATTAAAGAACTTAAAGTAAAAATTAAAGAGGACATTTACTTAAATGTTTTTAATGAAATAAAGGGTGAGAAATAGTGTATAAGGTGTGAGGAAGTCAAGCCAAGAGTCAGAGTCTGTTTTTTGACTCAGAACAGTACTGTCGGCAGCAGAACCTTGTTCTGTCGGTGGAACCGATGGTTCCTGCCGACATAAGAAAATTTTCGGTGGCAGAAGCTTCATTCTGTCGGTGGAACCGACAGAATGCCTTCGGTAGGTGCCGGTGGCACCGACCCTTCCCACCTACAGCCTGAACCTCGCTCGCGATTTTTGGGTTTTTCGATCCCTTTTTCGATTTCTTCTTCCATTCTTCCAACCATTCGACCCACCCACGATTTTGTTATCAAAATTCGATAAAGCATAAACAAAACACCTACTTCTACCATGAATTTGAAATCAAACACCAATTTCTACGATTTAAATGCAAACAATAAGTTTTGTTTCAAAACCCTAAATGCACATTTGAGAAATCTAAAGTTACCAATAAGAATCGGAAGTCCCTTACTTGGTTGTGGACGTCGAACGTGATAAACTCACACAATGATCAAGGTTGGTGGCTCGAGAGTCGAGGTTGGGCTGACTTGGATGCCAAATGAGCAAGGGTTCGCAAGGTATCCGACAATGACGTTCTCCTTCTCCTCTATAATGAAGCATAGACCTAGCTCCTAACTCGATGAAGCCCTCGGATGGAAGGTGTTGAGGTTTACTCGAGCTACCCGGCTGGTTTTGATGGAGGATGGAGAAAAAGAACAAGGATGAACAACCAAAGGTGGTGAAGTTGTAGCCCTCGTCGTGGCCGACAACTATGTCTTCTTCGTTAAGGTTCAACTCGGCTTCGTTCGCGCACAAACTTGACGGAAATGGGTCGAAACCCTAGGGTGGAGAAGTGGCTGTCGTTTGGGGTTTCTTAGAGAAGAAGAGGAAATAATGAAATAAAAGAAATCAGATTCCTTTTTATAATAAAGCTGAGGGGCATACTTGTAATTTCCCCCTTTATTTTTAGTTTCGACCGTAACTTAACTATTCGGACTCGGAAAGCGACAAACGAATATACCATTTCGAATAATTTTTCGCTACGGATCTAATGGTATCATCAAATCTTTTCAATTCTTGCTCTAACGAAATTCTACTATTTTGGGTCCCACTTAACACGAAATTCGAGAATTCTATAACTTCTCTATCCGAATTCGAATTCGGACTTGCTTACAGGCTAATGTATATATTCTGATCTTTTTGAATCTAATGGCGAAGTTGATTTTTCCTTGAAATTAATCATAACAATATTCAAGTATTTTACTCTAAGTCTTTCATTCGATATTTCCCTCCAAATCTCACCATTTACTTTCCTCGAGATATGAGTTGAAAATCTGGGGTGTTACATTAACAGCTCACAAAATAGTTACATATATATATATATATATATATTACTTTCATTTGAAAATAAAAGAGAAATTAATAATACAAGATTGAGAATGGATATCCAATTTCCTACCATGCAAGTGTGGCCACCCGACCTAAAATAAATAATATAACGGAAAAATAAACAGCGCCTCGCGCTAACAGAAATTTAAATAAACATGCAATCATTAACATTATTCCTGGATATATGTTCACCAACCTACACACAACACAATAACGTAAAATGCAGACATCACCCCTCGGGTGTGACTCTGACATTTTACCGTTTCATACCCTCTTTTCCTTTTTTCGATTTTTATAATTTTCAATCTTTTCAATAAAATATCCATTTTCTGATATTCATCAACTCAATATGACTTCATTGAATATATTAAATCACATTTTTCAACTATAGAATTTATTTTTTTTATCAGTAATATTGAAAAAGAATACAAATTTTATATCAAAAAGGGGTCCGAGCAGTGCACAAGACTCAATTGATGGAAATAACCCGTTAAAATACCTACCCACGTATAATTTGTTGGCATCATTGGAGTTCCAATTGCTCTCTAACTCAGTGATAGAAAACTCTACAACTCAGTAGTGGATGAGTTCTATATTCGGAGGAGATTGGCCTCGAATACATCAGTTTCTTGTCCGGATCTGATATGGGAGGAAAAAAATCTGAGGTCGACTAATTTGCCCATTGGAGGTCTGTAACTCTATCTCTTCTCGTTTTATCTTTGACGTTCGATTTATCGTATCTCTTTAATTGGTAGTCTCAATCATTGACCTCCTGGCCCTTAGGTAGGGTTATAATCCACTAAAGAATCTACGGGCCTTTTGCAAATCTGTTTGGATAAGTTCAGGCGCATATCATGACAACCTAATGAATATCATATCTTAGTTTCTATAATTGATAGATTACCTTGCATTAATCTTAAAAACTCCTAGTGTTTGACTTCTTGAGAAGTCTCAAATATAAATCAATTAACAAATATCCTCTCGAATTCTACCCACTCAAACACTCCATCTCCCAATATATTCCTCTCAAACGTTACTAATGATTGGCATCCTCGTTCAACTGGAATGTAATCACCGTCACCCATTGATCTCTTGGGTATTACATGGTACTCAAAATCTTTCAGGTCTTTAAAATCCACTCATTAACCTCAATCGGATCGGAAAGGTCCCCAAATCTTGATAGACGTAATCGTTGAAAATTCTACTATCACATCCTTGGATTTACATGTCCTTTAGACTGGGGAATTCTATCATTCTTCAAAGGCACGACCTGTGGTAGTGGTCCTTGAGGTGGAGTAGTGTTTGTCTATTGCGAAGAAGTCCAGCTCTCCTTCATTTCTTGGATTTAGTAGTGTGCCTTGCAATCGTGGTAAGTCTTGTACCATCACTCACTTCCAATCGTTATTCTTGTCTGTTCAGGATGGCATGAATACGTTATCAACTTTATTAAAATATGGTGGTCTTATTGTCTTATACATTGGTTTGTCTAGCATCTTTCAGAGCCACACATCCTTAATCAACTAACGTTGACCCGAACATTGCTCTCCTTTATGTCCCAATTTGCCACATTCGGAATATATCATAACTCTTTCTTTCGATTGATTTAGTGGTATGTGTTATTGTTTCTTATAAAATTCTTCCATCCATCGAGTATGTATGTCTATCATCTCATTCCTCATGTATGGTTATTTTTCCTATGAATTTACTAGTTCCGTAATTGTTTATCGCTTATTAGAAACTAATTGTCTTCCTTCTATTTGGCTTCAAGGTGGTGGTTGTATTATTCATACTTTCCCCTTAGACTTGATATGAGACACAACCATCTGTCCCATGAACGACATTAACTGTGCTATTAGGTTAGTGGTCGGGTCTAGAATCTGTCTCGTCTACATTGCGCTTCAGCTTTTGCCTCGTCCATTCCTCTCGCTTGTGTTTATCCGTAACAAGACAATTATCAGAATACGGCCAAAATCGCTCTTACCAAACTATGAATTACTATCATAGATTGAAACTTAGTAATGGACTCCATTTCCATTACTAACAAAATAAACTTAGAATCCTATCTTTGGCTTACAAGGCTCTATAAACTTCTAGACACAGAAAAACTCATAATTCCAATACGGAATTATTAATGAGCTCGGATATCGAATTCCTAGTGACACTCTATGATTATCGCTCTAATATATGTGGTATCAGCCAATTCTCTAAAACATAGTAGTCAGTATCCCATACGGATCTAATACTATGCTCTGATACCATCTGTGGCGCCCCGCCGAACACTAACACAAATCCCAATGTCAGATTTCAAGGTACGAGGTGGCACCTCGAAATTTCGGCATGGTCTCCTCTGTTTATGTTAGCATTCCAAGGCGATTCAACCTGCACCTGATAAACGACATACAATCCTGCATATAACAAACAAAATATAATACTAGCGGAAGCCTATATACGTCTAATAATGTCCGATAGATCAGAGTGCGGAAGAAGAAAAATTATATACAGGATTATACAAAATTCCTCACTCTAACAGAATTCCTAACACTCAAGACAAATCCATAAGACTACTTGGAGAAACTGACACTACTAGGGGGTATAGTCCTAGTACTTACCAGGTGACGGACTCTAGTTGTCTATCTGACCAACCAGATGATCCTCATTCGTTTTCTACACTTGTTTCGCCAAGCTTCAGATCTGAAACTAAAAAAAATGGAGAAGGAAAGGGTGAGTAACAATGGTTACCCAGTAAGGAAGCAACAATTTCTGCCAATAACCTCTCCTAACATGAACGAATAAACATACTGAATCATTTTAAAATAAACAAAGTTTTACAGAAGAAAACTACGATTAACTGGTACATATAGCCAGGGATGAACAACTAAATATTTTAAAACTCACATTACATCGATCAGCAGTACTCACTATAACATTCTCTTTGTATACAAATCTAATTGATCAAATGGAAACAATAAACATGCATTTCATTTTATATATCAAAATAAACAACAGATACATAATACACAATGGTGGAGTATTGGAATTAGAGAGTTGGGATTCACGACTGGATCGCTCCCAGTCGGGACATGATGTTACAATTCCTTTCTGGCTTTTAGTTCCTGATTTTGTGGCCGGTCGCTGCCCTTACCACGTTTGGTTGACCATTTATCCGGCTCAGGCTGGCCGTTTGACGTGACCGTAAGCAATGGGTCTCTTTTCGATGTGTCAGAACGTTCGACTAGTATAGATTGTTAGTGATCACTGACTAATCATCTTCGTCTATGCCTATCAGGCGTACATGTGATTCCCAAAGATACAAACCATTCGTATACGACCACCTTTACATTACAAGTTCACTGGTAAAGATAGAGAGGAATATCCCGGATTCCAGTTGTGACTCCACTCTCATACGCGTCCCATACCACGTATGAGTTTGGTGGTCCCTACCGTACATCCCAGGATAGTACACCACTCCGGATGATATGACGCACTATCCCTTCAGGCATTCACAAACTCTTTAACAGCTCACAAAATAGCTACTTATATATATTATTTTCATTTGAAAACAAAAGAAAAATTAACAATACAAGGTTGAGAATAGATATCCAGTTTCCTACCATGCAAGTGTGGCCACCCGGCCTAAAATAAATAACATAACAGAGCGCCTCGCGCTAACAGAAAGTAAATAAACATGCAACCAGTAACATTATCCCTGGATATCCGTTCACCAACCTGCATACAACACAACAACGTAAAATGCAGACATCACCCCTCGGGTGTGACTCTGACATTTTACCGTTTCATACCCTTTTTCCCTTTTTTCGACTTTTACAGTTTTCAATCTCTTCATAAAATATCCATTTTCTGATATTCATCAACTCAATATGAGTTCATTGAATATTAAATCACATTTTTCAACTATACAATTTATTTCTATCAATAATATTGAAAAAAAATACAAATTTCATATCAAAACGGGGTCCGAGCAGTGCACAAGACCCAATTTATGGCAATAACCCGTTAAAATACTCTACCCACGTATAATTTGTTAAAAATACAATTAAACATATCAAACATGCAATTTCTGGCGTGAATTTTGAAATAAACAAAGAATTCTATATTTCGAAAATACATCCAAATTTTTCCAATAAAATCCTAAATGCAATTTTCACAATCTATGATTATTAATAGAAATTCAGAGTTCCTTACAATCTCTAGGCGAAAGGATCAAAGCGTGTGTGCGAAAATCGAGGCGATCGGCACGGAAATCGAGACGGACCGAACTTCGAAGCGGCTGATTTTCGAAATTGGCTTGGTGGTTTTGAAGATCTTGATGTGCTCGTCTCTTCTTCCTTCTACGGCGAAAGGTGGTTTGACCCCGAAATCGATGAAAACCGAGGTCGAAGTTACGAAAATCTCCGTATAAAAATACGGCTGATTTTTGACTATACGGGGTGAAAAAGACGAGAAAACGGAAGGAACTTGGTTGGGTTATGTAGAGAATGAGGCTGCGGACGTTTCTCCCTTCTGCGTCGGAAAGCGATTTGACCCCGAAACGGACGAAATCCGAGGTCAAAGTTTCAAAATTTCCGTATCCAAATACGGCTGATTTTTGACGATATCGGGTGAAATAGAAAGTGAAATGAAGAAAGGTTGGGTGGGTTTTGTAGAGAACGTAGCTGCGGACATTTCTCCCTTCTGCGTCGATCGTTGACGGCGAGCCGTTGGTGAGAGATCTGAGGTGGAAGAATCGGAGGAAAATCAAATTTTTCGTTTTATATGTCTCGGCCATATGACGCGTTGGGGAAGATGAGTTATATAAAAAAAAAAATTAAATTATTATTTAAATGGAATTTGGGACGAATTTGGTATTTCGTCTATTGTTTTGATCGATGATAACTTGATCATTCGGTCTCCAAAACTAACAAATGAATACTCTATTTTGCCTAATTTTTCATTCCGGATTTAATGGTATAATCAATTTCTACAAATTATGTCTCCATCAAAAATTTACATTTTTGACCTGACGTGACCCCTAAACTTGATGTCGTTTTCGTTTTTGACGATAATTCGACTTTCTGGTCTCCAAATTTGACAAATAAATAGTCCATGTTGAATAATTTTTCGTTATGAATCCAATGGTATAATCGAATTTTAAAAATTATTGCTCCAACAAAAAGTCACATTTTTAGCCTGATCCGACCCGATAATCGAGGATTTTGAAATTTTTATATTCGGACTCGCATTTGAGCGTGCTTACAGGCTAAACTATATTTTTCGATCATTTTGAATCTAATGGTGAGGTCAGATTCCATTAAAAATGATCAAAACAAGGTCCTACAATTTTACCCTAAGTCCCACTTTCAAGATTTTCTTAAAATTCCACTATTTATTTTCCTCGAGATACGAATTAAAAATTCGGGGTGTTACAGAAAATACATCAAAAAAATTTCGATAAAATCCTAAATGCAATTTTCACAATCTACGATTACTAATAGAAATTGAAAGTTCCTTACTATGTCTACGCCAAAGGATCGAAGCACGTGCGTGGAAATCGAGGCGAATAACACAAAAATCGAGATGGACCAAACTTCAAAGTAGTTGATTTTTGAAACTGACCCGGTTATTTCGAAGATCTCAACGTCATCGTCATTTCTCCCTCCTGCGACGGAGGACGGTTTGACCCCGAAATGGATGAAATCCGAGGTCGATGTTTCGAAATCCCCGTATATGTATACGACTGATTTTTGACGATATGGGGTGAAAGAAAAAATGAAATGAAAAGTTCTTGGGTGGGTTTTGTAGATGTCGAAGCTGCGGATCTTTTTCTCTTCTGCAGCGATCGTCGAAAGTGGACCGTTTACAAGGGATCTGAGGTAGAAGATCAAAAGAAATCGAAGAAAATTCATTATTTTCGTTGGCTATTTTAGACGAGTTGGAGAAGATGAATAAATAAAAAAAAAATTATTTATATAAAATTTGGGACGAATTCGGTATTTTGCCAATTGTTTTGATCGACAATAATTTGACCATCCGAACTCCAAAACTGACAAATGAATACTCTATTTCGCCTAATTTTTTATTTTGAATCTAATGGTGTAGTCAATTTCTACAAATTTTATCTCTAACAAAAATTTACATTTTTGGCCTGAGGTGACCCCTAAACTTGATGTCATTTTCGTTTTTTACGATAATTCGACTTTTTGATCTCCAAAAATGACAAATAAATAGTCCATGCTCAATAATTTTTCGTTACAAATCCAATGGTGTAATCAAATCTTAATAATTCTTACTCTAGCAAAAAGTCACTATTTTAGCCTAGTCCGACCAGGTAATCGAGGATTTTGTAACTTTTATATTTGGACTCGTATTTGAGCGTGCTTACAGGCTAAAACATATTTTTCGATCATTTTGAATCTAATGGTGAGGTCAGATTCCATTAAAAATGATCAGAAATATCCTAAAGTTTTACCCCTAAGTCCCACTTTCAAGATTTTCTTAAAATTCTACTATTTATTTTTTTCTCGATATACGAATTGAAAATTCGAGGTTTTATATAGGTTCTTATTCCAGATTATATGTATCAATTAATCATAATTTATCTTACAAAATTTTGCATGTATTGAAATGATTAAGAATGCTTGCTTGTTCATGTTAGGAGAGGTTATTAGTCGGAATTATTTGTTTACCTACTAAGTAACTAGTGTTACTTATCCTTTCTTTACCATTTTTTTTAGTTTCAAATCCGACACTTGACAAGATAGGTGTAGAGCACGTTTGTGGGGATTATCTAGTGGGTCAAATAAAAGATTAAAGTCTATTACTTAGTAAGCATTGGAGGTATACCTCCTAGTAATGTCAATTCGTCCAAGTTGGATTAAAAGTTTTGGTTAAACGTTAGGATATTGTTCGAGAAAGAGGTTTCTGTAAAATCCTGTATATTATTTACTTCTTCCGTAATCTAATCTACCTTACGTTAGTAGATGTATATATACTTCTGTTGCTTATTTATTTATGTATATATATATTGGATATTATTGATATCGTTTATCAGGTGAAACAGGTATTTGAGTACCTTGGAATGATAACATAAATAGATAAAATCATGCCAAAATTTCGTAGCACCACCTAATGCCTCGAGATCTAAAATGGGTTTTTTTATTAGTGTTTCGGGGGCCCCACAACCTAGGTCAACCATGGAACCCATAAAAAACTCCAAATCTCAAGTCAACAAAGATCTCATGGTTTCAAGCTCCTCTCCTACTCTTGGAAGTATTCAAGGTGCTCTTAATCTTCCCAATCTCATTAGGTATGTTATGTTTGACTCATTTTTTAATCAATGACCAGCTTTTATGACATATGAGGAAAAGATTAGTTGGGACTCAAACAACTTAAGTTTCACAATTTCTTTAGAGATGGTTGAGATTAGATGGGACCTAATCAAAGCTCTCATGGGATTTTGGATCCCCAAGCTTAACTTATTTCGATTTGGGAAGATAGAAATGACCATGATGGTTGAAGAATTTGAAATCATTATCAGATACCACTATTCGGAGAAGGTAGTGGTTCTACCTTTGCGAAAGAGTTATAGGAAAGATGCGTCAAATTTATTTGGAGTTCTAAAGAAAAACTTGGAGAGCTTGGATGGAAACTCTCTATTTATCAACATTTCTAAGTTTATTTTTACTTCAATGGCTTGAAGATGAGACCTCTTCACCATGCTTCGACGTGTTGGCACTCGTGATGGTAAACCAACTTTTATTCCCTATGAATGATGAGTTTGTGAATCTGGCCTTAATAAATGTGATTGACCAAGTATGAAAGGATCAAGGCTTGCTCCTATGCTTCTTGGTGAGACCTACTTATCTCTCTCGACTTGTTCGAGTGGGATAAAACGTGTGTACCATGGTTGTATTCCACTTTTACAGGTAAAGTCTTAATTTTTATATTTTAATTCATTTCAAAATATATCACTTGTTTGACTTCCCTTTTTTCGATTTGGTTATTTGATCACATGTCTTCCACTGTAGTGATTAGCCACCCATTCAATGTTCATGCTAACTTCGTTGTGCTGATGAACAAGAGAGAACTTGCCATCTTAATTGGTGGTAAAGTAGGTTGGTTAAACAACTTGAAGAGTATGTTTTAGACGGATATGTGTTGGGTGGGAGCTTTTCAGCCTTCTATGTGTCTTGTGATTTTTTTTATCAAAGTCACTTTATTGTGTTGATTGGTTTACATGGTGCCACCCATTATATCTCGTTTTGAGTTTTGAGGCAGTTTGAGGCAGAACAAGTCATGGTGATATATGGAGACTTCGATGAACTGGTCGGGCTTTTCACTCATTCTCCCTTTTCATGATAGTTATGGAATCGTTTGAAAAGGGCTTGGCATAACGTGGTTGTTCTTGACTATCCTATTTTTCCTGGCCACTCCTTTCTTGATTATGTATTTTGATTGAGAAAGTATATTGCTGAACATGCCGGCATTGTACCTCCTATTAAAGTGAGGTCATCCTCCACTTGCTTTTTCGACCATCGAGATAGGTTAGAAGAGTTGCGGGTGTCGAATAAGAGGATTGAAGCAATTTGCCTTCTCTTTGAGAAAGAATTACAAGTCCAAGTGACTCAACTGAATTCAGGGATATCTCGGCCAGAGTCCTTGAGGAGAGTTGAGATTAGGATGTTCAAGTCTTAGATAACCGATTCGTAAGAGAGGCTCACTTCGAGGGAACATACCAACACGCTTTTTAAGTATTTGGTGAGTCGTCATGTTTTCAATGCGGAGAGAATCATTATTCACCAAGCTGCACAGATCAAAGCTTTAGAGGATAGGCTCGATGTCTACTATGCTTCCCGTTGAGATGTTTGAGGGGTTCATCCTTCATTGTTTCTTTCTGTACCTTGTTTTTAAGAAAAGTGATGCAGTATTTTTTTGAATGAATGAAAATGGAAAATAGGTTTTTTTATGAAGTTGCCTCAAATATATCAATTGCTTTTGAAAACTCTTGATTTTGAGAAAGTCCTAGATTTTTTGTCATAGGCCAAAAATAGTAATTTTGATTATGCATTTTTTACTTTCTATTTAAAAAAATTGTCTTTTGTTGAATAATTCATGACAGACTAATGTTTGATAACTCTGAACTTTGACAATCACGATACTTTTGCCAAATGTCAATGATGCAAGTGTCAGCTAATCCTTAGCAACTTAAGAGTTATCCCTGAGGCTCCAAAATTTATGAAATTTTTGACTAAGTTATATTCGTCATACTTGGAATATTGAGGATTTCAATTTTTTTTTTCGTTCACAGTTTCTACTCTTATGGGTCAGAAGTTATCATTTTTTTGTTTTGTTTTTTTTGTTTCCATTTTTCCCTTAGCGTTAGTTACAATTTTCACCAGATCCAATTTTCACGTTTTTGTGTATGGCACCCTTTTCGAGATTTCATCATGCCGATGATTTTGATATTGCCATAGACTGATTCTTTTACTCACAGCGCCCTTACAAATTTAACAATGTATTTTCAGTCTATGTTCACATTATAAATTTTCACTTTGAATTCCTTCTCGATTTTTTTGTGCCTTCGTGGTTTGGTAACTCAAGTTGAGCTATGAAATCAAATACTTTATTATTCTAGTGGCATTTTTTCTTGAGTAACAGATCTTGATTCTCCTCTCGAGTTTTTCAAACGATTTTTCATGGTGCGGTTAATTAAGTCGAGCTTCAAGATCAATGACTTTACACTTAAAAGTCATTTTTTTTAAATATCTGATTTGACCTCTTCTCTCAAATCTTCCAACGACTTTGGCAGTTTGAAATTCGATTTGAGTCATAAGACTAAATATTCCTTAATATTTTTTTCATAACATATTTCCACTATTACCAAGTTGACTTAAACCATTCATTGGTCTGAAAGGACTTTAAGTAGGGCTAAACGTAAGCTTAAGCTAGGGTTGTGAAAAGATAAAAAAAGGCTGAATCTGGATTTATTGAGGGATAGAATGGACACGGGGTTTGTTTATTTTTGTTTCGAAAATATGATCCATATTTCCTCATAGCATCTCACGAATTTGTTAAGGCAGGATATTTTGGTTGAGCTTAAGATCAAACATTCAATATTTTTTTGGTTTTTTTTTTATTTTTTTGTTTTTTTAGTAGTTTACAGTTTATATTCTTATATGTCAGGAGTATACTTTGGTATTTTCTTTTGACTTTTAATCTTTTTTTATTATTTTTCTCGATGACAATGACTTACCTTGGTCCTTGGTTAAGAAATGAATATGATGGCTCAAAAGAGATTGACTAGGTTTAGATAATTGTTTAAGTAGTGAAAAGATTTTCTCTTTTTATTTCAAGCTTTAGAGGATTAGAATCGAATGACCTCTAGGCATACTATTTTTTGATAGTGTCGACATTGATTGGCTGTGGAAAGACTTTCCTGTCCATTTCTATGAGGATTAGAGTTCTCTTGGACAAAACATTTTGGATGACAAAAGGTCATTCGTAATTCATCTTAAATTTTCCTCTTGTATCTTTTTGTATTGGCATAATCTTTTTCAAAATTAGGTTTCCTTGTGCGAATTCTCTAGGCTGAACCTTCTTGTTATAAGCTCGTGTTATTCTTTATTGATAAGTTTGATCATGACAGATGGTCGACAAACATTTCTCTTCTATTAAGTTCAACTGATCGAACCAAGCTTGGACCCATTCTACTTCCTCCAGTTTGACTTCTTTCAAGATCCAAAGGGAGGAAATCTCGACCTCGACAGGTAAGAGTACTTCTATTTCATAGACCAATGAATAAGACTTTGCCCCACTCAAAGTTTGAATTGACATTCGAAGGCCATGTAGAGCGAAAGGCAACATCTCATGCCAATCCTTGTAAGTGACAACCATCTTCTCAATAATTTTCTTAATATTTTTGTTAGCGACTTCGATTGCTCTGATCATCTTTGATCTATAAATAACTGAGTTATGGTAGGTGATTTTAAATTTTCTGCACATCTTGGACATAACTTTGTTCTTGAGATTCTTGGCATTATTAGTTATTATCCTGCTTGGGAGGTCGTACCAACATATGATGTTGTTTTTCGTAAATTTCAAGATGTTTCCCTTCGTGAAATTAGAAGGACACGGTTTCCACCCTTTTTGTAAAATAATAGATGGTGGCCAAGATAAAGCAATGTCCGTTAGAAGTTTGAGGATTGGTCTGCCCGATGACTTCCATGCCCCAAAGTAAGAAGGGTTAAGAAGAAGTTATGTTGTGCAATTTTCAGGGTGACACATTGATCTTGTTGGCGTTAATTTGACACAAATGGCATTTTCGAACATGTTAGTACCCATCGCTTTCCATAGTCATCTAGTAGTAATTCATTTTTATTATCTTCTTTGAGAGCATATGTTTATTCATGTGAGGTTCACAGACTCCACCAGATATGGCTTCGATCAAACGTTCAGCTTCTGCCTCTATTATACACCTAAGGAGGATCTCGTGGTATGACTTTTTGTACAAGATCCCACTACTTAAAAAGAATTGTCATGCCAAACTCCGAGTAGTCTTTCGATCATTTGTTGTGGTATCAAGTAAGAAAGTTTAATCATCCAAAAATGCCTTGATGTCTGCATATTATGGCTTTTCCTCAAAATTTTCAATTTTAACAAGTAAATAATTTGTTGGTTCATTTTGAATACCAATATCAAGAGGGTCGTCGATGGCGCTTTCAGAAATGTTAACCATTGAAGTAAGATTGGCCAACGCATCTATGAATTGGTTCTTAGCCTTCGACATATAAGTGAATGAGATTTGTGTAAAATTTGAACTCAAATCCTCAAGATACTCATGATAAGGAACTAATCTTTGCTCTCAGGTCTTCCACTCTCTCGTTGTCTGGTAAACTACCAAACTTAAGTCTCTGAACACATTTATTTCCTCCACTTCAAGGTCAATCATTGATTTCAATCTCATAATACATGCTTCATACTTGATTTCATTGTTGGAGCATTGAAACCTTAATCTGACTGCAATAGAGATATGCATTGCATCAGGTTTAACAAGGATTATCCCAATTTCATTACCTTTTTGGTTTACTACTTCATCAAAGTATATTTTTCAACTTGAGTTTTTGTCTTCATCGTCATCTTCGGCTTTAGTGAATAAGATGGCTTCATCAGGAAAAATTTTATTTAGTGGCTCATAGTCAAGCAAATTGTGTTCGGCTAAGTAGTCGGCAATAACTTATCCTTTGATGGATTTTTGAGTGACATAGGTGATGTCAAACTCAAATAATAATAATTATCATTTTACAGTGCATCCCGTTAGTATCGACTTCTCGAAAAAATGCTTCAAGGGGTCCATCCGAGCAATGAGCATGGTCGAATAAATTAACAAGTAATGACGTAAAAGTTGTGATGCCCAAATGATAGCACAACACTTTTTTTGAAAATCAAATACTTTACCTTATAGATT
The DNA here is from genome assembly GCF_017979445.1 of Akebia trifoliata. Classification (NCBI taxonomy): domain Eukaryota; kingdom Viridiplantae; phylum Streptophyta; class Magnoliopsida; order Ranunculales; family Lardizabalaceae; genus Akebia; species Akebia trifoliata. The sequence goes on from NC_141377.1 coordinate 29,180,813, forward strand.
GTGAATTTTTTGCTAAGGTATTAGATGGCACTTTTCAATTGATTTCATCATGTTGCCCCAGCACACAACTCATGAAAGTTTCTTATACGGAAAGATACATTAGTCAAGGTCAACCTGGTATAGGAGGAATCAGGATTAGTGGATTAAGTAGATATTTCTTGATCTTATCGAAAACTTCTTAATAGTCTTCATTGCACTCTTTTGACTCATTCTTCTTTAGTAGTTTGAATATTGTTTCATGGATCGACTTAAGTTATGCGATGAACCGACTAATGTACTAAATTCTACTAAAGAATCTCTTGATCACTTTTTTCAATTTGGGCGACTCCATGCTTATAATGTATTTTATCTTGAGTAGATTAATTTTGATGCCTCTTCTACTGATAATAAATCCCAACAACTTTCCTGATGTGTCCCCAAATACATATTTCATTAGATAAAGCTTTAGATTGTACTTTCTTAACCGATCAAATATTTTCTTTAGATTTACCAGATGATCCTCATCGAGATTTGATTTGGCTATCTATCGTCCAGGTACACCTTTATTTCTTCGTGAATTATTTCATGGAACAAGGTAGTCATTGCTGATTGGTAAGTTGCCCCAATGTTCTTGAGACCAAATAGCATGACTTTATAGTAAAAAGTGCCCCAAGGTATGATGAACACAATCTTCTATTGGACTTCTTTAGCCATTTTTATCTGATTGTAACCCGAGAAACCATCTATAAACAAAAACATACTATGTCCCTCTGTATTATTGAATAGGGTGTTGATGTGTCGTAATGAAAAGTAATCTTTAGGACTGATTCTATTCAAATCTCGATAGTTAACACATATGCATACTTTTCCATCCTTTTTGGGTATAGGAATGACATTAGCGAACCACTTGGGGTGTGTGGCTACCGCAAGAAACCTTGTCTGAAATCACTTTATTACTTCATCTTTGACCTTAAAAGTCCCTTCAGGCTTTAATTTTCATAATTTTTGTTTGACTGGCTTGCTTCCTAGCGTGACAAGTAACTTGTAAATGACCAAATCAATGTCTAAACCAAGCATGTCCTGATAAGACCATGTGAAGACGTCTTGGTACTGTTGTAAGAATTGTGTCATCTCTTCTTTTTGCTCAGTTGCTAATAGGGCCCCTATCTTGATGATTTGTGGGTAATCCTGGTACTGTCATCTTCAATGCCTAGGTTTACTAAGTTTGTATCCTTTATGTTTGGTTAAACACCATTCTCATAACACTCCATGAATTTTTTTTTCTTTTAAAGGATATTCATCATCCTTCTTTGACTCTTCTTCAATCCCCATAAGGTCGAAATTGAGTTCAAGGTCAAAGTCATATTCCTTTTTTCATATTTTGTTATGTCACAAGGTGTATTCAGCTGAGGCAATTCCTTGAAAACCCTTGGTATTTTGAAGATTTATTATTTCTTTGGGATTGAAAATATTTGATTTCTTTAAATTTTGCAAAGTTTTTGATTTTTTTTTTTGTATTTTGAAAGGTTTTTTATCTTTTTAATTTTTGAAATTTTTTTTATTTTTATTTTGTAAACTCTCTGAATTCCTAAAATAAGAAAAATCATGCAATTTCATTAGCAACTAAAGTAAGCCCCCAAAATAGTCTTACTCCGAGGATGAGGGCTCATCATGGTACTCGGGCAAATGATATTATACTAATGGCATTTTTTTAGGCCGTAGGGATTCTGAACCGCATCGCGGCCTCATAGGGGATAAAGTATATCTCCCAATTTTTTAGGAATTTCTCCTCTTCTACAGGGTAGATAGGTCGGAAGGGTAACTCCCTTGCTAGTTCGAATATGACCATCACTTCTGACTAACAGTTGTCAGATCCGAGGACAAACACCTCAAGGGTAGGTGGAATTATAACAGATCCATAATCGATCTTGAAATAGAATGGTAATTATTCTTCTTTGAATATTGTGACTTTTGCCTTAACGGGCTCTCTTTCTTCTTCTTCTTTTTGACTCTCTTCGTAATCTCTTTTGAACAAGATGTTAATGCCATCGACGGAGGGAGGCAAAAACTCAAAAAATGAGTCTTCTAGTGCTTAAATGGGCTCAATACTTACGAACCCTAGCTCTCCTATGTAGTTTGCTGGTAGCTGCTCTTACAGACTATCTGGTCCTTTTAACAATCGTGGGAAGTTGACGTTGATATGGGGTACTTTACCCAAGTTTCATATATTAGGCTATTGATTTCTTCTTCTTATGAGTATAAGTTCCTATTTTTTGTCATTCATACTAGAGATGTCCTTCTTCATAAGCTTAAATCCAATACCAAAGTAAGAAGTATGCTTTTTTGCATTACTTAGAGTAGGCTTGCCTTTTCCTCCAAGTCCCAATCCTTGCATCGGACGATACCTTAGCTTTTTCATCACTCGTCTAATCATCAAATTTATTTTTGATAATTTTACCATTGTAATTTTTTCTTTTGGGATATGATTAACAAATGTGAATTTAAAAGTGTGATATTTATGCCCAATCATTTCCACATTGATGTATGGCACATCCAATGATCGATCGATTGGTATGAGATTTTTGACTAGGATGGAGATCATCCTTTGTCTCATGATGAATTTTACTTATTGGTGCAAAGAATGAGGGATTATCCCTACAATATGAATCCAGGGTCTTTCAAAAAGGAGATTGAATGTCGATGGTATATCAAAGATTTCAAACAACACTTTAAAAATGCATGATCCAATAGTGATAGGTAGATTCAACTCCCTTAGTGATTCAATTTCCTATTATCAAAAGTTCTGATAGTCCTCTTAGTTGGCTTGATGTGAGAAAATTTTGCGTTTAGTTTGTGCAAGGTTTGTAGAGGGCATACATTGATAACTGAGTCATTTTCGATCAATACCCTTGCACATTACGACAATGTGTAATGGCTCGATGTGAATGTGTCCTCCACTGATGAATTCATCTTTTAGGAAGGTAATCGGATTTAGGATCATGATCTATCACCATCTTCTCCAACTCTTCTGGTAAAGTAGTCTCAGGTACGTGTGCACTACTAAGCACTTTAAATAGTGACTCCCGATATTGTTATGAGTTTAGTAGAAGGTCAAAGACATTAATTTGAGTTGGATTTTGTTTAACTACTCCACTATGTTACACTCACTTTTTCGAATGAGTTTGAGGAGATTAGTTGCTTCCTTATCAGTTACCCTGCTTTTCTTCTTTTTTGGCTTCCTTTGTGATATCCGTTCCTCTTTTACAAGTTTTTTTTCCCTTTTTTTTTCCTTTTTTTTCTTTTTTTTTCTATTTCTTTGTCTCACCTTTATTTTTATCTTTCTGTGGCACTTTGTAGTACATCCTTAATCTGGTCTGTAACCATCGCTTCCTTTGACCTTTTAATCCAAATGGATGTAACGATCATCGTCTTATAACTCCATAAGATGATTTTATTTGAATGATAAGGGAAAGGTTTAGAGGATATGATGGTCATGGGAAAAGGTTCTGGCTTTAGATGAATGATGAGAGGCGATGGACTAGGTTTGGTGATTGGTGTAACGAGGTTAGAGATTTGTGGATTAGTATAGGGTAGGACGAGAGGTAGTTAAGAGGGAAACTTTGAGATTTGTGAAGTTAGTGTAATATAGGGTATGAGAAAGGGCAGTTATGAAGGAGAACTTGAAGTTGTCACCATGAAAGGTATGATAAAAGGTGGTCGTAAAGGATTCGAGACTCGAAAATTGGGGTAAATGGTCAGACCGACCATTTTGAAGGAGTTGCGAGACTTGGGATGTTGATAGATTAGTTGTGTCTTGGGGCAAGGCATCTATAGTTAAGGATGTTGGCGCTCTCTTCAAGTTGATATTGACCCTTGAACCAAAGGGTGCTATCAAAACTGAAGGATTGAATGTTGGTTCATCTCTCTCAATAGCATTTACTTTAGGACCATTGCCTCTTCTGTTATATGTTGGTAAGGGGTTCTGATTGATGTTCTACTGAAGTGCTTAGGTTGTTGGACCATCCAAGATAATTGTACTTTTATCAATCAAATTCTGGACTTGGTGCTTGAGCTGCCATGGTTAGTGGCATGCCCTGGTGCACCCGTATGAAATTAGCAAAATAGATGAGTGAAGACTCGAGGAATCCTATTGAGTTTCCATTTCTCGGCTTGATGGTTCTGAATGAATTGTGGGTTCTTACCAAATACAAGGTTTTGACCAAATTATGGTGCTTGTGGAACCGGTACCGCTTAAGGTAAATTAATCCTGAAAAGAACCTGAAGTGCTGGTAGCTTCTGGTTCATTGTTGGTGTTAAGATGAAGAAAGGTCAAACATGTTGCAAGTTGTTAACTTGTGCATCCTCTTTCTTTTTATTCAAAACTATCGATTTTTGTTGGGTGGATCCCCCTATCAATACTCCTAGACTAGACAGGTCGTAAATCAAACCTAACCAGATACTATCTTTAACTCGATCTGCCACTTGGACCAACGATGAGAAACTTGTAGTCGTGTGACCTACTAGGTATGTGTAGAATGAGTGACCCGCAATTGAGATAAATATGGTATTCATCTCTTGTTCCATCATCGATGGGTTTACTTTAGAGGTAGATTCTCACCACCTTTGGGTATACTCTTTCACATCGTCCTTTGGTTTCTGAGTCATTTTTGCCATGTCTTTCCTATCTAATCCCATGTCCATATTGAATTTGTACTCCTCTAAAAATATTGTAATCAGATCTTGTCAGTTCTTAATTCGAGAGTGCTCCAGTTGGGAAAACCACAAAAGGGTTGTTCCCGTTAAGCTTCTCTGAAAGAGTTGGACTAGTAATCTATCGCCATCCCCAAACTAACACATAAAACCACAATAGAGCTTCAAGTGGGAAAGAGAGCACCCGATGCCATTATACTTCTCGAAATCAACATATTTGAACTTCGACGGTAATGGTGCATTTGAGTATAGGCAGAAATCTTTAAATCTCATTCCACCTATGGAATCTTTTCCCTTCATTCTTTTTATTTCTTCTTCGATTGCCAGAAGTTTGTTGGCTAATTTCTCTTCTATAGTGTTTCTTACTTTAAGTGTTCTAAACTCACATTCTTCCTCTTGAATGACCACATGTTATTGTTGGTTGTAGTAAATTTGAATCGGTGGTCCTTGATTGACATGAGACATGGGTGGTAAAGTATTTTGCGCTAAGTGTGATTGTTGATGTTGTTCTAGTATAACCTGATTTGAATTAGAAGCTTGATATTGGACAGCCTGAATGATGCTTGGATTTGATATTAGCATATCCAAAATCTTGTCATATTTTTCCAACACCTTTACTATCACATCTAACTTCAGTGTAAGATCTATTATTACTTCTGTCATCGACTGTTGAGGTAGTTCTAAAGTACTCATGGTTTGGTTGCAAATGTAAAAAGTATGGAGGATTATCATGTGGCAAGTACTTTTTAGGTCATTTGGCCACCTTTAGACAAAAGGTTGAGCATTATTATATTATTTACATAATGAAAGGCATGATGATTCATTAGGTCAAGTTAGATTAATTAATAAATATTGGTAAAATTGAATTAAGAAAGTCCTGGATTAGGTTTGGTAAAGTGATATTGAAATTGTGAAGGTTCGTCAGCACTGAGCCAAAAATTCATCAACATAGGACTGGAGGTTCATCAGCATGAAACCAAATGTTTGTCAGCAAGGAGCTGGGGTTAGTTAGCACAAGGTTGGGATTCGTCGACGCGGAGTTAAACATTTGCTAGTACAGAGTTAGAGATTCATCGACACAAAGCCAAATGTTTGTCAACACGGAGTTGGATATTCATCGACTTGAAACTGGATGTTTGTTATCGGAATGAGTTGTATATTTTTCAACACGAAGCTAGGGTTTGTCAACATAGAGCTGGAGATTCATCGGCACAGAGTTAGATGTTTATCAACACGAAGCTGGCGTTTGTCAACACAGAGCTGAAGATTCATCGACACAGAATCAGATGTTTGTTAACACGGAGGTGGGGTTGTTGGTTGTAGACCCAGTTTTGGGTTGATTGTGGGTAATAGCCCTTTTTAAGAGTCTATAAAGATAATAGACCCAATTAAGGTCAAAGAAAAATGGTGGACTTGATTAAGGTCAAAGAATAGTGAATAACCCAATTGGGATTGATTTGATTGGTTATGGATCCAATTAGGATCAAGAAAACTTAGGGTCAATTTGATAGATATGGACCCAATTAGGATCAATTTGATGGGTGTGGACCCAATTAGGGTTGAGGTGAATGACCCAATTAGAGTCAACTTGATGGATATGGTCCCAATTAAGGTCGAGGAAAAGTGGATGATTATTGATTGAGCCTAAGGGGATATGTTCTTTATTATGATAGAGTGGGACAAAATCGAGCCTTGGCACACCTATGGCGGGTCATTGGACATAGTAGTTAATAACAAGCTCTTGTGGGTGGCTAGATGAGAAGTGGGTCATAAAAAAAACTTAAGTTCTCTTTGGGAAATTGATTTCGAATGGGTAAATTGGAAGGCTTGGGTCATGAGGTATGGATAGTGGGTTTTAGGGCATGAAAATTGGTCAAAGGAGGCACCCCACTCTAGTGAACAATATTTCAAACCATAAGCAAACATTTATGTAGCTCTTGGTCTGTGGTGGGGTTTCTGGAATTGAAGAAAATCCTTGGTCCGTATATATAGTACGGACTAAGATAAATTTCTCAAATTCATACTATAAGTACGTACCTTGGTTACTTTATCTAGTCTATGTTGTAAGCATAGACCAGTAGCTGTATTTCACCAGCTAAATTTTGTTGTTGTTCGATTTTGGTACATTGCTCAATGTTTTGGACCTAATGCTTACTATTTTTTTGTCTTGCTTGTTTGTTGACATGCAATTGAGTTACAAAAAAAAAAAAAAAATTGGAAAAAAATTTGTTCCCTTTTTACCGATCAAATCAATCCTAATTGGGTTAGGCAAAGTTGTATAAAACAAATGAAATCCTAAGGTCTATATAATTTTTCCTTCAAAGGCTAATACAAAATATAAAAAATTACAACTTACCCAATGGTTGATGCATCTCGAAACATTGGTGTAATATGCCCTTAATTGTATTGATGCATGCGGCATGTGGTTCAAAGTTACCCAATCTTAAAACTTCCAAGCACATTAGAATATACACTTCTTATATTGGTGATTGGGGTGGATGTTTTTCTCCCAACCTCCCCAAATGAATGATCTATGGGGCTTAAGCCTACCGGCATCCAAGGTTAAATATTAAATAAAAGGGTGTAATTTGTGCATTAAGCTATGAAACAAATGTTCAAGTGCATTTACAAATTTGTATCAACTCTTTCAACTTTGAATCAAAGCACAATAAAGAAATAAATATTACATATATTCCCACAAATAAAATAAAAATTGACATAATCAAAACAAACAACAAACAAACATGTTAGAAACAAAAACAAAAATCCAAAATAGAAAGTTGAATATCTTTAAAGAAAATGCCCAAATAAAATTATTTTGAACCCACTAATATCTTTAGTGGAGTCGTCAAGTTGTAAACATGAGATGTTCATCATAGAACATCAATGCTATGTTACTTGGAGTCACTACCATTCTTTTTTAGTAATAGGTGTGAATGGGAACCCAAAATAATTTTAAAATTGGTTTTATCATTGTAGTGACTCTTATACATGGAAAAAGCATGGTCTACCTAAAATCTAAGTATGGGGGTCCAATTAGAAGATGGGGAAAGTATTAGGCACCTCATTCTCTTCACTAAAGGTATCCCCTTTGAAACTTTGCCAATTTTTTGAAAAACTTAAAAAAATTCAAAGTGTATGAAAATACATTACTAGTGCAGTTTTTCCAAAGAAGCCTGATAGGACCACCCCTCAAATGGTTCTCAAAATTGGATCATACCCTCATCAAAAATTAGCAGGACCTGGCCGAGATGTTCTGGCACAATTACAAGTTTAATATAGATGTGGGTTTAGATCAGAATGACATGGCAAGAATGAAATGAAAACAAAGAGAGAAGGTAAAAGAGTACGCCCAGAAGTGGCAAGAGTTAACTTCAAAATGAGGTCAACAATGACTGAATAAGAGATAAACACCACGTTTATCTCGACATTAGGGTACGCATTTTACATTCACTTGGTGGGACACACCACATGTAACTTCTAAAACTTAGTACAAGTGGCAGATCGGGTCAAAGGATGGCATCCAAACTGTATTGACATTTGATTTCACAGGTCTCGAGGCAGTAGTAAGGTCCCTCCTAAGAAAAAGTCTATACCTTTGTCAAAAAAAAATGAAGAAACACAAATTAACAATGTATAAACAAGCCGACCCCTCTTCATCCTTGCACTAGCACAAATACCACAAACTCAGTAGACCTCATGGGCTCTAACTCCTCCAACTACTTGGACCCCCGCACCTCAAAACCCATTCCGAGTAAACCTCTCGCCAGTCACACAATAGATACCACAGTATGGATAGAATCAGCAAGCACGGCCTAACAGGGTATTTACCAGGTTGTCAATGGCACTGTCAAAGTTAATCCCAATCTTTCTTAGGGGCGAGTATCTTACAAAATGGTCACCAAACCCAGAAGTTGCAAAAGGACTACGATACAGCCCCAGCATATTCTATGAATTCCACATGGGTACACTAGGGTACTCTACATACCAATGCTGGCAACGTAAGCATCAGGTACAGAACCTAATAGATAAGAAGGCTCTCATATTAAACGAAACAACAGAACATCAACCAGAATCCCCTACCTACTCACAATAGAGGGGAAGCGGACACGTAGTAAACACCCTTTCAGGAGAGGAATCAAATTTGAGTCCATCAACTTTGATAGCTCCAATTGTATCGAAGGTCATGATCCACCTAACAAATGAGCCGTAAACATCAGTACTTAACGCCATCCCTCAGTACACGACAAACCCACCTTAGAACTCACAATTGCCAATCAGAATGACTGATTTCACCATCTATCCCAATTATCAAGTTACAAATGCTACCACTGGACCACCTCTCATCATTCCCTATGCATCGCCAAACCCTCAAAACTCGAATTAGCCACCCCTTAACATACCTTACGCTTCAAAACCACTACTTGCCATTCCTTACACTTCATCAACTTCTCAAGTAGCTTTTTCCATTACCTCAACATCAAAACTAGAGCTACCACCCCTTATCCTCAACGTTAGACTTGACCCACCCCCAATAACCATACACTCACCAAGACCATTCCCATATAACTCTAACCAAATAGTCCTATAAAGCTACGAGACAACCATCATCACGTCGATACGGGTTGAAACAATAAAGAAAATGATGGTGATCAACATTGGTCATATGACAAAAATAGGGAGATGTTAAAGAGCGCAAATAAGAGAAATAAGAATCGAAGAGAAAAGGAAATAAAAATGAAAGGGCAAGATGGACGAGGATGACAAAAAATAGGAAAAGGTGAAAGTATCGGATAAAGAGGTTGTAGACTTCATTAAGCTTATTCGCGAAAGTAAGCATAATATAGTAAACCAATTGAACAAATAATCAACTAATATCAACATTTTAGATTTTCTACAAAATTCAAAGGAACGCCAAGAAGTATTACTGAGAGTTTTGGGAAAATCGCATGTACCTATGACCACTTCACTGGCACAGTTGGTCAGATCATGGCAGCCAATTCCATTGTCTTCACAGAGAGCGAATTCGTGTCAGAAGGATGGGCGCACATCGAGTCGTTAAATATTATGGTCATGTGCAAGGGCATGATGGTTGCCAGAGTATTAATCAACAATGGCTCAGCTTTCAATGTCTGTCCTCTCGAAACCTTTCGTAAACTCAATACCGATTAGTCGCATGTCAAACCTAACAATAAATTCATCTGAGGTTTCGACAGTTCAAGAAGGGATTTGCTGGGAGAAGTAGACTTACCAATCACTATAGGCCCTTGTAGGTTCGAAGTAATGTTTGAGATCATTGAACTACTGACGACGTTCAACTTGATGTTAGGAAAACCATGGACCCATATTGCAAGGGCGGTACCTTCCTCTTTACATCAGATAGTCAAGTTTATCATGGGACAGAGGATGACATCAGTCCTAGAAGAAAACTTGATCTCGACTAAAAGAGCTCTGGATGTTCTTTTTATAGACATAGAGATAACAAAGGACAAGGTACTATATCATTCCTACCAGTCCGCGACCATTAATCATGTCTAGAAGGAAAAGGAAAAAAGTAAAGGCAAAATTATCAAAAGCAAATCTAATGATTGGATGAATCTTGAAGAAGGCAGGTTTCCGACCCAGACAGGGGTTAGGGGGGGAAAAGGGAAAGCCATGCTGGTTGTAGCAAAGAAACACACCCTTTTTTTTATTATTTGGGATTCATGCCCACAAAAAATGATGTATTGAATATAAATAACAAGAATAGGGAACTCCAGTTAGTCAAAAAAATAAAATCATGAACCAAATGTCTGGAATTGAGCAAAATTACTCACATCAGTGCCAGTTTTCCAAAATCACAAGTCAGACTCGACATCCTATTACAACAACTGCTAACAAAGCCAACAAGAAAGTCGATAATAGTAAGTTTCAAACCTAAGTGCATTCAAGAAGACTCAACTGTTGAGTCCCGCCCTTCTCTCATGGAAAGCATCAACGTCCTATTCAATGGGGATTCTAATGAGAGTCTATAAGAAACAACGAGAGAGCCTGTGAAAGTGGAATCATTGTAAGCGAAAAGAAACAATCACCCATCCCTACCAATATCAATTGGGCATTAGTCATCATCCCACCAAGCTTGGGAGGAACCATACCTAGCTCTGACGATAGTCAACCGGAGGTATTTGTCATCTCAAAACCACTAAAGGAACCACTTTCCTACCTCATCTTCCCCGTCAGAGAAGGGGAGGTCTTGTACAATTGGGAAGAGTTCCCTTTAACCCTTGAGGCTGTAGTAGCTTCAAAAAAAAATGTCATTTAACAAATCTAATTTGACCAAGGATCATAACGAGCCCTCGTCCTCAGGAAAATACTGTTTTGAGGGCTCCCTATCCTTATTAAAGAATTTGTTTGATTGTTCTTCTTATTTCAGATATCCAAAAAGTAACAAAAAAATAAATATTCCTAAAAAAAAAATCAAATATTCCTCAAAAATAAAAAACATCTCAAAAAATAAAAAATCTTTTAAAATTACAAAAAAAAATATTTTTTGTCAAAAACCAAAAAAAAATCTTCCAGTTATTTTTTTCAATCAAATGAATACTTAGATAAAATAGAGTTTGAAATGGACGAGTATGATTTTGATCTCGAACTCGACTTTGACCTCATGGGGATCGAAAAAGAGTCTGAGGATGAAATGGAGTACCAACTTAAAGAAATCAAAAACTTAGTAGAACATCAAAAGAAAGATATTCAACCAAATATTGAGGATACAGATTCAATCAATCTTGGTACCACGAATTGTCAAGATTTAAGCCTTACTAACACATTAGTAAAATAAAGAAATGATCGAACTCTTATACAATTATCAAGATGTCTTTGCGTGGTCATACAGAGACATGCCTAGGTTAGTACAGATCTTGTCGTCCACAAATTACCAATCACTCCTGAAAATAAATTGATCAAGCAAAAGTTGAAAAGACTGAAATCAAAATAGACCCTCAAGGTCAAGGATGAGGTCATGAAGCAATTTAAAATAAGATTCCTTGCAGTTTCTACATACCCTGAGTGACTAGCTAACGTCGTCCCAATACCTAAGAAAGATGGGAAGGTACGCATGTGTGTTGACTATCGAGACTTGAACAAAACTAGTCCTAAGGATGATTTTTAGTTACCACACATCGACACTCTAGTCGACAATACAATAGGGCACGGCATGTTCTCGTTCATGGACTATTTCTTAGGTTATAACCAGATAAAAATGTAGAAAAAGATCAAAAAAATATTTCATTTATCACACCATAGTGTACTTCCACTACAAAGTCATGCCATTCAGGTTAAAGAACGTAGGGGCAACTTATCAATGCCCTATGACGGCATTAGTCCATGACATAATCCATAAGGAAATGGAGGTTTACGTAGACAACATGATCGCTAAGTATGGTATAGAAGAAGATCGCCTAGTAATTCTCAAGAAGTTGTTCGACAAACTAAGAAAGTACAGTTTAAGGCTCAACCTAACAAAATTTGTAGTCAGAGCAACATCGGACAAGCTACTGGGTTTCATTGTTAGTAGAAGAAATATCGAGATAGATCCGATAAAGACCAAATATATCCTTGAGATGAATGCACATATTTCAAAAAGGGATGTCAGAACTTTTCTAGGAAGAATACAATACATCAGTCGATTTATTGCTCAACTTACACCTATATGTGAGCTAGTCTTCAAACTACTTAGAAAGGATACATTGAAAAAGTTGAACAAGGACTATCAAGAAGTATTTGATATGATTAAGCAATATTTTCTCAACCCACCAATCTTAGTCCCTCCCACTCCAGGACGACCTCTGTTGATATACATTTTAGTACAAGAGACATTAATGGGTTATGTACTAGGGCAACACGATGAATCGGGGCAAAAGAAGAAGCCGTATGCTATCTCAACAAGAAATTCACCGAGTACGAAGCGAAATATTCGACACTTGAGAAGAGTTGTTGTACATTGGTATGGGCACCTCAACAACTACACGATTATTTACTCAGTTACTCAACTATGTTTATCGCTAGGATGGACCCCCTAAAATACCTTTTTGAGAAATCAGCTAATAGGTCGCACCGCCAAATGGCAATTATTGTTATCAGAGTTTGACATCACCTATGTCATTCAAAAAGTTATCAAAGGACAAGCCATCAATGACCACTTAGTCGAGCACCTGCTACCTGACTATGAGCCATTGAAGATAAATTTTTCTGATGAAGCCATATTACTCACTGAGATTGAGGACGATGATGAAAAATCAAGCTGAAAAATATATTTTGACGGAATGGCAAATCAAAAAAGAAAAGCAATAGGGGCAGTTTTAATCAAATTGGAGGGATCATACTTACCAATTGCCATCTGATTAAAGTTTCAATGTTCCAACAATGAGATAGAGTACGAAGCATGCATAGCAGAGTTGAAAATAGCATTAGATCTCAAGGTAGAAGAAATCGACGTATTCAAAGATTCAAGTCTAGTAGTCTTTCAAATGACTAGAGAATGGAAGACCCGAGAATAGAGATTGATCACTTACCATAAATATCTCGAAGAATTAAGCTCAAGTTTCAACATGATTTCATTCACATACATGGCAAGAGTTGAGAATCAATTCACAGATGCACTAGCTATACTCGCTTGCATGATCAGCATCTCGAAAGACCTAGTTATCGACCCCATCGAGATCGGGATGCAAGATGAATCGACCTATTGTCTACCCGTCGAAGTAGAAAAGTCCGAAGAAAAATAATGGTACTCAAATATCAAAGCATACTTGAAAGATCAAACCCTCCCATCAGATGCAACGCCAAATAATCAAAATGATCATTCAAAAATTAACAGGCCAATTCTTCTTAAGGAACAGTATTCTATACAAGAAGGCACATCACGAAGTCTTGCTCCGATGCGTAGCAACAGTAGAAGCGAGATGACTGATCTAGACTGTGTATGGTGGAATCTACGGACCCCATATGAACGGTCACATAGTCGCTAAAAAGATTATGAGGATGGGGTATTGCTGGACAACAATGGAAAGTAACTGAAATCGCCTCGACCAGTTTTCACTAAATAGTGGATAAGGGTCCCATTTAATAAATGGAGGACTTTTAAAAAATGAAAGTCGCCACCTAGTTTAGGTCTAGGAACCATAAATAACTCCAAATGGATATGGATCGATCCACGGATCAAAGAAATGGGTAAGGGGTCAGATTACGGGTTTCGAAAGGTGTTAAGCACCGAACCCGCCCGATCAAGATGATTGGTCTCTACTACAATCCAAGATCATCCTACGGTCAACATACAGAGACTACGGTCAAGGTCACAGTCAAATCATCATCATCAATTTATCTTGGGTTTGCCAAACAAATCCTATGGCTAAAAATTGTCCCAACTATTACACGATCATCCTTTGAATTCTATAAAATATGGAAGAGTTTGAAAAAGCCCTGATTAGTTCCATGATCTAAAATCAGTTAGGAAATTCCACCTGCAAGTATTTCCTAAACTGTCCAAAATAGAAACTGTCAAATAAGAACTCAAAGAATTTTCAAATTAGAATTTTTTAAAAAATGAAACTTTCCCAAAATAGAAGTTTTCCAAATATATCACAGTTTTGAGTTAGAAACTTCTAAATCCATGAACTTTCTAAATACGAAATTGCAAAATCATCTAAATTATAAATTGATAAGATGTGAAATTCCTAAAATAGAAATTTATAAATATATTCATTCCTTAAGTAGAAAATTATATAATTTCTATATCAAAAAATTCCAAATATCAATTTTCAAAACGAAATTATGAATGGAAATTTTCGAATTAAAAAAATGTGGATTTAACAAGGATCACCAATTTGGAAATTTATGAAATAACAAGAAAACAATTCACAATACCATGCTTACCAAATTGTAGATCAACAAGTACCAATTCATACAAAATATTGGAGATCGACAAACACCAACGCATACAAAATTTTCAAACTCGAATTATCCTCAAATCGACTCAAACGGGCAAGCATCTAGGGCCCTCAATTTTTCCCAAAGCAATGACATATCTCAATTTTTCAGCAACATTTATCATTCAACGACATGCATACTCGTCATGCTAAAAAAAATATCATCACAAACTCATTGTAAAAGTATAGGACCATCATGTTTAAATACAAGGATCATGTCAACAAGTTCATAAAAAATGCATAAAAAATAAAAATAAAATGAAGATAAAAATAAAATAATTTCTTTCCTAATCCTATCAACATGCAAAAAAAACACAAAAACATATATAAACAAAATATCCTCCTAATCCTACTAACATGCAAACAATAAAAATAAAAACAAACACAAAACAAAAAAACAAAAATAAATAAAAAACAAAACATAAAAAATAAAAACGAACAAAAAAGAAACATAAAACCTAAACATTCTCCCCTTCCTATCAATATAAAAATAAATAAATATAAAAAGAAAATCCTAGCCTTATCGATATGCAAGAAAAAAAGAAAAAAATAAAACAACAAAATGCATAAAAAAAATCTACTAATCCTATTGATATAAAAATAAAAATATAAACTAAAAAATAAAAAGAAACAAAACTTACCTATAGCGACAGACGATGAGGGCCGATTCCTTCAGATAGGACCTCCAAAGCTTGTGAGTATCCGTGTGTCGCGAAGGGGATAATGGCTGAAGGATCATTGCTGGGACGTCGGTTGAAAGAGGTGACTGGAAGAGGCTGCTGGGCAGAACGTGAGAGAACTGATGGCTGAGAATGAAAGAGATGGCTGCAGCAAGGTTGGATGGGTCACGTTGGCCGTAATGAACACAGAGAGAGGATGGTTGGGGCGTTGTATACTGTAAGAACGAGTTGAATATGGGGGTGGACAGCAAGGTGCTGGTTTGATAGAGATGAAGGAGATGGAGATTATAAAGATGTGGGTTGTAAAGGGGAGTTGCTGTAATTTTCAGCAATAGAAAGGAGAGAGAGGTGAAGGAGATAATGAAGGCTGAAATAGGTGCTGTTGTAGAGGATGACAGCAACAACAATGGACTGAGGGTGTTGTAGGTGGGACGTTGGTTCAACAGAGAGAGAGAGAGAGAGAGACAGAGAGATGGCTGCAATGGCCACGTTTTGCAGAGAGGGTTGTTGAAGGTGATGAAGGTCTGTTACAATGGAATTCTGAAGAAGAAAAATGTAGGAATGGATGAAGCAGCAAGTTGCTGTATTTTACAGCAATGGAAAGAAGTAGCAAGTTGCTGATTTTTAGCAACAATGGAGAAGAAGACGTTTTATCATTGTAGCAGCACTGCTGTGCTTCAGGTTCAGCCCCAAGGACTTTGAGAGGGAGGCGTGAATGAAGAAGAAGAGGAGTTCAACCCAAAGGAGAGGTCTTGCAGTACATGAGGGAGACGTGAGGAAGATGAAGCCGTTCAGCCTTTTACGTTGGAGAAGAAGATGAAGCCTTCCTTCTTCACGTTGGAGAAGAAGACATTTTTATAATAAAAAAACCTTCTAAATTTTTTAATTTCTCTTTCTTTTTTTTTCTTTTTTCAATTAACACGTATTTCTTTTTTGGGAGAGGGGTGGTGGGGTGATCCCCCGCTACTCGTAGCACGATGGTGGTTGAGTTACGATTAGTCGATTTAATTTTCATTGTGTCGATTGGTTAAATTTTTTTTTATTTTGAGATTTTCTTTGATTGATTACTTTTTTTTAATTTTAATTTTTATTAGTTGATTAGTTTTTGTTTTGGGTTAATTTGATTTTAATTTTTAATTTGAATTTTAATTAGCCATTAGATTTTATTTGGTCGATTTGATTGGTTAAATGACATTTTTTAATTTATTGGTTGATTAAATTAACTGAAATTTTTTTTTTTTTATTGGTTGATCAATTTTTAAAAAAATTTATTGTATTTAATTTGTTGATTACGTTTTAATTTTAATTTGGTCGATTGTTTGATTTTAATTTTAATTGTTTAATTATTTAATTTTAATTGTTTAATTTTGAATTTGATTTTAATTGTTTAATTTTTAATTTGATTTTAAGTTTTAATTGTTTAATTTTTAATTTGATTTTAATTTTTATTAAATTAGATTTTAAATTAGATTTTTATTTTTATTTTCAATTTCCTAAGGATTGAGGTCTCTAAGTTGAGTTTGGAGGCCGAGGGGCATTTCGGTCATTTTTATGACTTTTCCTAAATTTCTCTGTTTTCATCAGTTTGGGTCCCGTTAGACTCGAAATCATGTTCTGAGTGCAATGGAGGTACTTTCGAAGTCTTTCGGAGGTCCGAAATTCATGAAGGGTATTTTCATCATTTTGTCAATTTTTGCAGATTTTTACAAATTTTAACGTGAGATTTCTTTCAGTTTCAACGTGATTATTTCTAAGTTTCAAAGTCATATTTTCCTAGCGTAGCGAGGTCTCTAGGTTATTGAACTGTGTAGCGAACCTAAGCGTACATACTTACTAAATCGGGTGTACCGTGTGGCGATCCTAAGCGTGCGTAAATTTCTATGTTGAGTTGTAACGAGTAGGAGGGATGAAAAAAGTAGAAACTGAAGGAATCAGGGACAGTACTCACAAGCCTTCGAGTCTTTGCGATCATCATTAGGAATTCACGATAACCGGGTGATGAATTGTCGAATTAGGCAGATGCAAAAATGGGGTGTCTACAGTAACTATCAACATGTTCGAAAATACTATCTATGCCAAATTTATGCCAACAAGATCAATGCTCCACCTTCAGAATTACATAACATGACTACCCTTTGACCCTTCTCGCTTTGAGACATGGACATCATCGGACAGATTTTGCCAAAAGCTGCAAATGGGCATCGTTTCATCCTAGTTGCTATTGATTACTTCACCAAGTGAGTAGAAGCAGCATCCTACGCCAATGTCATCAAAAGTAACCTCCCAAAGTTTGTCAAAAACAACATCATCTGCCGATATAGATTTCTTGGTGGAATAGTAACTGACAACACCAAAACTTCAAAAACAAGGATATGATAAAGATGTGCGAAGACTTCCAAATCAATCATCACAACTCAGTACTCTACAAACCCAAGATGAACGGAGCCGTCGAGGTAGCCAATAAGAATATCAAGAGGATCATTGAGAAGATAGTAGTAACATACAAAGATTGGCATGACATGTTGCCTTTTGCACTTCATACTTATCGAATCTCGTTCAAGACTTCGACCGAGGCAACATCGTACATACTAGTATACATAATGAAAACAATTTTGCCCTTAGAAGTTGAGATCTCCTCCCTTCAAATCTTGAAAAAAGTACAGTTGGATGAAGTTGAATGGGTTCAAGCTTGGTTTTACCAGTTAAATCTGATTGAAAAAAATGCCTTGCAGCCATTTTTCACAGACAGATCTATCAAAGATGAATATCTCGTGCCTACAATAAAAAAGTCAAACTTAGAAAGTTCTCACCAGGAAACCTTGTCTTGAAGAAGATTTTGCCAATCCAAGAAGACACTTGAGGAAAGTTTCGACCAAACCACAAGGGACCGTTTATTGCACAAAAAGTTATGATGGGAGGAGCTCTGATCCTCACTGAGATGGATAGAGATGTCTTCCATCAATCGATCAATGTCGACACTGTCAAGAAATAATATGCCTGAGATCTGATCTTGAAATGATGAGAGGCTATATTTGGTATCCTAAAAATAACTATCCAACCATAATCAACCCTTTTAAGCCATTATGCTCATTTCTTAAATCTAAGACTCGGGCAAATCAACATTACAAAACAAAAAAATAAAAAAAAATAGTGAAAGAAAAATCACCAAAGAGTTGCCTTACTCCAAGCCTACAGGAGGATAAACTATGAACGAGTAAAAATATAAAAAAGTTCGAGAAACGCTAAGAGGAAACATAGATCACCTTTTCGAAATAAAAATAAGCGAATCCCATGTCCAACGTACTTCAGATAGACTTAGACCCTAACTTTACTCTTTTTGTATATTTCCACTACCATTAGCCTAAGCCAACGTTTCGTCCCATCAAAAGTCCTTTCAGATTAGGGAATAGTTCAAGGTACGATCGCGATAATGGCAGTATGACACGAAGACATCATCGATCTTATAGTATATAATCCAGACCTCAAGTCTTATCAATCGTTGAAAGACTCTAGAGGGGAATCTAAATCGGATATTCGAAAAAAAAATGTCTTGAAGCGTAAAGTAGCTGATCTCGCGATTCAACTTGAGTTATCGAGTCACGAAAAATTGTTAGGAAACTCATGAGAAGAATCTAGATCGATTACTCAAGAAAGAGAGCCACTACAAGAGTAAAGTCACCGACTTCGCAGCTCAACTTGAGTCACCAAGCCACAAAAACATAAAGACTCCAAGCAAGAATAGTAATGTAAAAATCCAAAAAAATACAAGCATAGTCTAAAAGGGCATTATGAGTAAAAAAAAATTAGACCATGGCAATATCAAAGCCACCGACACAAAGAAAATCCGAAAGGGCGTTGATGCGCAAAAATGTGAAAATCAGGTTTAGTGAAAATCGTAATTGGCACCAGGGGCAATAAGGGCAAACAAAAAATAAAAAAAGGGAACTCCTGGCCCACACAAGTATAAACTGTGAACGAAAAAATATTTTCAAAAATCTCGAGACCTAAACAGATAACAGTCTTCCAATACCAGGGCACTGGGTATGACTCTAAAGGAACTGAAAAAGTGATTGATACTAGTATCCCCTGTGGTTGCCAAAAACACCAAGACCGTCATAGCCAAAGATTTTACAAACTCGAAATTTATCGTACTCATTTGATAAAGACATTTCATAAAATTTTAAAAAAAATTAATATTTTGGCCAATGATGACAAATCTAGGATTTATTTAACAAAACTTCATGTTTTCAAAAATAATAGATATACCTGAGCCTAAGTAAATACAAAACCTATTTTCTTTGCATTAAATATTTCAATGTTTTGTATACATTCAGATAATGACAAGAAAATACAAAAAACGAAAATACAACACACAACCCATCAAACGTCATGGTAAAGAATAAAGAAAGAGTCAAGGCGTTCATCTAAAGCACGGATACAGCCAGCTTAGCTAACCATCACTCTTTCAGCATCTAAAACATCACGACTCACCAAATATGCTGCAAAATTGTCAAAATGAGGACTTTGGACGAGCTTATCCCTCAACTTAGCAACTTCGGTTCAAAGCCTATCTACTTCACCGTTATCACTAGATCTCGACAATGCAAGTTTGGATGTCAGTCAAGCAATCTCTTTGTGCATCTTCTTTTAGGATTTGAGCCAAATAGCCTTAATTTTACGATGATCAGCTTGGGTCTCCTCCACTAGATCTCAATAATTGAAGAAGGACAAAACACCAAGATGTGCTCAGGGCACTACCGACACAGATTGTCCCACTAAGATGAATCCAATGCAAGTACAACGAGAATAAATGTTATGCAAAGACGGGTCGACTCAAAGCCTCAACACGACCCCATTCCTTCACAAGATAATTCAAAAGTGTAGAGGATAAAGAACTAACCAGCTCACTAAAATTCTGGGGATGAGCACACCCTGATCATAGCTAAATTGTCGAAGAATCCGAAGTGGTCTATAATAAGTCGCCCCATGAAGACCAATTAAAATAAAGAAACAAACCCCATCAAATGCAATCACGAGAGACCCTCGGGACTAGAATGCACCAACCCATCTCATCGCATCATCATCAAGGTTGCAAATAAAAGCGTACCATTCCTTTTTACTACCCGAGACCAATGGAGCAACTCATCTCGACATCATGAGTACGAGATCGACATTGATGCAAAATGGGTGATTGACTGCTTCAGTCGAAGCCATGTGATGCATGAACCAAAACTACAAAAAGAGAAACATTATAAACCTTTCATACTAGTAAATTTAAGTTGTAAATTAACACCAAGTACGGAACTTACCTGTAGGAATGGATCACATACTCGAAAAATCTTATCATGACCGGATGAACACATCGTAAGAGATTAAAACATCTTACTCAAAAGCATGGGGGCCAACCAACATCCCTCCTGAATTTGTTGTATCACATGAATGAGAGAGAAGTCTATAATGTCTTTGCCACCTGAAAATAAGAGTTGGCTCACCACCATCAAAGTAAGGGCATTAAAGTGAACCAACAGCCTTGAGGGATCCAAAAGACGTTCAACCAAGAAAGACTTAGACATTGTCTTCAAACCGACCCACCATCCAAAGTCATCAAAAACTTATGATTTATTCTCAAGAAGTCGAAAGCCTCTCCTCTATAACCCTCGCGCAGAGGCAGAACAACAACCGCACCCAACATTTCAAGACCCAATAACACTTCAAACTCCTCAATGGTGGGACTCATCTTATATTCCCCAAAACAAAAAAGGTTGAGTTCGGCATCCCAACACCCCAACATGACCTTGGTCAAGCTCTAATACAATAGGACCTTAAGCAAAGAAAATGTGTAAACCCCAATTTGTTAGAATCCCATTGAACCTTCTCACAAAAAAAAAAAATCAAATCAAAATAATTTCAAAAAATAAAAAATAAAAATAAAAATAAAATCCTTTCAAAATGTGTTCAATTCTGATTTGTTGAAACATGATAAAAAATATCCAAATTTAAAAAATCATCAAATCTGATATCTCAAACGAGCTCCGTGCCACGAGATCAACAAATTAATAAGGCAAAACCCTATTAGACCCCGTGCTTGGATAGCCATTTTCTATCAAAATCGTCGATCCACTCGGTATTTTCAAGTCTTGTTGTGCAAAATTTCTAGCCCGTACAAATTAGGGTTTAGTTTATTTTTTAAAGTTCTTTGCACTCAATTCCTACAAAGAATGACAACTATAGACACTCCATTTTGAATAGGCCCCCTCTCGAAAGGACCCAAAAATATAATATTTTCTAATAAAGTTCGCTAATAGACCCTAAAAAGCCCAAATCAATAAAACATTACATTTTTTTCGATTTAAGAGTCCTGAAACCCCTTAAAGGTCTAATAGATCCACCAAAAAGACTTGGTATATCCCCACCTTTCACCGCTCTACCCTCAGGATCAAAAATTTCCCAAACCCAATTAAGGCCCACAAATCCTTAATTCCTCAAAAACTACTCCTCACCTCACCTAACTTAGCCAAAACCTAATTACATATTACTCAAACCCTAAAACTCACCTATCCTCAAAATTCCATTCTAAAATAAATCCTAACCAATCCCAAATAACATAAAATATTTTCAAAAATTTAAGCCCAACACACCAAAGCCCAAACCAATTCAGATCGACAAACTATTATCCACATCAACCAATCAACATTTGATCATCAAATGAAACACTTGTCCTCACGACAACTCATCTCTCAAAAATCATTCTACCCAACCTAACCCATCACTTTTCTCTAACAAAACCACCACCCACACTCCATGTCATAAACCTAATCCATCACATCTCTAATACAACTACCAACCCACACTTTCCATCATCATTCAAACTTATTCCTTCCCCATACTCCTTTCTCCCAATCTACTCATCTAATCACTCCATCTACATACCTTTTGATATTTGTCATCATCATCTTCACCCTCCCAAAATCTAACCAACTAACCTCTTACACAATCCATTCTTTCAATCAAATATCATACTCTCTCATCTCACCTAACATTCAATCCCATATTTCAACCAAACACCCCATCATTTCACCTCACCAAATACACAATCAAATGGATTGGGGAGGATCCAAATCATTTGGATTAAAAAACTATCCATTTACCTCCCTTCCACAAATACCCTCATCCCAACTCCAAATTCCACACCTCTCATCCTCAAACCCCATGCCATTCTTTATTCTTTTAACTTTTCACCCCATCTTACCCTCAAAAGTAATCCTTCATCCCTATAAATACTCCCCCTCACCTTCCAAAATGGGTACCAATTTTAAGTCTAAAAAACCTCTTAATTCTCTCTTACTCTTCTCTCATCTTCTTTAATCACTTTTTATTTTAAAAATACACCTTCATAACTTACTAAAGGCTCAAAGAAAAAGAAGAAAGAAGAAAGGGAAGAAGACATCAAGGCTTCAAGGTAGGATTGAGGATAACATACCCCCCTCTCTTCCCTCTCCATATCCTTCTTCTAATTTTCCCCTAACCTCTTTAATTTTTAGGTTAGAAAGACTTAAGTTGCGATGATCTCCCTCTCTTATCTTCAATAGATTGGACTTCGATTCAGTTGAAAGTATAGAGGTTGTAACCATGTTCAAAACAAAATCGATTTTAAACTTTTCAAATCCTTTTAAAGCAACCAGTATTAGGGTCCTTCTCAACCCATGAGAATGGACTCATAACCATTAACCAACACTTTTTAAAAACACGTGTTGTTCTCAAGGCTAAATATTTATAGGGATCATTTCCTTCAATGAGATGATCCTCTAATTCGAGCCGAAAGCAAACCCCTTCTTAGGGTACAAGTCGTCAAATATGCCACATTTTTATTTTATTTCATTTTTGTCCAAAAATGATCGAGTTATTTTGAGGTTATCATCATTCGATGGAGAGAGAGGGGTGCCTAACACTTTCCCTTCTCGAATAAGATCGCTTACCTCAATCTTAGGTTGATTGATATCTTATCCATACGAGAGTCATTAAACGTCAAAAATGATACTTTTTCTAAAAATGTATATCAAGTGAGCATTCACATTCTTTTACAAAAAATGAATGGTGACGACTCCAAACCTTTGTAGAAGTAGTGATCTTTAGAAATCAAAAATCACGTATCTACATGGAAAACATCATGTTTTAAAGTACTTCAACATTGGTATATTTTTTTACATGGTGCATAGTATTTCTACTTATTGTACTACACAACGATGCGACAAAGTGGCCTATTTTGACAAGAGATTTAAAGCCACAATCTTTGCAATTAGTTCTTAGGACTTGTGCATAAAATAATAATGATAATTGTACATTAGCCTTGACCATAGCCATTACATGTTGACCATAAGATAGCTCTAGATTATAGTAAAGACCGATCACCTCGATTGGGCAGATTTAGTGCCTAAGACCTTCTAAAACCCCTAATATAACATTTTGCCCATATATCTTACCCGTGTACCATCCCAGATCCCTTTGAAGTTATTTGGTTCATAAACCTAAATTAGGTGGTGCCTCTTCATTCTTAGAAAATCCCCTATTTATCGACATATACTTTTTTTTAATTTAATAGTAAAAAGTGTCAAGGGGCTTTCACTCAAAACAGGAATGGTGTAGGGCTTACGAATACAATTAACGCAATCTTAGAAGAGGAAAAAAGCTTTGACCTTTTTAGCTAATTATACCTTAGGGTCAAAGGTTGAAGTCCATCTTAAACCAAATCTCGCAGATATCTCAGTGACCACTCCCCTTCCTCAAAACCAAAATAATACTCTCATTTGTATCTTCGCTCAATTTAGAGGTTTCATCCTAAATTCCTTACCTTTCTCCCCAAATCCATCACCCCTTATTTTGTCTTCAAACACCATCATTCCATATAACATCACACCACCCCCATTATTGTCACCACCACCTCTCATTATCTGTACACCCACTTCATCTACATCTACCACACAACCACCACTCCTAGTCCTTCACATCCAACCTGAGCTTCCCCAACTCATTTTTAAGATCCCTAAACTATCTATTTCTCTTCAACAAGGCAATTCCTTGGAGTTATGAGACCGGGTTGGTATTCATAAGTGGAGTAGGAAAGTCAAGGAGACAGGAAAGGTTGGGAAACATTAGAAGGCAGAAGAGCCTAAGGATGTTGACCACATTACCAGAATAGCTGGAGTGATAAAAATGACTAAGAAGGGAACATTATGGAAATAAAAGACAATGAGAAAAAAACTAAGAAGGAGAAAGAAAAGAAAATTATGATAGAGGTTAGATAGAACAGTAAGATAGAAATTAACAAGACAATCAACACAGAGAAGTTGGTTGAGATACAAGTAGCAGGGATAGAAGGGTTTAAAAAGGAAAATAGGGTAGAGGTAGCGACATAAGTTGAAGAGACAATTAGGACAGAACTAACAATACGGAAAACAAAAGGGAATGTAACAGAAACAATATAGGCAAAATAGATAATAAAGGAAGTACAAATAGATAAAGCAAAAGAAATTGTAGAAGTGACAACAAAAGAAAAAATACTGATAACGGAAAGAAGTCATTATTGAGGAGAAAGAATAAAGTAAGCAAGTAGCTAAAGCACAAGCTAAGAAAAAAGTGACAAACAAAGAAGTGGCAGAGTTCCTCAAACTGATCAATAAAAGTGAATACAACATAATAAAGCAGATGAATAAGGTACCAACCTAGGTGTCTATCCTAGAGCTATTACAAAGTTCAGAGAAACATCGAGAAGCGTTATTGAAGGTACTCAACAAATCACATGTGGCAGAAGTCACTTCTCTAGAACAGTTGGAGAAGATGGTTGGACTGATTATGGTACCGAATGTCATCACATTCACAAATGATGTACTTATTCAAGAAGGTTATGGCCATATAGAACCACTACATACTGCAATGATGTGCAAAGGCATAATTGTCACATGCTCATCATTAGGAATTCAAAAATTGGATAACGGATTGTCAAATAATGAGGATGCAAAAGGTGGTGTCTACAGATACCCCTCTCTCTCCTCCTTAGGCGGTAACCTTGAAAACATGGTCATTTTTTGAAAAATATAAATAAAATAAAATAAAAATTCGACAAAACGATGATTTTGTATCCTTAAACGTAAAGGGATTTAATGTTGGATTTAGATCATGAAGGTTATTGCATTGAGAGAGATGAACCCTACTCATGTCTAGGGGTGTTAATGAGTACCCATTTAACCATAATCGAATTGGAACCGAAGACCTTGGTTCTAGTTCCCTTTTTATTGGAATTGAACTGATAAGAACTAGAACCGTTAGGTTCTATCCAATGGATACCCACAAGTACCCAAAACCGATTTATTTTGTCATTTCTTTTCATACTATAGATGATTTAATATATTTTTTATTTCAAAATAAATGCATGTTAAACAAAATTCTTCAATTTTTCATATAAATTATCGATTGGAGCTTAAAATGAGGTCTCTTCTAAAAATTTATTACTTTTAATTAGATAAAATTTTGTATTTTATTAATTTGCATCTTTAGTGTAACAAATTATAACTAAGTTAATAACTTTGTTGATAGTATATTAATTTTTGAAAAATAAAATTATAATGATTTAAAATTCTTTTTTCTCATTCAATTCTTAATAATTGAAACAGATGGGTATTCGTGATTTTTGGCGATTCTGGTTCCATTTATTTTGGAACCATACCTAAAATCGAACTAACCAAAATGGTTATCGTTCTAAGTTCCTTAGGAGCCGAACCGGAACCAACCCATTAACACCCCTATCATGTCTTACCATAAAGTCACACAATTTTGAAAAGTGTTGGCTTTTGTGGTTATGGGCCCACTCTAATAAAATGAAGTGGGCCCAATTAGCTTTAGCCACAAAATAGGTTTTTAGTCGTGGGTGCAAAGTGCGTGTGGTTTAAAATAATTTTTTGTTTTGAAGATGACTTCAATCCCTACACTTTTGATCAAATCAAAGTTCAATCTATTGTGAGTAGGGGAAGGTATTCATTACATCCTAAGGCTTTCTAAATCAAAATTAAATAAGGGAAAGAGATATAGAAATGATAGATGGAGAGGGAAGAGATGGGAAAACAAAATTAAAAATCTTATTCTAACCCACCTTGAAGTATGAGTTATTCTTCTTCTTCTTAAGTCCTTAGTGAAATATTTATGTTGGATCTTTTTTACGAGAAAAGAGTGAAAGAAAGAAAAAGTAGAGAAATGAGTAGTGATTTGTGTAGAGTTTTAGGTTAGAAAGAGGGCTTGATAACATTGAATTTTTCAAAGGGAGATGGGGGGTTTTACATGTATTGAGGGTTGCTTTATGGTATAAAATGTTAAAGGTAGGTGTTAGAGAAAGACATGGGTTTTAGGCATAAAAGATTTGGAATTTGAGATTAGGAATGGGTAAATATCGTAAAAGGGGCAAGTGAGTTGTTTTCACCCATATCTATCAATAAGATCCAAATGGGTTGGTTTTACAACTCATACCTTAGGTTGAATGATGGTAAAGGGTGTGAGTATTTGATTGATAAAATGATTAATGTAAGAGGTTAAGTAGTTAGATTTTGGGAGGTGAGTGTAGTAATGACATGTGGCAAAAGAGTATGGAGATGTATGGATTAAGTGAGCTGATTAAAGAGAAGGGGGTATAGGGATGACTTATGATGAAAGTTTTGGAGAAAGCAATGAATTTGGTAATGAAATGTGGTTTAGTGGGTTAAGGCTTAAAACAGGTCGCGTTCAGGCCGGATATGTGTATACCTATATATCCATATCCTAATTTTTAATTCAGGTCCTTATCTGGATCCGAATCAAATCCTACTAGCTCAAACCATATGCGATTTTTTTTTACTTTCATTAAACTCATATCCGGATCCAATCCAACTAAATTAATTGATTCAGGTCAGCCGAGTCGGATAAATTCAAATCATTATAAAGTAATTCATTTAAAAATGTGACTTAAAGTGATTTGATCTCAAGAGACCTCTCTCTTTTGAAAAGAAGCTTTGACCACTACACCTAATACTTGTTGATAAATGATAGACTGAAAAAATATGAAAATATTAACTTACAACTTACAAAATAATATATCATTCGAATATAGGCGGTTATAGGGATGAGTCTGTATCCGACACGTATTTGACTCGGGTCAAGGGATATCAACCAATATCCGACCCATATTTTAATTAAAATATACTTGAAGAAATCAAATCCGCTAAAAATCAAATCCGGATAACTCAGATTTCGAATAAAATTTAACCCATTTTAAGCCCTATGGTGGGGGAATAGGTTGTAGCTTTTGAAGGTCATGATTGACTTATGTAGATTTGATTTGGGAGGTTGATTGTAATGATGACAAGTGCCCATCGTTTGTGAGCATAGGCTTTTTAAGGTTTTATGCAGCTTGACATTGGTCAATGGACATGGATTGGACTTTAAGAGGGTGTTGGATTTGGGCATGGGTTTAGGGGTAGTGTATAGGTGAGTTGGCTTAGGTTTTGAAAGAATGGGCTTCTTAGTAGGTTGGATGTAGAGATTGG
The DNA here is from genome assembly GCF_017979445.1 of Akebia trifoliata. NCBI lineage: Eukaryota > Viridiplantae > Streptophyta > Magnoliopsida > Ranunculales > Lardizabalaceae > Akebia > Akebia trifoliata. The sequence continues at coordinate 29,208,713 of NC_141377.1, forward strand.
TTTAGGTTGAAATTGGGTAAGGGTAGGGTTGGATTTGATTAGGTTAGGGTATTTTTAGGAATTAGATTTTGATTGATTTAGGTGGGTGTTTAGAATATGGTGAGTAGACACGGATCCATAAGAAAAGTATTTGTGAGCCCATTGGCCAATTAAAAGGTTTTGGGTCATTTTATTATGAGAATTTCAAAAGTTAAGCCGTTACGCCTTTGATTGTAAAAATACATTTTTATGAGCATTTTCGAGAGGGGTCCGTGCAAATTGGGATATCTATAGGTTGCATTTGAGTTAAAGACATCAACCCATCTTATCCATTTTGACTCATTTAATTGTTGTGTCACTCATATGTCATGTTGACCAGTATATAAACCATTTAATAGTCGTGGTTTGTTTTTTTGGTGGTAGATAGAGCTTGATTTATGTTCTGTGATACTTATTTATATAGGTGGTAGGCCGTAGGTTGGTGGATACGGGTTATAATCGTGTTCATGTTTGTGCTAAGGTTGTAATCTTGTTCTTATTTGGTTGTAATCATGTCACGGCTTATGCATGTCAACCTAGCCATGACACAACTGACACGTTTACTTTCGTTTACATGGGTTGTGTCGTGTTAGTTGTTTAATAAGTGGGTCAATTTCAGATTTAAGATTTTGACATGATTATTGAATGGGTCAGGTTCAGGTTGGTAAATTTTAGAATACCCTTTACCTCAATAGCTCAACACTACACAATCCAACCCGGCCAATTGCAACCCCTAATTCCTCACACCTGTAAGGGTGATGGGACTTCCACCCCCTTTATATAGAGTGGTTGACCTTAGCAAGAGAACTGCTAATTTTTCCTTCTAATTTTTCCTTGTCCCCGACTATAAGACTTCCAAAATCAATGTGATATTCTTTAGAAACAGGACCAGGTCAAATCGAGTTTCAATTATAAAGAGAATGTAACTTATTTATTTTTTCAATCAACCTTAGACGAAAATATGGATATCAAACCATGTAAGATCTTTGTTTTTTTTTTTCACAATTATTTGTACCTTTATCTTTGAAATTCTTCCTTCAATTGGTATGGATCCTCTCATAAGTTAATTAGTGTTTGATTTTATCTAGGGAAGTGTTGGTTTATTTTTCAAAATTATGGTTTTTCAGAGGGAAAAATGTGTTTCTTGGAATTTTATTATTTCTATACAGCCATTTTTAAGTAGCTACAGCTTTTCATATCAATATCAGATCAAAGATGATTAAGTTGAGCTCGAAAGATTTTTTTATGAAGATATACAACTTTCAATGGGGAGTCAAAACCGATAACAATGTTTAAGAATGCAATATTTTACTTGGGGTGATGTTAACTTGTGAGCTTTATCAATTTGCCCAGAAATTTAATGTGGGTTGAATAGGGCTTCTGTTGAGTTATTAGGTCTAGGTATTAAGTGTTGATTTCTATGACCATTCGTTTTAAGAAATTTATGGAGAATTCTTATGAGAATTAAAAATAATAATAAATCTTTTCTATTAATGAGTTGAGAAATAACATACACGATGAAGGTTTTAGAACATTGAAAAAAAGGATCAAAGAGGACACACTAGAGATAGTAAGAACAGATATGATCGCTTGAATTAACAAAAGATGTGACTGTAGGCAAAATTGAATTCGTTCAACCGGCTCAAAAAATTTGGGCTAAAGAACAAAAAATGTTTCAAAGAGACATATTTCACTGCAAACAACCATTCATACAACAATCAATCTATAAAGATACCATCGTCACAACTCACAGCAAACAGCTCATCTAGCTGTTCATCTGTCCATTGTGGGAGTGAAGTTCTTGAAATTAGTTGTTGCTTCTGATTCTGAACTTCAATTGCTCTCTTGGTTCCATGATCATTTGAATGGTCAACCAATTTCACTGCAGCAGCCCTGTCATTATCATCAATTGTCCGTTCTTCATCATTGCCATCTCTTTTAACTGCCCCCATTTCAACTTCTTTGGATGTTTCCCGTCTCACCAACAAGAGTTCTACCTCTGCAGCTGCACGTTGGTGCCCACTGCTGCTACTGCAGTGGAAGTTTCTTGGTGCAGGACTTCCTTCTTTTGATCGTCTAATATCTTCCACGGGATCATCTGCATTGGTATATCTCCTGAATGCCTCATTTGTGGGTCTTTCAGGTGCTTTCGATCTCACAAAGGATGTCTTTCCTTCCATCCCTGGCCTATTTTCTTGGCATTCCCCTGGTAATCCAATTGGGATTTGGTATATACTCTAAATGATATACAATTTCAGGAACAAATTGAGATAGAAGCTCATGATATACCTGTAAAAGCAGCAGCACATCTGACTGTAGAACGTACAGGATATGTTTGTGGTGAAGGAGGTCCACTGTCTTTACCAATAACCTTTAAAACAAAAGACAGACTATATCAGCAAATCTTCAAGTGGATTTTGAGTAAATGATCACGATACCACTCTTCTAGCATTATAGTTTGATTTTATACTTGTAGCACCTACTTGGTTATTTACACACTTTTCAGCGCACACACATTTCCATTCTTTTTTTATACACTTTCACACACATTTCCATTCTACTGTGGGAACTGTAAGTAAATCTTGCCAACTTTGGCCATCCCTTCCAAGTAAATGAATTTCAAATAAATTCATGCCTCTTGTTCGACTGGAGCAAATCTTAACCCAAAAATTCAAAGTTTTGCAAAAGCATTCAAAAGAAAAATGACTAAGTCTGGACTCTGGATTAAAATTGAAAGATGAAAAGAAGGGGATGCCTAACACTTCCCCTTTTCCTTAAGTGAATCTCCCTATCCAAATCTCTTATGTCAAATCTGTTGCAGTCATTTTTTTCTGTAAAAACACATTTGATAAGAAAAAACAATTTCAGGTGAGTCCAAAAAAATAGTAATCCGGAGATGAAAATCCACACTTCTACAGTTTTTTTTTTTTTTTTTTGATAAGTGTAATGTATTGATAAAAGAAAACAAAGTACAATGAGGCCGAGGAAGCCTCTCAAAGAACTACAAAACAAAGAAAATAAAGCATCAATGATTACATAAAGAGTTCCATCTAAAGACGAAATCATCAAAAGTAGTCCCTTTAAACTCTAATTTCTGTTTCGACCAAAAGTACATCAAGCCCAAAATCTCTAAGAAACTGCCATGAGCGCTTCTCATCTTATTGTTGAAGACCCTATTATTCCTTTCATTCCACACCCCCCAAGCAATAGCCGAAGGAAGAATAGCCCAAAGGAATCTCTTTTTGGAAGAGAAAGCATTACTAGCCCAACCTTCTACCAACGAGGAGAACTTACAAGGAAATACCCAATGAATACGGAATAAACCAAGAAAATTTGACCAAATATGATAAGAAAATGGGCAATGGATTAATATATGATTGACAGACTCCCCATCCTTCAAACATAATGGGCAACAATTAGGTGTAATCCAACCCCGAACAATCAAATTATCCATCGTTAGTATTTTACCAAGAGAGGCCAACCACACAAAAAATGAGATTTTAGAGAGTATAGAGTTAGACCAAATGATGGATCCCAGGAATGAACGCTCGACATAAGGGTTAAGCCACTTATGAAAAGAACTGACAGAGAATCTCAAGTCTTTCGCCCTAGTCCATTCCCACCTATCCTGTTCCCGTACATCGAGAAGACACGAGTGCAAGAGATCAAGGAAAGAAGTCACCTCAGTTAGCTCCCAATCATTAAAATTTCTCCTGAACCCCAAATCCCAAGTGGAGCTGGAGTCGTTGCGAATCAAACACCGATGGATTGTTTCATTTTTTTTCCGAGAACAAGCGTACAAGGACGGGAATTGGGCGCTAGAGGTGAAGTACCACACCAACTATCCTCCCAAAATCTGATTTTATCCCCCATGCCCACCTTAAACCTAATCCCTTTCTCAAACTCCTCTCTTACTTTAAGAATCCCCTTCCAGACACTACACCCATACACCAACTATCCTCCCAAAATCCACACTTCTACAGTTCAAACTGAAGGGACAGAATTTCAAGAAAACAACGAGACCAACCATGCTTTATCCATATGTCATTTTTCCTTTCCCATCCCACTGAATTTACATGGGGATTCCAATAGAAGTCCTTCCGTTTCGTCTGTGACGTATGAATAAACAGATGAAATCAACATCCAGATCTGAACGTTGGGTAATCAAGAAACATATCTAGTCTTTGTGGGTTCAATCAGCTTAAATTCTATACGCCATAGGGAAAGTGGAAACCTGAAATATGGTGAAGAACCAGAGAGAAGGTAGATGGCGGAAGTTAACGGTGGAATCTTGCAATGGTGGTGTTCCGGTTCAAGTAGATCTGAAAGTTTTTTGAATTGAAATTAATCTGGGTGAAGAATCTTAGAAAGGTAAGTATCGTGGAAAGAGGCGGGAAAAGGGATGCCGAGTTACAGTGCTCTGGCAAAGAAGCTTCATGGATTGCTAGGGCATTGGCAAAAGCTGCTTGTTGGGAAGCAAGTAAACGATTTCGACTCAAGTCGACAATAGACAGGAGGACTCTTATGGCTGCAGGAGATGATTCCAACAGTTGTGGTAGATTCATCAGGATCTCAGATTTCTGTAGCTCTGGGTGGTCCACTCCTTCGCTTATTCCAGAAGGTTGTGAAGGGTCTGGATGGAGAAATCTTGCTGAGGAACTTCGTAAGACTGGCGACTCACGTGGTAATCCTGTCATGGCGGGAAAAAGCATAGGGCCCTCGATAGCTAAGGATCTTTGGAAAACAGACCTTGTGACTGAATGGTATAGAAATTCAACAGAAAGGGAGAGGGAGTCTCTGGGTAGATCCCCAGGTTAGTGTTAAAGATGTAGGGCCAATGAGAGATGTCGTTGGAAGTGGCCCCCACTAGAGTGGAGCTGTATCAATACCTATGAGGTCTGATACTAATTGTGCAGCTATGTTTATCCCTTGGATTAAGGCTATCATCTGCAAGACTACAAACAGTGGGTAAGATTGGGTAGAGGTCAAGCAGGCTATTAGAAACATGTGGAAGTCCAAACTTCTCTCTTATACCAATCAACCAGTGCAGAAGGATCTTCTTTGCACCAAACTTAAAGATGTTCAACTTCTTTGTCAAGTTGAAAATTTTGTTAACTCAGGTGTTGAGGCGCTACTGAAACCCTGGTTTGCTTTGATTAACCAAAACTCTTGTATGTGGAGGAAGAAACCAGTTTGGATCGAAGTGGAGGGCCTTCCATTTCATCTTTGGTCGAAGGAGTATTTCAAATGTATCGGAGAATCGTTTGGAGGTCTGCTAGACATAGAAGGCCCTACTCACTCCTTAGAAGATCTATCAATGGCTAGAATCCATGTGGCAAACACAGGAGATAGCTTTGCTAACTTTCAGAGAGTGTCGAAAGGAAGTTTCGACTATTGGGTCAGCATCAAAATCAGTGAACTGCAGAAGAAGTCATCGAAGGAGATTAACAGGTTAGAAGGGTTTGAAGGGGCTGGTGTTCAATTGAGAAGAGAAGGGAAAGAAGTTGTGTAGGGAGATGATTGTGAGAAGCCCCATGGTTTGTCAGATGGTGCTGGTGGATCGAGAGTTGCGTTGTGGGTTACGTCTTCGACAGCGGTGGTGGTTGGTAGGGAAGATGACCTGGGTGTATCAAATTTAGGTGCCGAATTTAGCAAAAATGGGTTCTGACAACGCTATGGTTGAGGATTTTTTGAATCCTAAAAAGTCTGTGATCATAACTGGCCTGAGGCTCAGGAGAAATCGATGGAGACTTCTGGATGGTACCATGCAGAACCGTCAGATCAACTAGGAAAGGATCATGTGTCACTTGTAGATTGCTCCGTGGATCTGGGTGTAAGTGTGGGTGCGATGTACACGAATGTAGCAGAGGGGGGTTGCAAGCCTGAGTTGGACTGGCTCAAACCAACTAATATGGCTTCTTTTGAACTCCATGTACTGTATTGGGCCAGCCTGACTTGGTTACAACTGATGGAGGCTTTCTTGTTGTAAGTCAAGCCCATGGTCCAATGGATCCAAATGTGGAAAGAGTGAGTGGGTCTTCTAGTGTTTGCAACCCAAGTAAGGACTTCCTCATTGAGGCTCAACCCGAAAATCACCCTACGCTGTTAGTACGGATCCATTCTGGTGGAGGTATTTGTCAAGCCCATGGACCAGTGGATGCTTATGTGGAGCGAAGGAGTGGGCATTATGGAGAGTGCAGCCCTATAACGGACATGTACACTGAGACGAACACTGAAAACCCATATATTGTTGTTTCAGTCGAGGCCCATTCTTCGGTAGTTGGTATTTCGAGTAAAGTAGCTATTGTGACTGAGAGAGATAGTTTACGACCTGGATTACAATCAGAAAGCTACTTTCGAGACTTGCATTGCGCACCAGAGGCGAGTTAGAGGCATGAGAACTCCTCGTATTCTGTTAGAAGATCTGCTGTGTTGGCTGAGTGTAGAAAAATGTATAGAGCTTCAGACGTACGGAGATGGGGCTGTGTGGTCTATGCCTCTTGCACAGGCAGATCCATGGAGGGACTTATGTCTGGCGATCAAGGTCCAACGACTGGAAGGTTTCGACAACAATTGGAATAATCAACTGGTTGTGTTTAAGGAACTTGGTCTAGAAATATTGGGTAGCTGAAGGGCCATCGCTTTGAGGAGAGATGTGATTAGTGAAATTGTTGAGTGGATGTTGGGTGGTATTCTTGACTTGGGGTAATCTGTAGGACTAAGGATTTCCAGGAGGGGTACAGCGGCGAGAGTTCTTCTGGAGGTGGCCTTGGGTAATTGCCAAGTGTTTATTCCATCTTCAAGAAAAACATGTGGAAGCCTCTACAGAGCCTATGGTCGTGGCAGTGGAAGGCAACCCGTTGGTGTTGTGTCCTGGGGTAAGCGAAAAGGTTCTTTGTCTGGACATCTTGGAGTCGAAAATGAGCAAGAGAAAATCTAGATTAGTAAAGGAGGCTGCTGAGCTTGAGAAGGAGGCTTGCTCATTTGGGTTGAAACCAGTTTACAGCAGAAGAAGTAGGCGGCTATCTATTGTTAATAATGCAGCATAACTTCATGGTTTGGAATGTTAGGAGTTTGAATGACTACTCTAAGAGAGCAGTGGTGAAGTCGGTGATCGTTGCAACAAAGCCACATCTCATTTCCTTGCAAGAGTCCAAGTTGGAAGTGGTGAACAATAAGGTTATAGCAAAGATTTGGGCGTCCAGATTCATAAAGTGTTGTGTGCCAACGGTTGGGACTGCTGGCGATATCATAGTAATATGGGATGAGAGGTTTGTTGTGGTTAAAGATTCCTTGCTGGGTGTTTTCTCAGCCTCGGTGCCATGCAGTTGTGTGGATGGTAATGTAGAATGGGTGTTCTCAGGGGTGTATGGACCGACTAGTAGTTTTGGGAGGAGTTGGATGCGATAGGTACGTATTGGGGGAAACCTTGATGCTTGGGAAGAGACTTTAATGTTATCAAATTTTCGTTCGAAAGAAAGGGAGGTGCTAGAGTGTGTTCCAAGATGATCTGATTTGGGGAGTTTATGAATAGAAATTTGTCGGTTGATATTCCTTTGTGTGGGAAGGCATACACTTGGTCTAACATTCAGGATAATCCAATACAAAATAGATTGGATAGATTTATTGTCTTCAGTGATTGGGAGGATCTTTTCGAGTTGATGGAGCAGGAGACGTTTCCGAATCCCTATTCGGATCATTGTCCGGTCACCCTAACCTTAGGCATCATGAGAAAATACCCAAAACCCTTCCGTTTTGAAAACACATGGCTCAGAGAGGAGGGGTTTGCGGATCTTGTGCATGGTTGGCGGAGTAGTTTTTCCTTCATTGGTAGGCCGAGTGTTGTGTTCAAACTTAAGCTCAAGGCTTTGATGGATAAATTGAGGACGTGGAACACAGAAACTTTTGGTAGGATTGAAATGCATAAAAAAGAACATCCTTGACCAATTGGATGCGATAGATTTAAGAGAGGAAACGGTGGGGTTGTCAATAGAGGAGAAGAATATAAGAGCAAATCTAAAAATTATTTTTCGTGAAGTATGTTACAAGGAAGAAATGTGTTGGAAACAAAAATCTCATGTGAAATAGTTGAAAGAGGGCGATTAGAATTCCAAGTTCTTTCACAAGATGGCGAATTTCCATAACAGGGTGAATTTCATCAAACAAGTTAGGATTAATGGGGTGTGGATAGTGGAGGAAGATTAGATCAGAGAAGGTACTGTGAGCTTCTATAATAGTCTATATTTGAAAGAACATTTGTCAAGGCCCCTTCTAGATGATTTGGACTTTGATACAATTTCAAAAGAGCAGAAAGTGTGGTTGGAGAGACCATTTGAGGAGGTTGAGGTGCTTAATATTATCAAGGAGTTGAACTCAGACAAAGCTCCATGGCAAGATGATTTTTCAATGGATTTTTTCAAAGTCTATTGAGAAGTAGTCAAAGCAGATTTGTTGGCGGTTTTGGCAGACTTTTATCTCAATGGGTTCTAGATTTTGGAACCAACACCTTCGTTGCTTTAATCCCTAAAAAGGAAGGGGTGGAGGATATTTTAGATTTTAGGCCCATAAGCCTCGTAAGTGCCACGTATAAGATCATTTCTAAGTTTTTGACTGCTAGGCTACAAAAGGTGATGGAGACTATCATTAGCTAAGCTCAAGGGGCGATTGTGATGGGGAAACAGATTCTGGATGGTGTGTTGATAGCTAATGAGTGCATTGACTCAAGATTGCAGTCTAAGATTCCAAGCATGGTGTGCAAGGTAGATCTGGAAAAGGCTTATGATCACGTTAGTTGGAACTGCTTGAAATATTTGTTGGCTTGTATGGGGTTTGGAGAAATGTGAATTCATTGGGTCATGAAGTGTGTTTCAACCCCTTCTTTCTCCATCTTGGTTAACGGCTCTCCAACTGGATTTTTCAAGAGTTCAAGGGGGCCAAGACAAGGGGATCCTCTATTTCCTTTCCTTTTTGTCATTGTGGCCGAAGTTTTGGGTAGGATGGTCACTAAAGCAGTGGATAATGGGGATATATCAAGCTTTAAGATGTTAGAAGATAGCTCGACAGTGTCATTTCTTCAATTTGCAGAAGATATTATGTTTTTGTTGGATGCTTCCATTCAGTAAATTTGGGCGCTGAGTGGTATTTTGATGTGTTTCGAGACTTTTTCTGGAATTTCGTTGAATTCTAGAAAAAGTAAGATTTTTGTTGTCGGAGATGTAGAGGACCTAAACTATCTCGGAGCTAATTTGGGGTGCAAGGCGGGGGCTTTCCCTTCATCTTATTTGGGGTTACCCTTGGGGGCCTCTTACAATTGCAAATCATTATGGGAACCTGTCTTGGAAAAAGTGGGTAAGAGGTTGTCTTCGTGGAAAGCTTGCTACTTGTCAAAGGGGGGCAAGCTTACTTTGATCAAGACCATTCTATTTAGTATCTCGGTATATTTTCTCTCTTTTTTACTATGCCCGTCAGTGTGGAGTTCAAGTTAAACAAATTGTTTAGGGATTTCTTGTGGCATGATACAACGAGCAAGAAGAAGTTTCATTTGGTCATTTGGAGGGGCATATGTCGGCCCAAGAAGCATGGGGGTCTAGTGATTAAAAATCTAAAAATTATGAATAAGGTTTGGGTGCGAGAAGAATAGTCTTTGGAAAAGGGTGATTGCAGCAAAGTTTGGTGAGAAATCCTTTGGCTGGGAGAGTGGTAAGGTGTCTACATCTTATGGTTGCGGAATCTGGAAAGGGGTTCAGAAGATCCTTCCTTCGTTCCAAAGTAACATTTCCTTCAGGGTAGGGGATGACTCCTCAATTCGTTTTTGGGAGGATGTGTGGTGCGGTCCAGATAATCTTAAAGTTCGGTATCCAAGTCTGTTATCTATCTCTTTGAAGAAAGAGAGGTGTATGGCTGATTTTTTGGACCACTCCGTGGATGGGTCATCTTGGGACTTGGATTTTAGAAAATCGCTTAATGATGGGGAGATTGAGGATGTCCTTGGTCTTCTGAGAGACCTTGCTGAGTTGGGTGGTACTTTTGTGGGGGAGGATATTAGTGTTTGGAGACTAAAAAATAAAAACGTATTCTCGATTAAATCTTTCTACTCTAAATTAGTAAATCCGATTGGAACATTTCCGTATAGAGAGGTTTGTGGTCTTAATATTCCGTCCAGGATAGCTTTCTTTGTCTAGGTGGGAGTTCAAGGCAAATTGCTAACCGTGGACAATCTTATGAAAAGGGGGATCATCTCGGCCAACTTTTGCAGCTTATGTAAGTCAGATGGGGAATTTGTGAATCATATCCTCCTCCACAGTGAGTATGCTTACAGGGTTTGGTCCCACTGCTTTTATTTGTTCGGTGTGACGGGGTGCATGCCCAAGTCCCTTTGGGGTGTATTCGAAGGCTAATCTCATTGGGGTTTAGGCTTTCAAGTCTTCAAGAGGAAGCTATGGTTCCTTCTACCTTTTGCCATTTGTGGCGTGAAAGAAATAGCAGAGTCTTCGAGAAAAAGGACAGAGTAGTCACAACGTAAATATTGAAATCCTAGGTCTCTTGTTTTATTGGAGCTCGGTGTACGTTGAAGAGCGGGGTTCATTTTGAAGACTTCTTGGGGAAGTGGGATTGGGTTTGTAATTTTATAGGTAGCTTGTAGCCTTGCGGAGGTGTTGGTTTTGCGGTTTATATTTTTTTAGTTTAATACCATTTGGTTCTCTTTGTTTACCTTAGGAGTTTTAGGTCTCCTCGACCATCCTTATTAATAAAAGCATTTTTATAGATTAAAAAAAAAAAGAAACATATTAATAAGAAGAGCATAGCAGAGCAGGTGCCAACTAGCTTAGTTGGTAAAGTCGTTGGGTGATGATATCATAAACCTAGGTACTTGCAAGCACCGAGTTATTGATCTCATTAAAACAGGCTTATTGATCAAAAAAGAAAACAGATGACTATAGCAAAGATGTGGATGTTTAGCTAGAAGAGTGGAAATACTAAGAAAAACAATTACAAATGAGAACAAAAGAGGGAACATAGACATAATCTCAATACAGACAAAATAAAGAAAAGTTGATTGAGATGGTTTGGGATGTTCAATGAACATTAATAATGACATAAGGAGAAAGAGTGTTTTAGTGCAAATCAAAGGGTTTTAAAAAAGAGAGGAAGGTCAAAAATGTTATGGATGGAGATAGTAAGAAAAGAAATCAAAACATATTCCTCGGCTAAAGACATGCCTCAAGATAGAGTTAAGTTCATTCCGCCAAACCCAATATTTCAGATAAGGCCCAGATTACGACAATAATGATGACGATGAGAGATTGGTCATGTAATGTGCATCTAGCGGGTAAGAAAATAAAGCTATATGGAACTAGTTTGTTTTGTTCACTACATGTCCAGTTCAATGATTAGCTTTGTAATGGCAAATTGTAAACGTCCCAGGCATCAAAGTTTATGACAACTTGACATATAAATGATTAGTCTGCAAGGAGTGTACCTTTGCTTCCTTTAATGGATTGACCACATGAATCTCCAGAAAAATAATTTACCTCCTTTTGCTGAGTGATCCTGATTCTTGATCATCTAAAAGTACTTAAGTGCCTCATACTTCATTAAATCCGGAGTCCAACTAAATGTCCAATGAGTTCCCCCATTACAATTATATGGTCATGCTCTACCAACAAAACAGCAACTACTTCTTAAATAAGCTCAACTAAAAATAAGAATAAAATATTCTCAGCAACATCTTCCTAAATAAGGTCTACTAAAATAGCAACAAAACAGCAACGACTTCCTAAATAAACTCAATTAAAAATAAGGATAAAATATTATCTAGGATCTAAATAAAGCAACTACGAATTCCACTCTTCTTTAGTGTTATTGCTGCCATGTCATGGTCATGATCTTGAGAACCTATAATCCAACTAAATGTCCACTGAGCTTCTAAAGTGAAGCACTGAAGGCCATGGTGATTGATTTAATCATGTTTAAACAACACACATACCTTTCTCCCCCGTGGTAATATATCAGAGGAAACGTACCTTTTTAAACTTCTCCATGAGGTAATGGGATAACAAGTGTCTGAATCACCTTCTTTGATTCTCAATTTCTCATCAGAGGACAACAAATTAGCTCCTATTAAGACTAGATGTAACAATAGTACTAGCTAACATGCTTTTTCCGAACAAGAGAAATCCACACAGGGACTAGTTACAATTACATCTGTTTTAAGGAACCAAACATGATCTAGGGTTAACCTTGAATATTTCCAAATGTGTATCTAACAGAAAAACCCTGCCAAAAGTGGATGAAACATACAAAAAAGGGGTACTCATCTTAAAAATAAATTAACTAAGGGATTTGGCTCTTTCCCTACTTGAGCAATTAATCCATTTAACGGTTGACCTTTTCTATTAGAGCTGCAATGCCCAACACTATCAAGTGTGGACTTAAAAGTTATAAGTGAAAAATTCAGTTGAATTTTTCACTTTAGAAGCCAGTTTCCATAGAACTACAATGCCCAACACTAGGTAAGATAAACAGTTTACAGATGTGTTTACTTCGGGTGCAAACAAGGTAAATATGCCCAAAGAACTATGGAAACCGACCAACTAACTAGTTTGAGGGATCAGAAATCACAATAAACATCAAACAACTTAGCCCAGGGAAAAACAAGAAAAAGAATATGCACCTTGAGCATGTTTCTCAGCGTGACATTGAGATAACGTGCCGAACGAGAAGGAGAGAATACAGCAACCTGAAAGAACCATGTTTCTGTCAGTCATTTATTGTAGACAAAGACGTTATTTAAAGCAAGTTTTTGCCCCAAAAAAAAACAAGTTATTTAAACACTTGTGGATTTTTCAAATGACTAGTGAATTAGAAATCTTATCATGATCAAAATTGTCAACAAAAAGAAACAAATTATATTAATGAAGATGTGAAACCTGCTGAAGAATCAAAACAGAGCCAACTGATATATCCTTCCCGAAATCGCTCTCTGCTAGGACTTTGCGATGAATGTTAGCACCAATGGTACCTGTAGGATCCTGAAATCAATATTTTAGCAAAATTAATTGCAAAGACACATTCTTGAAGAAATATATATATATATATATACATAGGGAGGCGTTCGCCACCAGCTTCAATATCAGACGTTTTAACAAATAAAATAAGGTCGTTGGATAAGACGAAGATCGACGGCGTGGATTGAAAATTAGCCGATTTGCGCTTAAGTTATAAAACCTCTATTATTTACAGCGCCATCCTTAAACTTTTAAGGATTTAGTGATACCTCCCCTCAACTTAAAACCCAAAGAATGAAGAAGGAAGAACAGAGAGTTTTGTTCTACACCAGTTCTCTCATTCTCTCTCGCTCTCGTTGAATCCTCCCTCCCTCTCTGTTCGAACGGTCCTTCTCTTCGTTTTCTTTGCTCTCCTGTGTATATTATAACAACAGCAAAAGAAAGACATAGAGATAGAGAAATAGAGAGAGTGACCACCATTAAATCTCTATTTAAACTCTGTTGTTGTGTGTGTAAGGGAGAGAGACGGGGAGAGGGAGAGAGAAATGTATGCAGAGACAGGTCTTCTGTTCCCTTATTTTCAAAGTTTCTCACAAGAGATTCAACAAGTTGAGGAGTTTTCTCGAAACCAGAAAACCAATCTTTCGAATGTAAATTCTTTATCTTTTTTTCTCTTTTATGTTTCTTTGATTGATCTGCATTTTTAATTATTTTTTCCTTCACTGATGTTGCTTCCTCTGTTTTTCTACCGTGTCTCAGATGCAAATCTCGGTTTTTTAAAAAAATCCAATTATATGTTGTGGCTTAATTCAAATTTACCACCTGTAGATGGGAATCTCCTTTAATTCAAGCTTTTTCAAGTTTTAATTAATGGACCTGAATTTTAAAAAAAAGAAAAAAATCCCAAAAAAAATAAGGATTATGGATATTTTGTTTCTCCTCCATTTTCTTTAACGAGATGCAGAAAGGCTTAATTGATAGAAAAATTAACATCGAATTTCTGATGTGCTATCGGGTATTAATTGTGCCAGGGAGATGGCACTAATTATTGTAAAAATGAGGGATGGCGCTCTAAAAAACTCATAAATTTATAACTTAAGCACAGATGCTGTTTAGTTCAATCTCGACCATTCAATTGATGTATATCCAACGATGGAGTTTTGTTTGTTAAAAAGACTGTTAAATTGTGTGGCGCTGAACGCCTCCCATATATATATATTTTTTAAATGCACATTTTATCAACCACTTTCTTCTTATGATACCTTTAGAGTTACGATAAGATCACCGAGCCCATTTGGTATGCAGGATTCAATAATTGCAACAACCTATTCGCACGTCCAACCACGTCAGATAAAAATAATTACCAAATGCAATTTAGGCTCTTTAGAGTGCTACAACATGCAAGATTTAAGATCTTTCAGGTTAAAAAGCCAAGACTCTCTCTGGACTGAGACATTCTCAGCAAAACAGTACAAAACTCGAAACAACAATTACATTTACATCAAATAAGAATTTCCATCATTTCATTAAAAAAAATTTCAAACAAAGACTATCTCAACTGAGAAATTCTGAAAAACTTAACTTTTGAGGTTAATTTTCATTTCAAGGTCATGTCAGCCTAAACATTCAAAAAGGGTACAAAACTTCAAACCATGACTAAATTAAATTGGAATTTTTCAATGTTTCATAAAAAATTCAAACCTAATTACCAATCAAGAATACCTGAGGCACCCTATCGGCACTGAGACAATTCTTAATTGAGCTCAATGGCGATCTCAGAACAAAATCCCCCTCAACATCTGAACAATCAACAGAAACCCTCTCTTTCTGAAGGAAATCCAAGGCACAAATCCACGAATTCCGCTTGAAATCCTCATCTTCAACCCCATCTTCTCGTTCCATCCTCAGATACTCCTGATTACGGTTTCGATCATTCCCACAGCCATAAGAGACATTTCGATTAGTAACCGCAGCTTGTCTCCGGTTCATGGCAGCTTGGATGGCGCCGGCTGGACCGGGAATGAGACGAGGAGAGCTTGTGGACGGGTGAGATTGATCCTTGTGATGATCTACCTGGTGAAGAGGTTGTTGTTCGGATGGAGAATCTAGGGTTTGGAGTTGAGATTGAGATGGGGGAAGGAGTTGAGAGTATGGTTCGAGTGTGTGAGAGGAGGAGTTGTTGGTGTGTAAGCGTTTACAAGGGAGAAGGGTTGAGGTTTTGGGTTGGATGAAGGAAGGGAGATCTGAGTCGTCCACATCGAGTTCTTCCCATGTTGATGACTCCATTTCTTCTTCCACACCACCGTTAAATTGGCGGGAAGAAGAGAGCCTTTTGAATCATAGTATTATAAGTCGGGCGAGTCATCCCTGACCCTGACAAGGGAATGTTCGAGATATGCGTCCGCTATTTGCACACACCTAATGTGATGTGTTCACTGTACCCACCTACTCTTCCGACCAACCATAAAATTTGATCCTCTCTTTCCACACACTTAAGCCCTGCTTGATACGAAGCATATCATTTGCAAATGCAAATGATTTTTTGGAATCTAATTTACAGTTATTCGATTATATTCTAAATTCTTTTTACTTTGCAAATTATTTGTATGAACCCCTTAAGCCCTTCACAAATTTCAGCAAATAGTCTACTGCAAATCATTTGCATTTACAAATGATTTGCATCCGTCATTTTAGACTCAGCGTGCACTTATACTCTTTGCGTCTACCAAAGATCCCTCCTCTAGTCTCAACACAATTACCACCCAATTTATATATATATACACACACACACACCTTGTAGCTTTATGAGTAGCTTTATGTGTATATGGATCGTGATCTATATATATATATATATAGAGAGAGAGAGAGAGGGTGGTGTTGTTTTGTCAAAATCCTAGACAATATTCTAGACAAAGCTTTTTGTTTTATATAGGCTAAAAATTTCAGAATTGACTGATTTTTTATGAGGATAATCTCTATGGTGAGAAAATCATCCTCATAAAAAATCAACCAATTCTGAAATTTCTAACTCTAGTTTATAAGATGAAGAATCGTAAATCGTCAACTTTTACTATTTGTTTGTAACCACTTTTCATGGGGTTAGAAGTATCAGAATTGGCTGATTTTTTGTGAGGATAATCTACTAACTATAGAGATCATCATCATAGAAAATCAGTCCATTCCGAAATTTTTTAGTTATATAAGACAAAATACTTTGTCTAGAATGTTGTCTAAGATTTTGTGTGTGCGTGTGTGTGTGTTTTATTTTTTTTATGTACTTCTTTTTCTTCTTCTTCTTTTTATTATTATTATTATTATTTGCATAAGATTTCCACAAGGATTTTGTGGTAAAATAAGCAATACCCCTAGATCTTGCAAAGTAGGCTATAAATGAGGGATGTAACTTGGTTTGATTTGGGTCTCTATCAAAATGGAACCAACATAAGTCGACTCCACTAAATAAGATATAGAACCAAACTGAATTGCTCATAGAATCGAACCAAATTGAACTAAAGTCAGTTTGGTCCAGTTTGATTTTATGGGTTGCCAATATCCTATAAACTTAATTGGAAGCAACATATTTTTAATGAAAAAAAAAAAAAAGATGAACCTAAAATTTTATATAATAAACCATTAATCTATCCATAAAAATAAAAATAAAATAATATATGCCCTAACTCCTAAAAAGTAGCAAATCATTAAGAGTTTGATTCCCGATTTAGTTCAGTTTTATATAAGAATTGAATCAAATTGATTTATTCTCCATTTTCTTGACCCAAAATTGAACCACAAAATCACTGGTTTGGTTGATTCTGATTTGAACTGAACCAAGTTGCACCCCTAGAAAATGATCATGGAAAACCTATTTATGACCAAAAAAAAAAAGGTTATGGAAACTTCAACTCCTAATCCAGAGGTTATTTGAAAATTTCGACGGGAAAAAAAAAAACAAAGCTTCATTCAATAGGTTTTTAGTAGAGATTCAATAGGTTTCTACCGAGTCAGTTAAATAAGAAACGGTATCCTTCCTATTGTATCATGCACAATAGGATCCTACCAAGTTTTTTCAAATAGATTCGATAGAATCCTCGAGTCACAATAAATAAATAAAACCAGTAACTTCCTGCCAAACAAAAAAATTGAGCCTTATTTAAAGCGGGTGTGGAGAGTTTTTTATATTTTTTTGTTTAATTTGGTATTTCAAATATTGTGGATCACGATTATCGGACGATGAATGTACTATGGATAATGGCAATCTCGATGGAATTGAATTACGGATGATTGTGGGACCTAGGCTTTAGGAGTGGGACCACGATTATCAGACAATGAATGTACTTTGGATTTCAATGGAATATGGAGCCAGAGTCGACTCCAAGTGCATGGAATACCATAAGGAACAGGTGATCATAAATGCCCACACACCAAACAAAAACCGTTGATGATAACCAACTATTACAACAACAAAATTCATTAACCATATCATATTCAATCTCAAGTTCAAAGCCAACCATTACAACAGCACTCCTTCACGCCACTCCAACTAGATCACCTAAATTCATCTCCATCCCAACAAAATCAAAATCAAAAGCCACAAAAAGTTTATACCCATCATTTTATGGTCCAGAGTTTTCTGCCCAACAAAACAATTTCCAATGTTTAGAGCAATGGCCAACATAGATGTCAATTACTGTTTTCTTTGGCGGATTGGGTTATCTTCAACAACTAAAATGCATTAACCATGATTGGCTTGCCTACCTCTTTTATATATATATATATATGGGAAATGTTCGGCACCCAACAATTTACCCAACCATTTGTCCAACATGTTTTGTCCTACATAGGTTAGAAGTTTTGGAATGGGCTGATTTTTGGTGAGGATGATCTCCTCACCGTAGGAGATCATCCTCACCAAAAATCAGCCCATTCCCCGTAGGAGATCATCCTCATCAAAAATCAGCCCATTCCAAAACTTCTAACCCCATGTTTACAAGTTGAAAAATCGTGGACCGTCTAATTTTTGTAAATCATTTGTGATGGGGTTAGAAGTTTTGGAATGAGCTGATTTTTGGCCCATTCCAAAACTTCTAACCCATGTAGGACAAAACATGTTGGGCAAATGGTTGGGTAAATGGTTGGGTGCGGAACGGGATATATATATATATATGAAAATGTTCAGCACCCTACTATTTACCCTATGTGTTTTGTCTTACATGGGTTAGAAATTTTGGAATGGGCTGATTTTTTTTTTTTTGATGATCTCTATTGTGAGAAGATGTCAATTACTGTTTTCTTTGGCAGATTGGGTTATCTTCAACAACTAAAATGCATTAACCATGATTGGCTTGCCTCTCATATATATATATGGGTCCCGTTCCGCACCCAACCATTTATCCAACCATTTGCCCAACATGTTTTGTCCTACATGGGTAAGAAGTTTTGGAATAGGCTGATTTTTTATGAGGATAATCTCCTCACCATAGAGATCATCCTCACCAAAAATCAGCCCATTCCAAAACTTATAACCCATGTAGGACAAAACATATTGGACAAATGGTTGGGTGCTGAACATTTCCCTATATATATATATATATATATATATATATATATATATATATATATATATATATATATATATATATGGGTCGCGTTCCTAAGACTCATATTGCGACTCACATCGCGACTCATCATTTCAGCCGTTCGATACGCGCTAGATCGACGACTCAGATCGTGTATTTCTTTAAAAACGATTGGAAAATAACAAATTTTCGTTATTTGCAAACACCTCCCCGTAAAAAAAAAAAAAACAGATCCGAATCGTCTTCTTCACTCTCTGCCCCTGCGTTCGAAGACACAGATCTGAGATCAGAGATCAGAGATCTCTTCGTCTTGTTTTTAACGTCTTCATCTTCATCTTCTTCTTCCTCTTCAAACTCACATCTACTGTAAACTAACATCACCGTCTTCGTCATCTCTCTCTCTCTCTCTCTTTCTCTCTCTTTCTCTCTCTCTCTAACTCGTTGCGATTGCATCTCGACAGATTTTGAAACCGTCCTACAAAGAAACCCTAACTCTCTCACTTGTCTATCTCAACGACAAATTGAAACTCTCGCGTTCAGAGGGTCCCTCACCGACGATTTGCGATGGCGATGGTGACGACTTGTCGGCAACCCTAAAAGGAACCATAACACAAAAATACCGAGGTATGTTTTTTAGTTGCTCTTTTACATCAAAAAAGGGGTTCAAGCAACTGACAATGGCATTGAGAAATTGTCCTGCATCTATTTTGAATTGTTTGTTGGAATCTTGGAAATAATTGTTTGTTTGAACATCAACTGTTTGACAATTCGCCTCTTTGAAGTTTAACTGCACTAAACACCATGTTGTTTACTTATTCGTTTTTTCATTTATTTATTATTTTACTGCTAAAGGTATGGTGGTTTTATAATTAATTCAAAAGAAAACCAAGATTAATTGGGCCACTACATTAGCAGATAGAGTCTAATAATCTCAATGAGAATGAAAATTGATAGGTGCATTGTGGAATGCTAACTTCACGATATTGATAAAGTTAAATCATTTTTCAAAAGATTGCTAAATAATGTAGATTATGCTTTGGGATTATCATATGGTGTCTTAAC
The DNA here is from genome assembly GCF_017979445.1 of Akebia trifoliata. NCBI lineage: Eukaryota > Viridiplantae > Streptophyta > Magnoliopsida > Ranunculales > Lardizabalaceae > Akebia > Akebia trifoliata. The sequence goes on from NC_141377.1 coordinate 29,228,376, forward strand.
AAATTCAATGCTACTGTATCTTGTACCTGTATTTCCTAAAAAATTACCTTAATTAATTGCTAGCTAAAAATTTACATGAAAGAAGTCAGTCGCATAGTAAGCAATACTTGAGGACCTTAACTAAGGTGGTCATCTTGACACCGTCGACATGAGCAACACGGTAAGCATTGCTTGGTATCAAAATTTCTATTGATACCTTTGTTTTGTTTAGATTACATATCATTTTTTCTTTTGTTCTCAAGATTTGGTGCATATATGTGTGCAGATTGATATCACTTTCGCCTTTTACTAAATAATACTGACTATAAAAAAAAAAGTATCTTGAAGTTGATTATCTAATGACCTAGAGTTCTATGTAGATGGTCAAGGTGTTGCTGTTATAATAGTTTCTACATGTCTGTGTTTATTGAACACCTCATTCCAAGGCCTATGTGCTACATACTTCTCTAATTTCTCCCATATTTAACGATATTTCCATATATGTTAAATCTTTCCATATGTTAAAATCTGTCATTAGTTGTTACCGTGTCCATTATATTTTTTATTGAAATTTTACTCTTATCGATTAAATCGTATTGTTGTATGTTCACCATTCCAGATCTTTGGGTTCATCGATTTGGAAAAGCTTGGGTTGATTACATTTAGATAGGTAATCTGTTGATATCTAAGTTGCATCTGTTCCTGTTATTGGTAGGGACTTGTCCTACAATATGCTCATGGGAGAGATACCGTTCAACATTGGTTTTTACAAGTAGCTACACTGTATGTAGCCAACAGCTCTATTTGTTTTTGACATTAAGTTTGGGATTCAAAGTCTTTTAGACCCATTTTTGTGATTATTCTTTGTCTGTTTTTTTGGTGGATGGAAGATCTTTGCAGGAGAATAGACTTACTGGAAAAATTCTGTCTGTGATTAGACTGATGCAGGCACTCGTTGTGCTGTAAGCACTGTAAATTTACTATGCTACAATCTTAAATAATTAAATCTTTGCTTACTATGTTCTACTAACTGAAGTCTACTTTCTTCCATTTGTCTCATGTTCCCATTTTTCAATTACCTACTTAGTCATCTTTTGCAGACATATATTTTTTTCACTTTCTTACTTTTCTTCCCATAATCCAGAGATCTTAGTTGCAATCTCTTGAGTGGACCCATTCCAGACATATTAGGAAATTTGACTTACATTGAAAAATTGTAGGTTGCATTTATTTTTAAGATTTAAATCAATATTTTTCTTCCTTCCAAAATCATCTATGAATGGTATATGATATTCTGATTGGATTATCTCCCTTTTAGGTACTTGCAAGGTAACAAACTTACCAGAACCATTCCTCTCGAGTTGGGAAACATGACTAACCTTCATTATCTGTAAGGACAAATTTCTAAATGACTATCTATATGGACATTTCTGAATCATTATTTTATAATATAATGCAACAATGTGCATCCTCTATTATCTTCCTCCATTGTAGGAATATGTTCAAGGGGACCTACATTCAATTGGTTGCTCCCAGCTATGTCTCCAAACTCAAAATTCACTCCAATTGGAAAATTCTTATTGGTCAAAAGAAGACATCTATAATTGGACATTTAGAATCTTCCAATTGAGGTAATATTAGGGGTGGGAGTCCGGGGTCTGTTACTATTGGAATCGAACCCCTCCCCCAACACGTCAATGATTGCACATCATGAGAAAGACCTATACATTGTTTGTGTGGGTGAATGTGTGTTTCAGTTTTAATTGGCTTTTTTCTCCCTTCGGTTAATCTCTCCATTTTTTCATGGATAGGGAACTGAATGATAATCAGCTCAGTGGGCGTATCCCCCCTGAGCTTGGGAAGCTCACGGTCTTATTGGATCTTGGAAGTCTTAATTAGGTTTTTAGGGATTTTCTTTATTGTTCTACTCTGAAGTTTCACAATCCTAAACTTTTGCTGCCATTCTGAGCAATTTTCCCTATATTCCTTGTTTCCTAATATATATACATATGAAGAATTTCGTTTCATTTTTTTTTCTGTTCATTAATTGCTTGCCATAACAATTTCATTTTGCAGGTTATTGCAAAAATCCTAAAGGAGGAAGAAATAGCCGGTTTGAAAGAGTTGCTCAAAATGATTGACACAAACAACAGTGAAATATTAACGTTTGATGAACTAAAAGACGGCTTGAGGAAAGTGGGCTCTGAGCTCAAGGATCCATTTTTTTTATTGGTTGAATTTAATATTATGTTCATGTTTGGATGTCTATAGACATGATTACACTAAGAATGAAGTTTATGCTGAAATGGGTAGTCTGGACATTTTATTTTGAACAATTCGTGAGGCTGATTTTGAAATGTTACGATTAGCTTGACATCCCTACAAAAAAGGATGCAATACACCATGTATCCCAAGCTATCAGGTATCAACGCCATGTTCAAAACTCAAAAAGTGCTTGTGGTGATGATGTTTGCGATATTCGAGAATGGCTTCCAAAATCTAAAATGGATCATAAGTTGTGGAGACTTGTTACTTTGCTTGTCGATTCTTATTTAACTCTGGGACGAGTTTATAAGGAGGATGACCAGTTGAATCAAGCTCTTAAGGCTGTAGACTTAGCATGTTGTATCTATGGATCAATACCTCAACATCTTGATGATGCAATATTTGATCAATCCTCTTTGAGTCATATTTTATGGGCTAAAGCATGGTCTAGTTGTAGGGGATGTATATATTCATGAGCACCATATACAATTGAGAAATAAGAAATGCCATAATATTAATTGTAGTTGCAAGAGAAATAGTAGATAGAGCAGTCCTAACAGTGCAAGCATTAGTAATAGTAGTGGTAATAATGTGCCTCTAATATTCACTACATTGACTAAAAATAATGGTTTTGCCATCTAAAAACTACAACTCACTACATTGACTGATCATCGATCATTGTGTATTCCTACATACTTGTCTTCTTACCTCCATCCATTTGATTTTCAATCTTCATTTTAAACAAGGAAACCTAATACCACAAAGTGCATATCTGGAACCAACTAACAATCTTAGTTTGATCAATCAATTAGGAGATCAACAAAACATACACATGTTTTTTTATTTGACCTAGGATATGGCTTTAGCTTTGAAGTTGCCATTTGCTTCTACATGAAACACAAATTCCATAAAAAACATTGTATGACACTCAAAATAATATAATAATGTAACACCAACAACACTGTTGTAACTAATTAATTGGACAATTAAACGTGTTTACAAAATCTTAACCATTGCAAACTCCTAAATGTTCTGAATTTGTAGAATAGTGTATTGTCAATAGTTTTCACAAAAACTATGCTGGCAGCAAGGTATCATCACAGCCTCTTTGAATATCATATTGCAAAGGGAGCATCTCAATTCTGACAGAAAATCAGTTTTGAGCATTGCAGGAGAACTTGCATCTCAATTCTGCTATTTTCCTATTTTCTTCTTCCCTTTCCAATCTTCTCCTTGCCTCTTGTTCCTTTAGCTGAAGTTAATTTTTCTTCTTCTCTAGGTTTCACAGCTTTGGTTGAGTTTACTTCAGTTACAGACTTCTGAATTCTTTTAATGGTACCATCACTAAACTGCTTCAATGGATTATTTGCACCGTCTAGCTTTTGAAGATATATCTGTTGTGCCATGCTCAAAATGTTATTTGTGAACCTGAGTAACATGAGAAAATATGATAAAATTATAGTATCTTCATAGAAGATGAGCAGAATTCAACAGTATAAGACATATGGACAAGTAAGGGAGGATGAGAAGGCCTGCTCACCAATAAAGACTTAGCCCGGAAGGAACAGAAAGAGCAAAATAACCAATCATTAAGGGAAGATATTTAGTTAGAGCTTGAAAATTCTTCGTGCTTGGATCATTAACCTGAAAATCATACATGATAATAAACATATAAGACATGACAAAGTACCAACCTCAAATTACTAGTGAGTAGTTAGGACATAATATGCATTGTAATGTAGAAAATGAAATTAGAGTGAAATTCAGTTCATTTTATCTTTGACAGCGACCAAAGAAAGCCCAAGTAAGTGCACTACAGTACCAAAAGAATGAATGATAAACACCACTTCCTTTTGAACTCATATCACAGATATAAGCACTTACAATCTTGATATTAAAATAGGATTAACATGTATAAAATACATTCATAAAGGAAAACATAAGAAACATGGATAGATTAGATCATCATCAGACAAGCCATGCTCCAAATGTGAATCATCATCGACGGATAGATTATATACAATTCACAACATGTGAATCATAGTATTAAAAACAAATTATGCTTCAATAATTCATAACAAAATCAATAGATTTCACCACTAAATGTACCTTTAACAGAAGTTCGACAACATCCTTGACCGTGTTCACTTTGTATTCTGTAAGGTTTTCAACATAAACACCCTTCCTCATGTTTTCTCTAAGCTATACAACACGGGAAATCTAGTTAAAATTATAACATGGAAATCCAGATAGAACCAACACATCTCAAAGAGAACAATTAAATTACTTGAAGATTAGTTGATGAAGGCTCCAGGAACAATTAAGTGGCAGTCTATCATGATTAGAGACGAAGATTGGTAATGATTTCTCTAAGTCTTCCATTAGAGACCACACAGCAAACTACCATTACCATTCACCACCACCTCCACCACCCAAGAAACATCCTCCTCCTCCATCTCCTCCCTACCATTACAAATCACCATCATCACCTGTCCACAAGCCACCACCACATTCCCGATGGTTCAATAGCCAATGAAGGAACCAACGTTGGGAGCCAAAATTTGTCCTATATGGGAAAAGTTTCGGATTTGGCTGATTTTTTGTTTGGATGATCTCCTCGCCAAAGAGATCCACAAAAAAAATCAGCCCATTCCTAAACTTCTAACCCATATAGGAAATATTTTGACTCCCAAATGTATGCTGCCGAACATTGCCCTATATATATATAGTGGAAATCGAGTCTTACTTGTTTCTCAAGCTTATACAACTTGCAGCGGAAGTCGATCCATTTTCGGTCCAACCTTTCCTGCTTTAAACGGATTTCCTCCTTCAAAAGCTCCAAATTGTCCAGCTTCTTCTGTGATGAAGGTGGCGCCTTGGGACCATTTGTCATCCCAGGTGCAGAACCAACCTTCGGAGCTATGAATGGGAGATTTTCTTTTCCTCTATTAGAAACAGATGTCACACCACTCGGAGCTGCAGATACAGTATTGGCCCCACTGCTTACACTGTCAACAGGAACACTGTCCCTGTTAGCCCACCATAGCTTGATGAAGCGGTTACCCATTACAGCATCTGGTGCCTTCAGTAAGTGTGCACTTGGAGTTCCAAGTAAGGTCCCATTCCAGTTGGAGTTCCAAGTAAGTGTGCACTTGGAAGTGAAACAGGGAGATTGAACTGTGAGAGGCTCTGTGATTTGCAAAACCAGCTATTGGTTATGAAAGTGGGATGGGCCTTATGCAATTAAATAAAAAAATCTCAACCCCAAGATCTTACTTCTAAGCAACAATTTCTTCAGTTTATACAATTAATGATTTTCTTACTCCCAGTAATATTTCTTATTTGTTGTCAACAATAGAATAATATATTGTAAAAAACCTTACTTCAAATGCTTTGCAATATTAAAGAAGAAATATGAAAGTATGAACAAATTTCATCCTCCCTACTTCTTCGTTGTGTATAGAGAATATCAAGGCCGGTTGGCACCAACCACTCAGTGGGTTGCACAAACGATATATAGTTGAAAGTAGGATCCAACTGGATCAACAGTAGAGTTTTTTCAAAAGGTACAACATAGACATATGATCAGTGTTTTAAAAATAAATAAAATAAAACAACTATTTTTTTTGGCTTGATACATGCTTTGAAAATGAACAATTACTGAACTCTTAAATTTTAAATTTGAATCAATCGTATCCATGAAGAATTATCTAAAACAAATTAACAGAAGTCCCAGTTGAGATTAACTAAAATATATTGAAATTTCTATTTATTCAACATCTAAATAATAATACAAAAGGAGTTGCCAACTCATATTTCTTACATTCAAATCAATGATACTCGAAGCTATCTAAAAGAATAAATGGAAAGCCATTTCTAAAATCCTCAAAAGGATTAGTGGCATGTGTGTCAAATAGCTAGTTAACTTACCTCGAAAAGCCTTAGAAAATATGACCAAATCTATAAAGCCACTTGTAATGAATGAGTAAGTGATATACATTTACTTATTACATCCCCAATTTCATAAATAATTTATCACACCCTAGTTAAATATTAAAACACACAATCCAAACATTACAAAAGCTTGGTTCAACTAATTATTTCAACATTACAAAGCGTCATAACACATTGAAACAACTTTAGCAGTCATTTACAATTAGGATTAGGCTTATATAAAATCCTAAATCTCATAAATGGAAATCTTTATAAATAAATAAAAAAGACAAAATAATGAGAGAGTGTGTTTCTATTGGCACCCCAACTTTTACCTATTCTCAACATTACAAAGTGTTATAACACATTGACACAACTTCAATAGTTATTTACAATTAGGATTAGGCCCATATCAAATCTTAAATCTAACAAATATAAATCTAAAACAAAACAAAAAATTTGAGAGTGTGTTTCTATTGGCACCTCAATTTTCACTTATTCTCAATGATGACTTATTTTTTTAAGGGGTGAATCTCCATTTCGTACCCTGAATATGAAAAAATTTCGGATTTGGTTCAATGATCATTTTAACTCCCAAAACATGTTTTTACAGTGAATTCGTCACTTTTATAATCTACGAATTCATGAATTCTGTCAGTTTTATAGTCTATGAATTCTGTCAGGTTAAAAATCCATGTCAATAGACAAAATTCTAAAACTAAAAAAATTTGGTTGTAGGAGTTTTAAATTAAATTTTCTTCCATTACATCATTATTTCTTTATCTGTTTTTGATAGGTAAAAATTACATATTTAACAGAAATGATAAAGTTTTAATATAGAAGTCATTAAACTCTCTCATGGACATTATCATTTCAATCTAGGGATTTCTTTTTTTCTTTGTCTTTGGGTGTAAACTCTTTAAGGAATTCAAGAGTGGTATTTTTTTCAAGATTTCTTAGGTAGATGGGTAAATCTCTACAACCTTGGTTATCCGGTTGTAGAAAAATCTAAGAATAGAGGTTGAAAGCCCTAAGTCACCACCAACCTTGTCTCTGTAATAAAAAATTTGCTTTTTTTTTAAAAAAATCCAACAAGAAAGTGAAAAAATTGAAAGCCCTAAGTCACCACCCAACAACAACTAAAAACCGAAGAAGAAGAAGACGAAGATGGAGATGGAGATACTCAGCAAAAAAATTAAAAAGAAAAATTATTAAACAAATAAAAGTGCAAAAAAAATTAAAAAACAAGGGTTTGTGATTTGTTACCTTAGGGTTTCTGTCGAGCTCTTCGTTTGTGTGAGTCGTCGTCTGTTCTAGAGAGAGAGAGAGGGGAATAGAGATGAGGAAGAAGCACTGTAAAGAGAAAGAGAAGAGAGGGCAGAAACGAAGAAGACGAGTTTTCGTTCGTTTTGATTTTCTTTCGTCTTCGTTTCTTTCGATTTTGTTTAGCAAGCAAGTTGGTCGATCTGAAATTTCGTTCAATCGCGATGAACACAAGAAGATTTCTCTCAGATTTTGGCTGAAATTTCGTTTGAAATTTGCGAAGACGACGAAGTTTCGGCTGAGGCTGAAATTTCTTTAGTTTTTATTTTTTATTTTGTTATCGGGGAGGTAGTTGTAAATAACGAAATTTCATCGTTTTAAAAATGGGTCGCAATTTGGACCGTTGATCTAGCGCGTATCGAACGGCTGAAATGGTGAGTCGCGATGTGAGTCGGAATATGAGTCTTAGGAACGCGACCCTATATATATATATATATATATATGGGAAATGTTCAGCACCCTAAGTTTTACCACACACTTTAACAAACGTTTTTTGTCCTACAAGGGTTAGAAGTTTTGGAATGAGCTGATTTTTGGTGAGGATGATCTCTATGATTAGAAGATCATCCTCCCCAAAAATCAGCCCATTCCAAAATGTTTAGCCCCATGTTTACACGTTGAAAAATTGTGGACCGTCCATTTTTTGTAAATCAATTTTGATGGGGTTAGAAATTTTGGAATGAGCTGATTTTTGGTGAGGATGATCTCCTCACCATAGAGATCATCCTCACCAAAAATCAGCTCATTCCGAAACTTCTAACCCATGTAAGACAAAACGTGTTTGTTAAAGTGTGTGGTAAAACTAAGGGTGGCGAACGGGACCCTATATATATATATAGGGTCACGTTCCTAAGACTCATATTGAGACTCACATTGCGACACATCGTTTTGTCTTATATGGGAAAAAATGTTTGGAATGAGCTGATTTTTTGTGAGGATGATCTCTGTGATGAGGGGATCATCCTGGCAAAAAATCATCCCATTCCAAAACTTCTAACCCCATCAAAATTGATTTACAAAAATTGGACGGTCTATAATTTTTCAACAAAAATTGGACGGTCTAGAAATTTCATAATGAGCTGATTTTTGGCAAGGATGATCTCCTCACCATAGAGATCATCCTCACAAAAAATCAGCCTATTCCAAATATTTTTGCCCATATAAGACAAAACGGTGTGTCGCAATGTGAGTCCCAATATGAGTCTTAGGAACGCTGTTCATATATATATATATATATATATATATATATATATATATGGAAATGTTCACCAACAAACATTTTGGCAAAACATTTGTCAAAACATGGGTTAGAGATTTTGGAATGGGCTGATTTTTGGTGAGGATGATCTCTACGGTGAGGAGATCATCATCACCAAAAATCAGCCCATTCCAAAACTTCTAACCCCATCAAAAATGGTTTACAAAAAATGGATGGTCCACGATTTTTCAACTTGTAAACTGGGGCTAGAAGTTTGGGAATGGGATGATTTTTGGTGAGGATGATCTCCTCACCGTAGAGATCATCCTTACCAAAAATCAGCCCATTCCAAAATCTCTAACCCATGTTTTGAAAAATGTTTTGCCAAAATGTTTGTTGCTGAACGGGACCCATATTTATATATATATATATATATATATGAAAATGTTCGGCGCCCTACTATTTACCTTATGTGTTTTGTCCTACATGGGTTAGAAATTTTGGAATTGACTGATTTTTTGTGAGGATGATGATCTCTATACTGAGAAGATCATCTTCACCAAAAATCAGCCTATTCCGAAACTTCTAGCCTCATGTTTACAAGTTGAAGAATCGTGGACCGTCCATTTTTTATAAACCATTTTAATCATCCTCACCAAAAACAGCTCATTCCAAAACTTCTAACCCATGTAGGACAAAACAAGTAAGGCAAAACATAGGGTGCCAAATATGCCCCATATATATAAGGGATAGGAGACCAACAAAGCATGGACACCAAATATCAGTGTTGTTCTCAATGTTGTTGAATAGCATATGTAGCTAGCACATGTTGTTCGCATATGCTTCAAAAATAAAATTGGGGAAAAAATGCATAAAATGGTATACATATAAAAAAGTGTGGAAAATTTTTAGAAAAATGCACAGTACTTAAAAAGTGCTCAAATAAATCATAACTCCATTTCCATTCATAAATCTTAATTCACAAATTAAAAAGTGCAAGTAGAAGGTTAAAACTAGTCAACAATAAGTCAAATAGAAATAGTCATACAAATACTCAAAGAGAAATGCCTAAATAACTAGAATTAGTCATTCAAAGTCATCTCTCTCAAGTATTAACGACGAATATTGATCTTTGAACTTGAATTATAATGAATCTTGGATTCTTTATCAATCTTGAAGGTTGAACTTGAATCTTGATTCTTGAGTAGCTTTATTTCTCTTTAAGTCTTTGGGGTTGAGAGTTGAGAGTTGAGAGTGAGAGTAACTTAAGTTGAGACTTGAACCTTTAGAGTAATAGTGCAGACTAGAGATTAAAAAATATTTATGATTACTTGAGGATGTAGTAAAAATATAATGAGATTTAACAGTTGAAGGCTTTGTGAGAGTAAGAAAGAAATTAGAAGGTAAAAGAGATGTTGTAAAAGGAGTGTATTTATAGGAGAAAAGTGAGCTTAAGCTATAAAAAAATTGTGTGGACAATATGCCATTGCATAATGTGCAATTGTATATTTTGGGTGCATGTGATGACAGCATATGCAATTTTTATTTTGAAAATAGCATACTTGCATATGCAACCGAATTTGACAAGTTTGATTGTTTTGATGCAACAATGAGGAAAACCACCAAATCCTATGGTCACAAATTTATATATTCCTTCATTTGATCTATGAGACGTTACTAATTAAGGCACACTATATACGTATAAGAAATACATATGTTACAGTTGATCCTTCATAACAAAGTATGGTAAAAAAAAAAAACTTGACAAACACATTTAATTTGCTTACATTCATACCAGACCATGAGAAACATCTTTTTTTTTCTTCTCAAAATTAAGGTCCATTGGTCTCACTGAGAACATAGTGACCCAAGCTGGAAGGGTAAAATTGTAGGGATATGTAACATATTCAGTGACATTTGCTTGAGAAATTTATAATATTTGTCTTGAACCACCAAATGAATCCATGTATAAGATGGTGAGAATGAGAGCAAACTTGTAGGGATATTTAGAACCATATAATTAGACGTTTTGTTCATAATACCGTATCGGCCTTTATATATCCTTAAAATAATTATCTAGAAGTTTTGTTCTTCAAAATACAAGAAGACAGGAAGAACACACAAATAGAAATAATGAAATATCATTTGAGAGCTTCTATTGCCACAACTTTTACTAATGCCACCACAAGATGAAAACTAATTCTTTGGTGATATACATATGAATTGGGGTGGCATTAGCAAAAGTTGGTCCGCTAATAGATTCTCTCTATCATATTTTGCAATTCTTTTTAATCAAGAATTCAAGACCAAACCGTATATTCCTTCAAAATAGTTCTATTGTAACACCCCGTATTTTTAACTCGTATCTCGAGGAGATCAGATAGTATTTATTCGAAGAATATTTTAGAAAGGAAACTTAGAGTCAAGTACCCGGATTATGCTATGTTCGTTTTTATTGAAGATCGACTTCGCCATTAGTTTCAAAACGATCGAAATATATACTTTAGCCTATAAGCAAGTTTGAATTCAAGTTCGGGTGAAAAAGTTGACAAATCCTCGAGTTTCCCATTAAGTGGGACCCCAAAATAATGGAATTTCGTTAGAGCAAGAATCAGGAAGATTCGACCATACCATTAGGACCGCAACGAAAAATTATTCGAAATGGTATATTCGTTTGTCATTTTTCGAGTCCGGATAGTCAAGTTACGGTCGAAACTAGAAATAATAAGGAAATTACAAGTATGTCATCAGCCTTCTTATAAAAGAAAGTAAATTTTCTTTTATTCTCATTTGTTCCCTTTTCTCTAAAAGATCCAAAGCTCAGATTTTTCCCAAAATCTAGGGTTCTCCTCTCTTCTCCTCAAGATCCGTTAAGAACGAATGACCGTTGAACTCCGATGAAGAAGACAAAGTTGTCGGTTGTGACGAGAGCCACAACCTCACCCTCTTTGTTAGCCCATTCACGTCCGCTTCCTCACCTTCCATCAGAAAATTAGCAAGTAGCTTAGGGTACCGTCATACTCGGAGCTTCATCTTGCTAGTGGAGGTTTGTCTTCTAGGGTAGAAGTGGAGGAGAGTGACGTTGTCGAAGGAGTTTCAAACCCTCATCTTCCTTGCATCAAACTCAGCTCAACACCAACTCCTTCACCACCAACTTTGATCCTTATACGAGTTCATCACTTTCGGCATCCACAAACATGTAGGGGACTTTCAATTCCTATTGGTAACTTTAGATTTCTCAAATGTGCATTTAGGGTTTTGAAACAAAACTTATTGTTTGCATTTAAATCGTAGAAATTGGTGTTTGATTTCAAATTCATGGTAGAAGTAGGTGTTTTGTTTATGTTTTATCGAATTTTGATAACAAAATCGTGGGTGGGTCGAATGGTTCGAAGAATGGAAGAAGAATCCGAAACATGGATTGAAAAATCGAAGGTTCGAGTAAGGTTCAGGCTGTAGGTGGGAAAAGTCGGTGCCACCGACACCTGCCGAAGGCATTCTGTCGGTCCCACCGACAGATTGTTGCTTCTGCCACTGACGAAATCAAGAAGTCGTCGAAAACTTTGTTCTGTTGGCAGGACCGTCGGTCCCACCGACAGCATATTGATTCTGCCACCAACAGACACAGTTTTGATCAGAACAGTGTTCTGACTCTTGCCTTGACCTCCCCATTGCCTATACACTATTTCTCACCCTTCACTTCATTAAAAACATTTAAGTAAATGTCTATTTACTTTAAGTTCTTTAATGAAATTAAGGTTTTACCCCCCATTTCGGAACAATGGGAATGGTTTTAAGATCCAAATCTCAAAGGATCAAAATCTGAATTTTGGTTTCAAGAACAAAACGTAATTTTCGACGTTTTCGGCAAGTTTTCAAAATGAAATAACTTTCGCGTTCCTTTGAATTAGATTACAAAAACTATATGGTGTCGAATCTCATGATCGAGACTTTCATTTCAAAAAACCCATATTTAATTTCGAGAACTTTGAAAATTTGAATTTCCGACACTTAGCCAAATTTTCACCAGCTTTCTCTATTTTTAACAGCTTTGGTCCCGAGCATCGCTAGGACCTTGTTTTTGAATAAACTTTGGTAGTTTTCAATGGAAAGACTAAAAGAATGACTTTAAAAGATTAGAAATGGATGTTTGATTTGAAATGATGAAAAGTGAGAATGGGAAAAGGGAATGAACGGTAAAATGTCAGAATCACACCCGAGGGGTGATGTCTGCATTTTACATTGTATGTTGTATGTAGGTTGGTGAAAGGATATCCAGGTTATTAATGAAAGGGTTGCATGTTTATTTTCGATTATGTTAGCGCGTGCGCTGAGTACTGTTGTTTATTTTTAGGCCGGGTGGCCACAGTTGCATGGTAGGAACTGGATATCCATTCTCAACCCTGTTCTGTTAATTTTTCTTTTGTTTTAAATGAAAAACTATATATATACGTAACTATTTTGTGAGCTGTTAAAGGATTTGTGAATGCCTGAAGGGATAGTGTGTCACATCATCCGGAGGGGTGCACTATCTTGGGATGTACGGTAGGGACCACCAAACTCATATGTGGTATGGGACGTGTATGAGAGTGTAGTCACAACTGGAATCCGGGTCCATTCCTTTCTTATATTTACCAGTGAACGTGTATTGTAAAGGTGGTCGTATACGAGTGGAGTGTCATTTGGGAATCACATGCACGCCTGATAGGCATAGACGAAGATGATTGGTCAGTGATCATTAACAATCTAGTAGTAGTCGAACGTTCTGACACATCGAAAAGAGACCCATTGCTTACGGTCACGTCAAACGGCCGGCCTGAGCCGGATAAATGGTCACTAGTGTGGTAAGTGCAGCGACCGGCCACAAAATCAGGAACTAAAAGCCAGATTTATGTTGTAACATCATGTCCCGACTGGGAGCGATCCAATCGTGAATCCCAACGCTCAAATTCCATTACTCCACCAATTGTATTATGTATTTGTTGTTATGTTTCGAACTATCAACTGAAAATCATGTCTACTATTTCAATGTTGCCAACTGTATTTGCATAAATGGAAAATGTATAATGAGTATGAATGATTGATGCTATGTGTTACTTTTAAACTGTTTAGTTGCTCATCCCTGGCTATATGTACCAGTTAATCGTAGTTTCAATTGTAAGACTTGCATATTTTGAAATGAGGCAGTATGATTAGTCGATCACGTTAGGTGAGGTTATTAGTAGGAATTGTTTGTGGGTCTACTGGGTAACCATTGTTACTCACCCTTTCCTTCCATTTTTTTTTAGTTGCAGATCCTGTGCTTGGAGAGGCGAGTGTTGAGCCATCTGTCGAGGAGCATCTGGTTGGTCAGATCGACGACCAGTGCCCATTACCCGGTGAGCGTCATGATTACTTCTACTAGGAGTCTATTCGTCCTAGGAGAGGTCTATGTTTTGGGCCGAGTGATAGGGCTATGTTAGAGTGAGGATAAAACTTTGTAATCCTGTATAACTTTATCCCTTTTTGCGCAACTCTGACCTTGCTTTTTGTTGTTCTTAAATTATTCTGCATTCCGTTTCATACTCATTATGGATACATTACTTTATTTAGGATTGTTGGAGTTTGTTTATCAGGTTGAGTTCCGTGAAACGCTAACATAAACAGAGGAGACCATGCCGAAATTTCGAGGCGGCCTTGGGATTTGTGTTAGCGTTAGGCGGGGCGTCACATCTATAGAAGTTCTGTTCTTAACTATATAATGAAACAAACAAAGATCACTAATCAAATTCTATTATCATCTTATGAAGAAACATTATCTTCATGATGTTTTAAAATATGAACAAAAAGTATTATTCTCAAAGGCATAAATACCAGAACAAGAAAATTAAATAAACCTCTATGCAGAAGATGAATACTGCATAATATCTGATGATTGACACATGCACGAAAGGGTATAAAATATAAAATATTTTCCAATTTCCTCTTTTCACATTTCTCATTGTTAGACAACCAGTGAAACAAACTCCAAGAGAGACACTGCTCATTTGAGTAGTAAGTATTTTTTTTGGTTAGGCAAGCAAGAGGGTTAGTGGTAAGTGTGAAAGTGGGTTCAACAGATTTTGAACCAACGTAACAAGATCAACACCCACATGCCTTACCCACTTAGTTAAGTTAGCACCTTCATTTGAATAGTAAGTAAGCAAAGAAAAACGATAGTAAAAGTCTAACCCAGCCTCTTGTGGTGACTCAAATAAGTCGATGCATTGTGCATCAAGCAAAACCAAAGAAACGACCTTTATCAAATATAAATTAATTTATAATTGTTAAATATATCGGTATTTTATATATGTATTGTAAGGACATTTGTGTAATTTCATTTATTTTCTAGTTTTATATAATACCAAGGTTCATAGTGAGAGAGTCAAGTTCGACTCTTCCCTTCTCTATTATTTTCTTATCTAAACCCTAATATGATCTTCTACATGGTATCAAAACTTTTCTAGTGATCTGATTTTCGTTCTCTTTCTTCTTTTTTTGTATTTTTTTTCTTTTTCTTCTTTTATCTCTTAGTGTGTGTTTGGTAACACTTTTGAAGTCTGAACGGAGGTGGTCCACCTTTAAAATTCAGACTTTAGAAGCTTTATTTCCGTTTGTTTTGGTTCAAATTTCAGACTTCGGAACTAAAATTCAGAAGTTTTGAACCAGCGATGAAGGGATACTAGACGAAACTTTTGAAATCTGATTTTTTTATTCCTAAAATACCCTCCTCAAAACCCTAATTTATATCACTTATCTTATCTTTTCTTTATACGAACCTTAAAACCTTATTTTTAAATTTTCTACCTTTCATTTCTTTTCTACCTTTTCTTCCTCTACAACTGTGTTGTCAAAGTCTCTCCCCTTTCTTTTGTTTCTTGTTCGAAAACCCTATATTTTTATACAAACCTTAAAATCCTATATTTTTCAGTTAGAAAATGAATGATTATCTATTGTTTGAGTATTACCTTGTTGAAATATAACTTCTAAGTATGAATTCAAATTGAAAACAATACTTTTGGGGTGTTTGATGTGTTAGAAATCGAAATTATATGTGTAGATGATTTCATTATGCATAACAAGTTTTTTTGGTTAACAATTTATTAGAATTACAAAAGGGTATTATTGTCAAAATGGCCATTATGTTTTAAAATTCTATTTGTGACTAGAAGCTTTTAAAAATGATAAACAAACAACTTTTCCAAAATAAGATTTCAGATTTCAAATTTCAGACTTCAGACTCCAAACTTTAGAAGTGTTACCAAACAAACCCTTAGTATAAACCATATTTTTTCTGATCTGATTTGTATTTATTATCTTTGTGGTGGTTAAAATCCCCTGTTTGGAAGATTGTCTTTGCAATGGAAAATATCCCTAATGTGATCATAGATCAAGAGATTTTCGTAAGTTATTTGTGGTTGGTTGTGGTGGTTAGGTTTCAAATTGTGTTTCTGGCCTTCAACGTACCATATGATTTCATCTTAAGAAGTATTGGAAATTTAAAATTTTATATAGAAAGGGTTTTGGAACCATATGACTTCACTATGATAGATTTTGTCTATTTTTTGGAGGTTTTTCGTAGATATTAACTATAAGGAATTCATGTCGAGGAGATTTTCCACCAATAGAAAATCGCTAACGAAAATATTGAGGTATGGGAACGGGAAGATGCTCAGATTGTTGCTTGGTTGTTGAACAACATGAAGTTGCAGATCAGTGTTAACTTTATATTTTTGGATACTACAAAAAAGATTTAGGAACGAGTAAGACACATGTATTCGAGATCCAACAATATTACCCGAATTTATGAGATCACTCAACAGTATTTCTCCTTACAACAGGATGATAAAACTTTAGATCAAACTTTTGCTTCATTGATACGTATGCATGAAGAACTAAATCAATATCAATATATTTCTAATGATATATTTTAAATGCAGAAACAGAGATGATATGCATGTTATTCGTCTTCTTTCATCCCTTCGATTAGAGAATGATGTAGTCAAGTCTCAGATTTTAGGAAGTCCTAATCTTCCTTCCTTGACAGATATTTTCTCCAGGCTAAAGAGACTACTCTATCAGATAGTAACCAACTTAAGAGTGATCGCTCTGTTTTAGTTACTCTTGGAGATCATGGTGGTCGTGGTCACAAAGGTAGTCGTGGGGGACATGGTGGTGGTCGTGGAGATAGAAGAGGTAGTAGAAATTCAGGGAGAGGTCTTGAAACCCAAAAGTATACTTATTGTAGTAAGAATGGACACACTATTAACTTTTGTTGGGATCTTCAAGGGAGAACAATTGTCCCTCAAGCATCATTATCTTCAGCTCGGGATGTTGTGTAGCCTACTAGTTCATCTGATCAGAGTATTAATAAGGAATTTATTGTCCTTTATAGAGAGGAATATGACAAACTAGTCTCCAACTCATCAACTATTGATATATTAACGCACATAAGGAAGGTATCCACTTGTTTATTATCATCTACAAACCCTTGGATCATTGATTCTGATGCATCAGATCATATGACAGATAATTCTAACTTGTTATCATCTTTTTCTTCATCTTCTTGTCAAACCGTTAAATTAATTGACAGGTCATTTTCAAAAGTTGTTGGGTTGGAAACTTTACAACAAAATCCTAGTATTTCCTTGTCCTCATATTTTATATTCATAAATTTCCATTTAGTATGTTTTTTTAGTCAACCTTCAAAGAAATTGAATTGTTCAGTGACATTTTCTCTTCTTATTGTGTGTTTTAGGATCTAAAGACGAAAAACATTATTGATGAAAAATGTGAAGTAAATGGTCTGTATCTTCAAAACAATGCTCCAGTCCCAACAACTCTTGTTAAGTGCCTCAAAGTGTGTATTTTCCCATTATTTTATAGAACACTTAACCATATTTTCTAACTCAAAGATAGGATTTCTTCATAAAATCATGTATAATAATTAATTTATCATAAGTTACATTTTATTAACTAAATTACATGTATTTTCATGGATTTCAATTGTTTAATTATATATCAATTTCTTACAAGCAAAATAGATGAAAATTGAAGATTCAAAGAGTGGAAAAAGACCCAAGTCAAAGTCAAAGTCAAAGAAATATTCAAGAAATCTAATGATCCTAGATTGACATAATCAAGTTTTAAATCTACCACGTCATATCGTTTGTGCCAGAAAATACAAGGATAGAACAAAAATAGTGCACGATAAGTCCATTCTAAGAAAAAAATTACAACAAAACAGAAAGTTCTACTCTAGGGCACCAAATTACATCTTTTCTTGGAAAATTGAAAATTACATGGTCAGGCCTATACATAATCCATTTTATGCACCAACATAGTGCAATAGAAGTTTAAAACCCTAAGAATGGGTCAACTTTCAAAGTCAATGAACAAAGACTAAGGTCATATCTAGAGTATTCCATTCTAAAGGTTCAACTCGAGAATCTTCTTTATTAGGTTTAAAACTTTCATATGTATGGCTGAAGACATTAAACTTAGTACTTCTGAGAGGCAACCCATGGTTTTAGAGATTTTAGGCAATCGATAATTTTTTTTAAGAATAAAGTAGTGCTTATTTTCTAATGAAAATGGATTTAAAATTTTCAATTTTTTCAAAGCATTCCTATATTAGATATACATAAAATCAGGCGTTTTCCACCATTTTGCCTTACCTTTTCAATTATTTCCAATTCTACATTTCATGCATTCATTTTAGAAATTAGAATATTGAGGACAATATTCAGTTTAGGTTTCAGGGTATGGGTTGATTAACTAAAATATTTGTTTTAAGTTATATATATATATATATATATATATATTAAAAACAAGAAAAAAATAAATATTTTGGTATTTGTTTTCAAAATAAAGCATTAGTAGATGTTTTTAGATATTTTATTAAAATTAAAAAAAAAATAGAATTTCAATAATGAGCCTTAAAATTTGAATCTTTTTCATTATCATTCACTTAGTGGGTCTTTGAAAGAATTACATCTTGAAAATTTTAGTACACATCTGATTAGTTCTGAGAGTCTCGATTGATTAGAGTAAGGTGAAATCTCCATTTGCCTAGAATGTTAGGGACAATCAAGTCTAGTGAACACTGACCTCCTTATCATTTGATTGACTGGTTAAAAGAAAAATATAAATGGTATCTACATCTTGGAGTGCAATTTTAGAATTAGACTAAGTACAAAAGGATACCTACTTCAAAAAATTTAGAAAAAAAACTGTAGGTCAAGAAAAAAAAATTTAGAAAAAAAAATTGAAGTATAGAATGCAAAATGTAATGAAAAGCTTTGAAAGAAACAAAAATCAAGAAAATAGTCCAATGTGACCAAATTATCTATGTTTCATAGGGTGAAAACCGTCAATTGTAAAAATATTAGTAAATTGAAATATCACAGACAAAGCCCCTTAGAAGTATTAAAATGAACATCTACACCTCTCACTACCTTAGATAGGATGCTGAGTTTGAAATTAGATTGTATATAAATTGAGTGACATTATAGATAAATGCAGTCGAGAAGCCTACGAAAGTAACATTATTTTTATTACTTTTTTTTCATTTTATTTTTCTATTTTGCTAGGAACAAGCAAAATCTAAATTTGGGCGTGTGTTAAGTGTTTAAAATTGTGTATTTTTCTATTAGTTTATGGAGCACTTAAGCGTATTTTCTATCCTAAAAGCTACGATTTTTTTATAAATCAAGTATAATAGTTAAGTCATTATAAGTTATATTTTCTTGACTAAATTGCATGTATTTTTACTAATTTTGAGGATTTAATTATATGTCCATTTCTTACAAGCAAATAGATGAGAATTGAAAAATCATAGAATAGAAAAAGACCAAGATCAAAGTCAATCAAAGAACGGTCTAAGAGATTCGATGGTTCCGGATTGAAATAATCAAGCTCTAAATCTGACACATCATATTGTTTTACCCATAACTTTTTATTCAATTATCAAAATAAGCTAAATTTTAAGGTTAGCAAATTGATTCAGAGGAGAACAAATTCGTATTTCATGTAAAAAAGCTCTTATTCAAACTTCAAATTGGTTAAAAACACACTCCAAATGTTTTACTATTTTGAATGTAACTTTTGACTCGATTATTAAAACGAAGGGTTAGATCTCTAATTGAGAGGGGGACATATTTCTATTTTTCATAGAAGATCATATTCAAACAAAAAATAAAAAATAAAAACGTGTTGTCAAATTAACCCTAGTTTTTGTCTATAAAAAAATCTTATTTCTTTAGTTTTTGGCTTCTTCTCTCTTTGATCCTTCTCTCTCTCCTCTCCCATCCTAATATATTTTTCTTCTCTTTTATATTTTTAAGTTTTATTTTTTATTTTTATTTATTTTGTAGTTGGAAGATACAATGTGAAATCGAAAAACACATTATTCAAGTTAATTCAAGATATCAATAAAAGTTAAGTATGATTCTGATTTTATGTTATTGTTAATTTTTTAAATGAATCTTGGTTAATCTCCCAATCTAAAGAGATTGATGAAGTCAAGGTTATTATTTATTTTTAGTTTATTCTTCTACTTCTTGATATTTTCATTGTCAAAATAAATTTCTCTTCTAAACTTTGTTTATTCAGTATTCTCAATTTATTTATCTTTATCCTTCAT
Organism: Akebia trifoliata; assembly: GCF_017979445.1. NCBI lineage: Eukaryota > Viridiplantae > Streptophyta > Magnoliopsida > Ranunculales > Lardizabalaceae > Akebia > Akebia trifoliata. Next base: position 29,248,736 of record NC_141377.1, read on the forward strand.
CCCAGCGTGATCTGTTACTATTAGGTACAACCTACTATATCGGAAGCTCACTATGATGTTGAATCATTGGGCGATAAAACTATTAAAGGGAATGAAATCTTAGGCAATTTCAATTTTTTAAATTATTTTGTTTATTATTGTTAAATCCTCTGAATCAAGAATTTTTGCTAGTTTCTTTATTTGAATTATCCATAAAGAACTTGAAAATAAATTGATGTAAATTAATTATCTTAGGTGGATTTATTCTCTTTAGATGTTTTTCAATTCAGATCTTTTTTAATTTAGTTTCCAAAATTACACCATTTTTCCCTTAGATTTCTAAAATTTGGAATATTAGTCCCCCAATCCTTAGTAGAACGTCCCTACCTGCCAATCTAAAGTAGGTTTTTAATTTTAATTTTATATTTTACTCTTGTTGTTTTCAGAGACATCTTTACACGACGAACACCTATAATAATGATATACTTGTTGAATCTAAAGGTTGGTGGTCTCTAATCAAGCATGCATTAATATTTTATAATAATAAAATTTGAATAAAAGACTAACAAAACTATCTTATTTTATTTAAATATAAAATCTAATTCATGATAAGAAAATATTATTCTATCATTCAAGATCTTTATAATGATACTCACCATTATACATCTTGATTCACTACCAACAATGGTGTATGTTTTTCTAAAAATATAATAATAGCCAAAAGAGAAAAAATTAGAAGTAATTCATAAACCAGTAGGTGAAGTAACCATTGGTCAAAGAGACGAACCAACATAGTTAAAAACTACATTCCATCGATCTCAAGATCAAGAAAGAGAAAAAAATAGATATTAAAAAATCAAGAAAAACATATCATAGTCAATCTCAAGTTCAAAATCAACTATTACAGCGACAATACTCATTTGATCTACACTCCAACTAGATCACCTAAATTCATCTTTATCCCAAAAAAATTAAAATCAAAAGCCACAAAAATTTATACCCATCATCTTATCGTCTGGAGTTTTCCTGTCTAATAAAACAATTTCCAAAGTTAGAGCAATGGCCAACATAGATGTAAATAACTGATTTCTTTGGTTGATTGGTTATCTTCGACAACTAAAATGCATTATCCATGATTGGCTTGCCTGCCAATGGAATATATATGGTGACCTGAAGAAAGACTAAAATTACCCATCTTAAAATAGAGATTTTCCAAAGTAAGGGACAGAGACCATCAAAGCATGGACACCAAATATCAGTGCTGTTCTGATGAAGCAATGAGGGAAACCACCAAACCCCATGGTCACGAATTTATAAATTCCTTCAGTTGATCTATGGGACGTTACTAAAGCCCAATATATATGTAATAGCTAATATAAGAAATATATATCTTATACTTGATCCTGCGTAATTGTAATACCCCTGATTTTCAACTCATATCTCGAGAAAATTAAATGGTAAGATTTGGAGAAAAATATCGAAGGAGAGACTTAGAGTAAAATACTCGAATACTGCTATGATTAATTTCGAGGAAAATCGACTTCGCCATTAGATTCAAAAGGATTGGAATATATACATTAGCCTGTAAGCAAGTTAGAATTCGCGTTAAGTGGGACCGAAACAGTGAAATTTTGTTAGCGCGAGAATCAGGAAAATTTGATAACACCGTTAGATCCGTAACGAAAAATTATTCAAAATAAAATACTCATTTGTCATTTTTCAAGTTCGAATGGTCAAGATTTCGTCGAAAATAAAAATAAGTAGAAAATGTCAAAATGCCCTCAGCCCTCTTATAAAAGAAAGCTTACTTTCTTTTATTTCGTTTCACTTATTCACTCTTCTCTAAAGAACTCAACTCAACCATTTTCTAGACCTAGGATTTGAATCCATTCCTATCAAGATCTATCCTAATCAAGTTCGAGTTGAACCTCGATGAGGAAGGCAAAGTCGTCGGCGTTGTCGAGCTCCACGTGCTCACCCCATCCAACCTCCATTTCATTTTCTTTCTTTTGGTCTCCCACAAAAATCAGCAAGTGGGTTTGTTTATAATCATTTGGAACCTCATCCAAATCGTAGGAGAGTCGTTGTTGGTCATTAGAAAAGGGAAGAACATCTTCAAAGAGGGTTTCACGACGAACCACACCGTTGGCACCCGAGTTCAACCACTCTCGGAACTTCGAGCCGCCAAACATTGATCCTTAGTGTTGATTCATCACCATTGGCAACCACAAACCAAGTAAGGGACTTTCAATTCTTGTTAATAACTTTAGATTTCGAAATGTGCATTTATGTTGTTTTAACAAAACTTATTGTTTATTTTAAATCGTAGAAATCTTTGTTTGAATTGAAATTCATGCTAGAAATAGAGGTTTGATGTGTTTTATTTATGTTTTAAATGTTAAAATTCATGGGTAGGTCAAAGGGTTTGAAGAACGGAACAAAGATCCAAAGAATGGATCGAAAAACCCAAAATTCGCGAGGAAGTTCAGTGTTGTCGGCAGGACCTTCGGTCACATAGACACCCACCGATGACCATTCTATCGGTTCCACCGACAGAATGAAGCTTCTGCCATCGATAATTACCTTCTATCTGTAGGAACCGTCTGTTCCACCGGCAGAACACCCTTCTGCCGCCGACAGTGTATTTTGAGTCAAAAATCAGACTCTGACTCTTGGTTTGCCTTCCTCATTGCCTATACTTGATTTCCCACCCTTTATTTCATTAAAAACATTTAAGTAAATGTCCATTTACTTTAAGTTCTTTAATGAAATTAAGGTTTTATCCCCGATTTCAGAACAAAGGGAATGGTTTTGAGATCCGAATCTCAAAGGATCAAAATCCAAATTTTGGTTTCAAGAACAAAACGTAGATTTTGACGTTTTCGACAAATTTTCAAAATGTAATAACTTTCGCATTACTTTGAATTAGATTACAAAAATTATATAGTGTCGAATATCGTGATCGAGGCTTTCATTTCCAAAAACCTGTTTTCAATTTCGAGAACTTTGAAAATTTTGAGTTTTCGACACTTAGCCAAATTTTCACCAGCTTTCCTTGTTTTTAACAGCTTTGGTCCTGTGCATCGTCGGGATCTCGTTTTGAATAAACCTTGATATTTTTTAATGGAAAGACCAAAAATGACTTTGAAAGATTGAAAATGAATGGTTTGACTTGAATAGACGAAAAGTGAGAATGTCGAGATAATGAAAAAGGGAATGAACGGTAAAATGTCAGAATCACACCCGAGGGGTGATGTCTACACTTTACATTGTATGTTGTGTGTAGGTTGGTGAAAGGATATTCACGTTATTAATGAAATGATTGCATGTTTATTTACGATTATTTTAGCGCGTGCGCTAAGTACTGTTATTTATTTTTAGGCCGGGTGGCCACAGTTGCATGGTAGGAGCTGGATATCCATTCTCAACCCTGTTCTGTTAATTTCTCTTTTGTTTTAAATGAAAATCATATATATATATATATATATATATATATACGTAACTATTTTGTGAGCTGTTAAAGGGTGTGTGAATGCCTGAAGGGATAGTACGTCACATCATCCGGAGGGGTGCACTATCGTAGGATGTACGATAGGGACCACCAAGCTCATACGTGGTATGGGACGCGTATGAGAGTTGAGTCACAACTGGAATCCGGGTCCATTCCTTTCTTATCTTTACCAGTGAACGTGTATTGTAAAGGTGGTCGTATACGAGTGGAGTGTCATTTGGGAATCACATGCACGCCTGATAGGCATAAACGAAGATGTTTAGTCAGTGATCACTAACAATCTAGTAGTAGTCGAACGTTCTGACACATTGAAAAGAGACCCATTGCTTACGGTCACGTCTAACGACCAACCTGAGCCGGATAAATGGTCTCGCAAGCGTAGTAAACAGCGGTTAGCCACAAAATCAAGAACTACGATGCTATTGAGGAATATCATGTCCCGACTGGGAGCGATCCAGTAGTGAATCCCAACTCTTTAATTCCAATACTTCACCACTTGTACTATGTATCTGTTGTTATATTTCAAATTATAAACTGAAAAGCATGTCTATTATTTCAACGTTGTCAACTGTATTTGCATAAAATGGAAAAATGTATAATGAGTATGGATGATTGATGCTATGTGTAACTTTTAAACCGTTTAGTTGCTCATCCCTAGTTATATGTACCACTTGATCGTATTTTATTCTATAAAATCTTGCATGTATTAAAATATTCAGTATGCTTTAGTCGATTATGTTTAGGAAGGGTTATTAGTAGGAATTGGTTGTGGACTTACTGGGTAACTCTCGTTACTCACCCTTTCCTTCCTATTTTTTTTTAATTTCAGCACTTGCAGTTACCGAGGCATGCGTAGAGTCAGTAATTGAGGAGTATCTGATCGATCAGATCGACGATCAGAGTTTATTGCCTGGTGAAAACTAGAGCTACATCCCTTACTGTTGTTAGTTTCATCCAGGATGTATGTAGATTTTTGGATTGAGAGTTTAGGCCTATGTTAGAGTGAGAGTATTTTGGTAAACATGTATATTGTTAAATCTTCCGCACTCTGATCTACTTACATGTTAGATGTAATTAGTCTTCCACTATTAATTTCCTATATTTGCCTTTGTATATACAGGTTTGGTTATATATTGGATTATCAGGTTTTCGTGTTCCGTAGAATGCTAACATAAACAAAGAGGGCCATGCCGAAATTTCGAGGTGCCACCTAGTACCTTGGGATTTCGGCATTAGGATTTGTGTTAGCGTTTGGCGGGGCATCACAGTAATAGGTTACCAACATTGGAAAACAAAAGCTTGACAAGCACATTTGATTTGCTTACCCACATACCCAACCATGAAAAACATCTTTTTGTCAAAATCGAGGTCCATTGATCTCATTCAGAATCCAATGACACAAGTTGGAAGGCTACTTGTTTTTTTTTTTTGATAACCAATTGGAAGGGTAAAATTGTAGGGATATAACATATTCAATGATATTTTCCTGGAAAATTCATAATATTTGTCTTGAACCATCAAATGAATCCATGTATAAGATGACTAGAAAGTGGCATGTGCAAGCGCACATTTATCTAATGGGCTTGTTTATAATTTAAAAATTAATTAAAGAGTGGTTTTGAATAATACATGCAGATTTATGTAATTTCCAAAAGTAACTAGCGTGATCTAGGAATGTTCGATTGCAATGTTTTAGGTTTTTTACCCAAATGACCTCAATTATACTAAGTGTAAATGTTAAGGTGGGGGCATTGGTGTCGAACAACATCCTACTCCATTTTATCTCATTATAATAGTAAAGATGAGAATGAGAGCAATCTTCTAGGGATAGAATCATGTAGTTAGATCAAACCATGTACTCCTTAAAAATAGTTATATAACGACAAAAACATAGATCTATAATCAAATTTTATTATCATTTTATAAAAAAGCCACTTCATGTTGTTTTAAAATATGTACGAAAAAGTATTGTTCTCAAAGGCATAAAATACGAGAACAAAGAAATAAAATAAAACTATATATATGTAGAATATGAATTCTGCCTAATATTTAACGATTTACTTATGCACAAAAAGGTATAAAGTACAAAATATTTTCTAATTTCCTCTTTTGACATTTCTCACAGATTGGCAACAAGTGAAACCCTCTAACTCTGAGAGAGACAAAGTTGCTCGATTGTGGCGACTCAAATAAGCAGAAGCATTATGCATCAAACCGAATCATAGAAACAACCTCTATCAAACGTAAATTAATTCATGATTAAGTCTCATTTTTAATGAATCAATACTTCACTAATAATGGCAAAGATGTCAGAACAAGAAAAAATAAAATAAACTTTATACAGGAAATGTACTTGTGCGTAAAAAAATTAGAAACATATATAAACACAATCTACCTTACCTCTCCTTCACATTCTTCAATTCTCTAGTTCTTTGTTCCCTCATGTTTGTTCTTGTCCCACATAAGTACCTGATTTGAGTGAAACAAGACTTTCCACGTACATCTCTATCTCAAAAATGATCGGCCTGCCACATATCACAAAATGCCTCATAATTTCAGTCTTTGGGTCATACAAAATAAGACCTTTATCCGTATCTATTATAATCTCACCATCCTTGGAAAAGCAAATCGGCTTCAAGACCTTACATGACATAACAGTCGGTTCTACAATAGAGAATAACTTAGTCCAAGACTCCCTCACACAATAATCCTTCATCCCCCATACCTCACAACAAAAATACCATGAAGTATTATACATGCAAAGGCATCCTTCCAATACCCCCACACTCATGCCAAATACAGTACCCACATAATCAGGCTGTGGCACCTCTTGGAACTCCTCATTCCTAATATCGAAAGAAGGGATTACCCAAGAATATGAATCCGATATGGGATTACGATGAAACACAACCCAATGTAGATTTCCATTCACAACGGACCCGTGTAGTTTTGTACAACGAAGGTCATAAGGAATGTCTCGGATTCTTCTCTATGAATTTGTTCTCAATTCATACATAGTGACTTCAGAAGCAAAATCTTTGGTACCAATGCTACCAAAGTAGGCAATTTTAACCACCTTGTAGTCATCAACAATGGGATCGTAACTGAATCCGTATACAATGCTACAAAATAACTTCCCATCCCTCTGAGAATCAATTAGTGCAGAGGTTGGTAATTTCTTGCATTCTTTGGTTGCTGGATTCCAAAGACAAATGACATCTTCGCAAGGTCTTAAACATATCAATCCGTTACAAGAACCCACTATTTTAGGCTGATTATCTGGAGATTGAAATGGATAATTGATCACAACTACTTCTTTAGATGACGTTTCATCAAAGTCAAGATCTATAGACAAGAGACGAGAATGGTTTAAGATGAGAGTAAGGCCGTTGGTTTGAGGCGTTCTAATGAGAGCAAGGTTTTTGGTTTCAGTTATTGATCGACTGATGTGCTGTTTAACGAAACTAGCGTTACTGGTTAAGTTGCAGAAAAGCTTACATACAGACCTGAATCGTAATAGAGACTTCACAGGAAGCCTTGAAAAGATGTCGAAGATGATTTCTTCTAGAAAGTAGTTCCACATCGCCCCTTCTCTAATCATAAAAAGAACTCTAATCTCTGGGAATTAAAATAAGATTAGAATGAAAAGGGGGAAAGCTCAATCCAAACCCTAGATGTTACAAACAATCCATCCAAAGAGAGAATCGATCGATATATCTTTGCACGAACCGATCGATCAATCTCTGTTAAATCAAAATCAAGAGAGAGAGATTACCTTGATGTGATCGATGAGAAACCCTCGTTTCCTCTCTCAGTAGGTCTGATTCGGTTCTGAAGAAGAAGACTAGTTTCTATTTCTTGTTGGATATGTGAGGGTGAAAAAAAAATGCTATCTCAAAAGTGATCCAGAGGTACAGTACTATACGATAAATTCGTGCTTTAACTCACATTGACCGTTCAATCTATGGGAACACGATTGATTTGCATCTTGATTGTCAATCCAATGGATTTCTATCAACAATGCAACTGTGCAAGTTTCATCAAAACAGAATTATAAAAGAATAAAATAAAATTGGAAAAATATTATTAGAAAGGAAAATTTTATCCACACACAGCCAATCTTTAAAGGTTCTAAAATTTCTTTGGGCATCTCAAATACTTAACTATTTTGTTAAGAACACTCATCTTTCAAGACCTTCATATTTATTGATTGTGTCAAAATCAGATATGACATACTTCCATCTACGTCAAAAGTGCATATTTGACATTATAAAGTCCATATCAAAGGTGCACATATAATACAAATCATATATCATTCTGGTTAATTGTATCAAAAGAGGAAGAGGAAGGGGAGAAGAAGAAAAAAAAAACCAGAGAAAGAGAGAATGAGAGATTAGAAGAGGAGAAGAAGAATAAGAAAGAAAAAAAATGAGGGAGAAGGAGATCGGAGGAGGAGAAGAAAACTATGAGGGAGATCAGAGGAGGAGAAAAATACTAAAAAGAAGAAGGAGATTGTAGAAGAAGAAGAAAAAAAGAGAGGGAATGAGTGTCCAATTTTTTTATTTTTTTTTCACTTTAGAGGGCCCTCAGAGTTTCTTGGCATGTCAATAAAATTTTCCATTAAAAACAGGTAGAAGAGAAAATGTAATAAAATTGAAGGATGTTCTTGGAAAGGGGAGAAAGATAAGGGAATAAAGATGTCATCATCACAACTTGCGAGAAACAGCTCATCCAACTGTTCATTTTTCAATTGTGGAAGTGAAGTTCTTGAAACTAGCTGTTGCTTCTGATTCTGAAATTTGCTTGCTCACCCAGTTTTGTGATCATTTAAATATTCAACCAATTTCACTGCTACAAACCTATCATTTTCCTCATCTCCTTTAACTGTCTCCATTTCAACTTCTTTGGATATTTCACGTCTCACCAACAAGACGCGCGTTGGTTCTTTCCATTGATATTGCAATGGAAGTTTCTTTTCAAATGCCCATTTTGCTTACCACTTAAAAATAGGAAAAATTATTTAAAAAAACAATATATTATTTATAATTATTAAAAAAATAATTTTTGGGAATTTATCAAAAAAGCAATAAATTGACTATCTGATCGTCGATTTTCAAGTGGACGAAAATACCTTCTTGAAAACCGACGGTTCAACCACTGATTTTTGCACAAATTGAAAATTTTCAATTATTTTATATTATTTTAAAAGAATAATTATAAATTTTTAATACCTTTTTATTTTTATATAATAATAATTTAATTTAATAATTATTTTATTTTTATTTTTATATTTTGTGAATTAGGGTTAATTATGAAAGTTGTTATTGCACCCCAACTTTTAATTCTTACACTCCAATATTTTAAATTATTTATTACAGGTTACAAATGTTCTTACCCAATAGAACTGCTATTGGCACCTCAATTTTTACTTATCACAGGCTAATTAAAAATAAAGAAAATAAGAATAAATAAAAGCTGGTGTACCAAGAGAAGCTCTCTCACTTTTTTTTTAGCTAGATTTCTATTTTTGGGTTTAGTATTTTATATATGATTCTAATCATAATTGTAAACGACTACTGAAATTGTTTGATCATGTGTTATAATGTTGTGTAGTGTTGAGATTATAATTTGAGCTAAACCTTTGTAAGGGTTGAAGATTGTGTTTTAATCTTTAATTGGGGTGTGATAAATCATTTAAAATTTTGAGTGTAATAAGAAAAAGTTGGGGTGCCAATAGAGTGGGTTAAGGAGGAAATATAATAAAATTGGAGCGGGGTATTATTAAAGAGGTAAAAGATGGAGGGTATTATTAATATTTGCTGAGATTAAGGAGTAAAAGATGGAAAACAATGAAGGAGTTAAAAGAGTAAAAGATTAAATATAGGAAAATTAGAGGGGGTGAAGGGATGCTATAAAATAACTCAATATAATAATAATTACAACTAGCGTCTACAATTTTTCCCATGGGAACTCGATTCCTCTCATAATAATTGTCTAACCCCCTCTTCTTTGTACATTTCTCATTGACGGTTATCAAGTAATATCTATGAGTTGCATAAGACCTAAGTCCTTATCAGTCTGGATCCGAGATGGCTGATATGGCTCCATAAGGGCATAAGGTGAATATAGATGGTGCATAAGCATCGAAGGATACTAATAATAATCCGGATCATGCATGGATGTCAATGGATATTGATGATATTGCGGATCATACGACGGTGCTGACAGATACCCATACTAATGTGGATCTACACTCAATGATGATGGATACTGATATGAAGATGATAATGACCCAAATCATATAAAGGAATGTAGACTCCTATTGCAACAACACCTTCTATTTTTTTTAGACACCTTAGCTCTCTGATGCTTACAACAATGTTGAGTCGTTCATATTGAGACATGTGGGGGAGACTCATCTTGTATCAGTGGATGATGGGGTAATGGTGGGTCCAATCTCAATCTCTCAATACTCGATATGAACACATTTAAAAAGTCACCAACATCTATAATAGATATGTTTTGACGACCCAGTGAATCTCACATCCACTCATAATGTGTCTCTATATAATTAGCCTAATAAAATATTATTGAAACTCAAATTAAATATTATATAATTAAATATGCATTAAAAACTATTTACTTCTTGGTAACATCTTTTATTTTAGTAATGGGTAGTTCCTCATTATATCCCGTGGGGATATATCATGGCTCCTCATAAATAGCATAAGACTTATGAACTTGAGGACAATCATACCATAATATAAAATCCATTGAAAGCCATTGTACTGAAATAAAATAAAAAATATTAATATATTATTATCATTGATATTTTTCTATTAAGCATAAATACTAAATAAAAATTTAAATTTAAATTTACTATTTAAGTCCTAAGCCTCTATATCGATCACTAGATGAGTCATGTATCTATTCGTCCAAATGTTAATAGTATGATCATGGAGTCCAGCTTGCCTTCTCGTCATATTCTCAAAAATCAGTGGCAAAGTAAGGATGATTTGATGTAGTAGAAATTGTCCCATGCATCTATCTCTTAGATGAAACTCTATAAACCTCAAATAAATAATGCACGATCAATGAAAACTATCCTCACATGCCGTAAAGTACACATGATACACTACGTCACAAAGCGGAAAAAACGACTAAATATGACGGAAAAAACGACGGACTATGGCCATTGTTTATTTACGACGGGTTTTGTTAGTTGTTGAAACCTTAACGACGTCCATAATTGTCGATTATTAACAACTAACTTAATCCGTCCTTAAATAATTACTCAAGTTACTATTGCCGCACCCACATTTACTAATACTACACCAATTGGTGTGGCGTTAAAAACGACTGTGGTGGCTGTATTATTTGTATCGATTAACATTCAGACTCAAACCTCAACGACAGCCGATTCGAATTTTCTTCTCGAAAAAAAACCCCTAGAATCTCAAATCTCAGACTCAATTCGATTTCGTCTCTCACGATTCTAGGTTTTTTAATTTTCGATCTTTGCTCACAATATCCTCTTTCGCGATTTAGCGTTTCGGATTTACAATCGTCTCTCTTGCGATCCCAACAGAGAGTCTTCAGCAATCCAAGGGATTACGAAAATGGTAATAAGGACACCATGTAACTGAAATTTTGTAAAATTTATCAAAAAATTGAAACTATTGTAATAAATCATAATAAAATTTAAGATTTAATTTTTCTTACCATGTTAGCTATCAATAGATCCATACGTGTCCTATAAAACGGTACAATATGATGATGGTCATTTACATACACTATCTCTTTTTTCACCCATCGTTGTGCCTGTGGTAATCCGAGACCTTGATAAGTAACAATAGGTCTTCCAATAAGCAAGTGTTTGTGTGCCCATACCTAAGATAAACATAAAGAACAAAAAAATTAATTATTATTTTAATGAATTAATTAACAATAATATAATATATTATAATAAGTACCTATAAAAGGAGTTTGCAAACCTGAAGTTGAGTAGTATATTTATTTGCAAATTGTGATAATGAATTATACAAAAATGAAAGGACAGCAACTCTCCATGCATATTGTCATGTCTTCGAAAAATATTTAAAAAAAATTTAGTAATATTTGTGGGGATCATGATACGCAAACCTAAAATATATAGCGTATCCTCCAAAGTGATAGCTCTCTCTCCGAATGGAAAATGAATCATGTTGGTCTACGACCAAAATCTCTCTGTAAGCTCTAATGTGATGATAGTAGCCAAATCCATTATACTCTACAAGCGCTACTTATACCTCAATTAACATTCAATTCCTTAAAAAAATCCTATTATAACGGGTTTGGAGATCAATAATCAATCTACATAAATGTGTGTTTGACAATCCAAGATAATTGACTTAGTCGCAGATCCCCCAAAAATACCTTCATCGAATACCTTCATATCTATTAATAAACAACAATTATAATAGTTAAATAAAAAAAATTTCCATTATTATTGAATGAAAAGAATTTATAAATGGTGATAATATATTTTAATATAATATATAATTAAAATATATTTTCGTCAAATATCAATATTTAATTATAATTTAAAATTTTAGAATAAAACATATTAAACAATAGGTATTATTTTATTATAATTCTTTTTTTTTACAATTTTCAATAATATTATTTTATTGAAAAATATACTATCATTTTTAGTTTAAAATAATTAAATATGTTTATAAAAATTTATCTTATATTTATAACAATAGTTTATAAATACTATAGTAATGCTATTTTATTTATTTCTAACAATAGCATTTTGTAAGAATTTAAATAAAAGTCATTATATAATGAAACAAAATAAATAATATATTTTTCATTGAAAAATATATTATAATGAAAAAAATTAGATACTATGATTTTTATAAAATATTATAATAAAAATAATATGATTTTTGTTATTAGATAAAATAATAATTTGTTTTTAATTAAAAAATATGTAAAACAAATAATTACAATTTATTTTTTATATTTAAATATTTATAAATAATATATTATTTTATTTAATAATTTTCCTTAAAACAAATAGTATAATTATTTGTTTTATAACATTATATATATATATATTTTGTAGACACACCATTTTTGCACTCACCTGATTAATCAATTCATCAACCCGATTGTGACGGTTCCCAATGATGGATGAATATTTTAATATTTTTTTATTTGTTACTAGATAAGTTTTAGAAATTCGGATGAGGTATCTCAAACAAGCAAAATTTTAGAAGTCACGCTACGCTAGGAAAATATGACTCAAAATGTAGAAATCATCATTATTTAGACAAAAAGAAGCTTTACGAGAAAAAAAACTAAAAAATGGCCAAATTATTAAAATACCCCTAACATCAAAACATCATTAAAGCCTACGTTATACTTAGGAAAACCCTTTCGAACACATAAAACAACAAATTAAAACCACCGTTTCGTCAATTTTCACAAAATTTGACAAAATTATGAAAACGCCTTTATAGGATTCACGATCATTTCACACCAAAAACCCATAAATGACACAAACCGATACTCCCATTGAATTTCTTACGAAAATAGATTCCAAAATATCCTAAAATATCAAAAAATGACCTCCTAACGCAAAAGTCCTATTTAGGGCCAAAACAGTAATTTTCCAATCCTGAAAATTAAAATTTTTGAAATTAATAATTAAAACATTAATTAACGTAAAGTGAAATCTTAATTAAAAATTTTAAGTAATTAAAACCAATTAATTAAACTCACGGGCCAACTTTTAAATGGTGGCCCATTTATTTAAGTAGGAGCCCACCTGACATTTATTAAAAGACCCTTCCATCTGGGTACCCAAAGAATTAAAGATATAATTAGGGGGGTTCTCTGAAAAAACTTAAAAAATATTCTTTCATTGTACGTAAGAATTAAAACCCTAATTTAAAACCTTAATTCCAAACCCTAATTCAAAACCCTAAGTAAACCCTAATTAACCTTACATTAAAGAAACCTAGTTAAACTAAAAAGCTTCTAAAAAACTCTATAAAAAGGAGCCTTCACAACCCAATCTCACAGGTCAAGAGAAACCTTAAGAAAGAGATATCAGAAACACCCCCCAACTTTTTCAAAACCCTAAATCCGAGGCCCCAACTTCCTACCTAACATCTAAAACCTAGTTTTTGCTCAAAAAATACCCAGAAACCCTCTAAAAATACCTAAAAAATAGAAAATACTCAGATCTAAGATGAGGATACCTCATCTTGAAAATCATAAGTGGATTCAGTGACGAATAAAAAATAGGAAAACTCACACGATAACGCTTTCTGCCAACTTTGAGGGAACCAATTGTCGCAATCAACTAGGTAATTTTTTTTATATTTATTTTTAGGTATGTTTAGCAATGTAATTTTTTTGGAAAAAAGTAGAGACATGCGTTTGTCAGGCAGGGTTGGTGTCTAACACCTTCCAATCCCGTAACGTGATCCCCGGACTCGTTCTTTTTGTAAATCAATGTGTTTATCTATTTAGAATCAATATTCGGTTCCTAGACCATAATAACTAGGTAGCGACTCCTAAACCCAAAAAAACGGATCCGCAACCCGAGGATCAAAGGGGCTTTTAGTGGCACTTCCGCTGGGGATGTTTTTTATGATCAAACTTGGAAAATTCAAAATTTTGGTACATTGCCAAATCGACCATAAGTTTTATTATATATATATATATATATAGGGATGTTTTTTATTATCAAACTTGGAAAATTCAAAATTTTGGTACATTGCCAAATCGACCTAAGTTTTATTTTTTTTATATATATATGTTATTCTTTTGGCGTGATTGTGGATCATTTGTTTGGATTTTGAGTATCATATTTTTTATTTCTTTTCTAGTCTAGTTTAGGGTCACTTTTGATAATCCTAAATAATTCAAGATTTCAAAGATTAATTTGATAAGGATGATGATTGTTAGGATGAGGAACCATGGATTATTAATTTTTTTTAAGAAAAAATTTTGGTTGAAAAAATTGTTAGCGCATTACTATGCATGGGTGGCGAGTTGTGAAAATAAATTATTTGTAAGTGATGCGTTAAGAAACAAAAAAATTATCTTTTTTTAATGTTGTTCGTGATGAGGAGATAATTCCAAAAAAAAAATCATAATTTAAATATATATATATATATATATATATATATATATATATATATAGGGAAATGTTCAAGACCCTAAGCTTTACCCTACACTTTAACAAACGTGTTTTGTCCTACATGGGTTAAAAGTTTTGGAATAGGCTGATTTTTGGTGAGGATGATCTCTATGATTAGAAGATCATCCTCACCAAAAATCAGCCCATTTTGAAATTTTTAGCCCCATGTTTACAAGTTGAAAAATCGTGGACCGTCCATTTTTTGTAAATCATTTTTGATGGGGTTAGAAGTTTTGGAATGAGCTGATTTTTGGTGATGATGATCTCCTCACCATAGAGATAATCCTCACCAAAAATCAGTCCATTCCAAAACTTCTAACCCATGTAAGACAAAACACGTTTGTTAAAGTGTAGGGTAAAGCTTAGGGTGGGGAATGGGACCGATATATATATTTATACGTGGTGTGATGCCCCGCCAAATGCTAACGCGAATCCCAAGACCACCTCGAGGCACTAGGTGGCACCTCAAAATTTTGGCATGGTCTTCTCTGTTTATGTTAGCGTTTCATCTAATTCAAACCTGATAAACCAAATCCAAACAATCCTGTATAAAGCAACATACCAACAATGAATAAGAAGCGGAAGACGAAAATTTTACAAACATCATAAACGAGGTCAGAGTTGCGCAAAAAGGAATAAAGATATATAGGATTACAAAAGTTTATCTTCACTCTAACATAGCCCTATCACTCGACCCAAAATACTATGTACACCTCCTAAGACGAACAAACTTCTAAGGAAAGTAATTTCAATGCTCATCAGGTAATGGACATTAGTTGTTGATCTGACCAACCAGATGCTTCTCGACTGATGGCTCAACACTAACCTCCCCAAGCATAGGCTCTGCAACTAAAAAAAATGGAAGGAAATGGTGAGTAACAATGGTTACCCAGTAAGTCCACAAACAATTCCTACTAATAACCTCACCTAACGTGACCAAATAATCATACTGCATCATTTCAAAATATGCAAGTTTTACAATTGAAACTACGATTAATTGATACATATAGCTAGGGATGAGCAACTAAACAATTTAAAAGTTACACATAGCATCAATCATCTATACTCATTATACATTTTTCCTTTTTTACAAATACAATTGACAACATTGAAATAATAGACATGCTTTACAGTTTATAATTCAAAATATAACAATAGATACATAGTACAAGTGGTGGAGTAATGGAATTTGAGCGTTGGGATTTGTAACACCCCGGATTTTCAACTCATATCTCGAGAAAATTAAATGGTGAGATTTGGAGGAAAATATCGAGTGAAAGACTTAAAGTAAAATACTCGAATATTACTATGATTAATTTCGAGGAAAATCAACTTCGCCATTAGATTCAAAAGGATCGAAATATATACATTAGCCTGTAAGCAAGTTCGAATTCGAATTCAGATGGAGAAGTTATAGAATCTTCGAATTTCGTATTAAGTGGGATCCAAAATAGTGGAATTTCGTTAGAGCGAGAATCGAAAAGATTTGATGACACCATTAGATCCGTAGTGAAAAATTATTCGAAATGGTATATTCGTTTGTCATTTTTCGAGTCTGAATAGTTAAGTTACGGTCGAAACTAGAAATAAGGGGGAAATTACAAGTATGCCTCTCAACTTTATTATAAAAAGAAAAATCTGATTTCTTTTATTTCATTTTTCTCTTCTTTTCTAAGAAACCCCAAACGACAGCCACTTCTCCACCCTAGGGTTTCGACCCATTGCCATCAAGTTTGTGCGCAAACGAAGCCGAGTTGAACCTCGACGAAGAAGACAAAGTTGTCGGCCACGACGAGGGCTACAACTTCACCACCTTTGGTTGTTCATTCTTGTTCGTTTTCCCCATCCTCCATCAAAACCAGTCGGGTAGCTCGAGTAAACCTTAACACATTCCATCCGAGGGCTTCATCGAGTTAGGAGCTAGGTCTATGCTTCATTATAGAGGAGAAGGAGAACGTCATTGTCGGATACCTTGCGAACCCTCGCTCGATTGGCATCCAAGTCAGCCCAACCTCGACTCTCGAGCCATCCAACATTGATTTGTAGTGCTAGCTTGTATCTTTGGCGTCCACAACTAAGTAAGGGACTTCCAATTCTTATTGGTAGCTTTAGATTTATGAAATTTGCATTTAGGGATTTTGTTAAAAATGTGTTGCTTGTTTAAATCGTAGAAATCTTTATTTGAATTGAAATTCATGCTAGAAATAAGGATTTGATGTGTTTAATCTAGGTTTTAAATCTTGAATTCGTGGGTGGATTGAGGGATTTGAAGAATGGAACAAAGATCCAAAGAAGGGATCGAAAAACTCAAAAATCACGAGTGAGGTTCAGGCTGTCGGCGGGAAGGGTCGGTGCCACCGGCACCTGCCGAAGGCATTCTGTCGGTTCCACCGACAGAATGAAGCTTCTGCCACCGAAAATTTTCTTCTGTCGGCAGGAACCATCGGTTCCACCGACAGAACAAGGTTCTGCTGGAGACAGCACTGTTCTGAGTCAGAAACAGATTCTGACTCTTGGCCTGACTTCCTCACACCTTAAACTTGATTTCCCACCCTTCATTTCATTAAAAATATTTAAGTTAAGTTTTTTAATGAAATTAAGGTTTTACCCCCCATTTCGGAACAATGGGAATGATTTTAATATCCAAATCTCAAAGGATCAAAATCCGAATTTTGGTTTCAAGAACAAAACGTAATTTTTGACGTTTTCGGCAAGTTTTCAAAATGTAATAACTTTCGCATAACTTTGAATTAGATTACAAAAACTATATGGTGTCGAATCTCATGATCGAAACTTTCAATTTGAAAAATCCGTTTTCAATTTTGAGAACTTTGAAAATTTTAGTTTCCGACACTTAGCCAAATTTTCACCAGCTTTCTCTATTTTTAACAACTTTGGTCCCGAGCATCGCTGGGACCTTATTTTTGAATAAACTTTGATGGTTTTCAATGGAAAAATCAAAAGAATGAATTTGGAAGATTAGAAATGGATGGTTGATTTAAAAAGATGAAAAGTGAGAATGTCGAGAGAATGGGAAAAAGGGAATGAACGGTAAAATGTCAGAATCACGCCCGAGGGGTGATGTCTGCATTTTACATTGTATGTTGTGTGTAGGTTGGTGAAAGGATATCCAGGTTATTAATGAAAGGGTTGCATGTTTATTTCCAATTATGTTAGCGCGTGCGCTGAGTACTGTTGTTTATTTTTAGGCCGGGTGGCCACAGTTGCATGGTAGGAACTGGATATCCATTCTCAACCCTGTTCTGTTAATTTCTCTTTTGTTTTAAAAGAAAAATCATATATATACGTAGCTATTTTGTGAACTATTAAAGGGTTTGTGAATGCCTGAAGGGATAGTGCGTCACATCATCTGGAGGGGTGTACTATCCTGGGATGTACGGTAGGGACCACCAAACTCATACGTGGTATGGGACGCGTATGAGAGTGGAGTCACAACTGGAATCCGGATTCATTCCTTTCTTATCTTTATCAGTAAACGTGTATTGTAAAGGTGGTCGTATACGAGTGGAGTATCTTTTGGGAATCACATGCACGCCTGATAGGCATAGACGAAGATGATTGGTCAGTGATCACTAACAATCTAGTAGTAGTCGAACGTTCTGACACATCGAAAAGAGACCCATTGCTTACGGTCACGTCAAACGACCAGCTTGAGCCGGATAAATGGTCCCGCAAGCGTGGTAGACACGACCAGCCACAAAATCAGGAACTACAATGTTATTGAGGAATATAATGTCCCGACTGGGAGCGATCCAGTCGTGAATCCCAACTCTTTAATTCCAATACTCCACCATTTGTATTATGTATATGTCGTTATATTTCAGATTACAAACTGAGAAGCATGTCTATTATTTCAATGTTGTCAACATTATTTGCATAAAATGGAAAATGTATAATGAGTATGGATGATTGATGTTATGTGTAATTTTTAAAACTGTTTAGTTGCTCATCCCTGGCTATATGTATCAGTTGATCGTATTTTATCTTGTAAAACCTTGCATATATTAAAATGTTCAGTATGCTTTATTCGATCATGCTTAGGAAGGGTTATTAGTAGGAATTGGCTGTGGACTTATTTTTTAGTTTCAGCACTTGCAGCTATCGAGGCAGGCGTAGAATCAGTAATTGAGGAGCATCTGGTCGATCAGATCGACGACCAGAATCTTTTGCCTGGTGAGCACTAGGGATACATCCCTTAGTGTTGTCAGTTTCTTCTAGGATGTATGTAGTTTTTGGATTGAGAGTTTAGGCCCATGTTAGAGTGAAAGTATTTTGTAAGCCTGTATATGGTTAAATCTTCTGCACTCTGATCTACTTACATGTTAGATGTATTTAGTCTTCCGCTGTTCATTTCCTGTATTTACAGCTTTATATACAGGTTTTATTATAAATTGGTTTATCAGGTTTGAGTTCCGTGAAACGCTAACATAAACAGAGGAAATCATGCCGAAATTTCGAGGTGCCACCTAGTACCTTGAGGTTTGGCATTGGGATTTGTGTTAGCGTTTGGCGGGGCGTCACAGGATTCACGACTGGATCGCTCACAGTCGGGACATGATGTTACAACATAAGTCTGGCTTTTAATTCTTAATTTTGTGGTTGGTCGCTGCGCTTACCACACTGGTGACCATTTATCCGGCTCAAGTAGGCCGTTTGACGTGATCGTAAGCAATGGGTCTCTTTTCGATGTGTCAGAACGTTCGCCTACTACTAGATTGTTAGTGATCACTGACCAATTATCTTCGTCTATGCCTATCAGGCGTGCATGTGATTCTCAAAATAACACTCCACTTGTATACGACTACCTTTATAATACACATTCACTGGTAAAGATAAGAAAGGAATGGACCCAGATTCCAGTTATGACTCCACTCTCATACACGTCCATACCACGTATGAACTTGGTAGTCCCTACCGTACATCCCAGGATAGTGCACCCCTCCGGATGATGTGACGCATTCACAAACCCTTTAACAGCTCACAAAATAGCTATATATATATATATATATATATATAGTTTTCATGTAAAACAAAAGAGAAATTAACATAACAGAGTTGAGAATGGATATCCAGTTCCTACCATGCAACAGTGGCCCCACAGCCTAAAATAAATAACAATACTCAGCACACGCCGTAACATAATCTTAAATAAATATGTAACCCTTTCATTAATAACCTGGATATCCTTTCACTAACCTACATACAACATACAATGTAAAATGCAGACATCACCTGTTGGGTGTGACTCTAACATTTTACCGATCATCCCATTTTTTATTTTCTCGACATTCTCACTTTTCGTCTTTTCAAATCAAACCATTCATTTTCAATATTTCAAATTCATTTTTGATCTTTCCATCGAAAATCATCAAGGTTTATTCAAAATGAGGTCTCGGCAATGCACGGGACGAAAGCTGTTAAAAATAAGGAAAGCTAGTAAAAATTTGGCTAAGTGTCGAAAACTCAAATTTTCAAAGTTCTCAAAATTGAAAATGGATTTTTGGAAGTGAAAGCCTTAAGCACGAGATTTGACACTATATAAATTTTATCGCCTAATTCAAAGTAACGCGAAAGTTATTACATTTTGAAAATTTGTCGAAAACGTCAAAATCTGCGTTTTGTTCTTGAAATCAAAATTTAGATTTTGATCCTTTGAAATTTGGATCTCGAAACCATTTCCATTATTCCTAAATGGGGGGTAAAACCTTAATTTCATTAAAGAACTTAAAGTAAATGGACATTTACTTAAATATTTTTAATGAAATAAAGGGTGAGAAATCATGTATAAGTCATAAGGAACATAGTCCAAACTTAGAAGTTATTTTCAAGATAGTTCTGTCGGTGGCTGTCGGTGGCAGAAGCATGTTTCTGTTGGTGGGACCCATAGAATGGCCTTCGACAGGTGTCGGTGGGACCGATGGTTCATGCCGACAGTACTGAACACTCTCGTGAATTTTGGGTTTTTCGATCGTATTTCGGATTTCTTTTTCGTTCTTTATACCCTTCAACCCATCCACAACTTCAACATTTAAAATTGATCAAACAACATCAAATCTCTAATCCTAATCATGGATTTAAAATTTAACAAATATTTCTACTATTTACAAACAACTAACAAGTTTTGTATAACCTAAATGCACATTTCGAAATATAAAGTTACTAATAGAAATTGAAAGTCCCCTACTTGGTTTGTGGACGTCGAACGTGATGAACTCGCACAATAATCAAGGTTGGTGGTAAAAGAGTCGATGTTGGGTTGAGTTTGGTGCAAAGTGAGCGAGGGTTTGTAACTCTTTCGACGATGGCACTCTCATTTACTTCTACACTAGAAGACGAGTCTCTACTAACAAGGTGAAGCTCCGAGTTTAATGATACCCTAATTTACTTGCTGATTTTTTAAGGAGGGTGAGGAAAATGAACGTGAATGGGTTAACAAGGAGGGCGAGGTTGTAGCTATCGTCATAGCCAACAACTTTATCTTCTTTGTAAGGGTTCAACGGTCATTCCTTCTCAATGAATCTTGAGGTGAAGAGAGGAGAATCCTAGGTTTGAGAAAAGGACTGATATTTGGATTCTTTAGAGAAGAGGGAAACAAATGAGAATGAAAGAAAGTTTGCTTTCTTTTATAAAAAGCTAAGGGCATACTTGTAATTTTTCCATAATTTCTAGTTTCGATCATAACTTTAACTATTCGGACTTGGAAACTGACAAACGAGTATACCATTTTGAATAATTTTTCATTGCAGTCCTAATGGTGTTGTCGAATCTTCCTGATTCTCACTCTAACCAAAAATTTCTATTTTAGGGCCCGCTTAACACGAAATTTGAGGATTTGTTAACTTTTCCATCCGAATTTGAATTCAAACTTGCTTACAGGCTAAAGTATATATTTTGATCATTTTGAAACTAATGGTGAAGTCGATTTTCAACAAAAATGAACATGGCATAATCCGGGTACTTTACTCTAAGTTTTCTTTTTAGAATATTCCTCGAATTAATACTATCTAATCTCTTCGAGATACGAGTTAAAAACACGGGGTGTTACACGTGGTGTACCGTTAACAGAAAATGATTTTTTTATTTTATTTTCATTGTCTTCTCATATGAGAAAGAAGAACAGCAAGAAAGAAAAAAAAAACGTCTCTCTCTTTGATGTTCAAAACTTGTATTTCACCACGATGGCTACTTGAATCAATGATCGAAGGAGGAAGAAATAATTGGTGCCTTCGATTCTTTGATAAGACTCATCCTCGTCACTGAATTGAATCCTTCTCTCAAGAAAAATTCGGTCAGTGTTGATTTCGTTGTCCAACCTAAAATCTGGTTTTGAAAGAGAAAAAGAAACATATAAATCATTGATCTTGATCAATGTATCATCAGAAGTAGTCAGATGTCTAGTTGGTATCATGAAGATCATCATTGTATATTTGGGTTTAAATCAAGTTCTGTTTTTTAAGGATTTTTTTGTTTTTTTAGGTTTTTTAGATTCAAGTAAAATAGTTTAGGAAGAGTAGAAGGAATCAGTCTAATTTCCTTACGTCTCTATTAAGATTTCCTTGATCAAATCTCAAATTGAGTGCTGCAACGGTAGCATAGATTGTATGAGAGTTGATCAACGTTGTAAGCGAAAGACTTACGGTTCAAGACATCAATGTATCCCCTTATAAATATCGTTGTGGGATCTATGTATTCTAAGTTCCGATGGAATTCGTGGTCCTTATAGGGGATTTGGTATGTCAATATAACACACCATTGAATGCGATTTGGTATAAATTTTTATTTTATTTTATTTAACTTTCATTATGTTTAACACTGAAACCGGCGTTCCCACTATTGGTTTTTAAAAATCGACGATTGGACCTCCGATTTATTAATTTTTTGATAAATTTATTAAATTATTATTATTTTAATATTTTTTCCTTAAAAATATAAATAAAACCAAGGAAGTAACAAAATAAGATAGGCCAGTGTTCCTTAAGCATCGAAAATAATTCAACCTCTTGGCTTCAAACATAAGTCCGAATAAACAATAATTACCTACAAAAACTCAACCTACAACTTTCTCCAATCAATCTCAAGGCGTTAATGATAATGTAATGAATTTGTATCTCAACCTAATAGGACAACTAGAAAACTCAACTGACGTGTACCCTACAAGTACCGTAGATTTTTCTTCTCGAGATACACAACTACAAATCCCATACAGTTGTGTATCTCAAGGGGGAAAATCTATTGTTCTTGCACCTGCCATGTCAGTGAGTATTTCAGTTTCCCTGTGAGGTTGCGTTACAAAATCAGTACTCTTAATGATATACATAGTAAGAAGTCAACCAATGATATCAATCAGGACCATTCAATTAACACTATGTGTCCTCCATTAATTTGACGGTTTTGATCCGTCGAAAAAAAAAATTGACAGTGAAAATTTTGACGCCTTGGTCTGTCTAATTTTATGAAATTTGATGGCCTTAGGCCGTCAAATAAAGGTTTTTTTCATGTTGTGTAATGGGGCACCTCTCTTGGATGAAGTAGACTTCAAAAACTAAAACAAACTAGCTCATTTTCAACCATACATTCAGCACTCAAAGGCCAAAACAGTAAATAATAAGGAAAAAAAAAGTCCACTCATCAAAAAGTTGGAGGCATCTAAGTGTAAGTTTGAGATTGGTAAGGTTCATGATGTATGATGCAAGTTGCTTCATTGGATAGTTTTTAAGAACAATAACACCCACTCCAAAAAGTGAGTATTAGAGAAATCAAACAGAAGCATTGATTGTTAAAGATTTAACTTTCTAAATCTTTATAAGAATATCATTTTCTCATTGAGAATTTGAAATAAGTTTCTCTCATCATATCTGACATCAAGATTCATTTCACAACATGGGTTTCAATATCTACAAACTCTCTACCTTCTTTTCTTTTCTCCTCACATTGTCCTCATCTTTTTTAACAACCTCTGATTCCTCTAAGTCCAATACTTCCACCTACATAGTTCACACAAACAATCTTTTGGGACCCTTTAACTTCTTAACTCAAGATGATTAGTACTCATCCCTACTCGAATCACTTACTGACATAAAATCCACTTTTATAGACAACAACCACATTCTATATGTTTATGATAGAAAAAATGGCAGCAATATCGGGTGTAATAAGTATTCATAAAGACAAAATGAGAAGTAAACTACACACCACCCATACATCTGAATTAATTGAAGATTTGAGTTCAATCTATGTATCTTTTTTTTTTTTTTAATAGTGAATTGTTCTCATTTCCTCTATTACCTTAGGTACTAGTGAACCACGTAAATTATGAGGCCAATGTTTTATTATCTAATTTTTGAGGTTTGATTTGGGCCTGTCTTTCAAAGAGATTTTTAGGAGTGAATGACAGGTCATTAGTTTGTTAGTAGGGTGTATGCTTGTTACGTCCACAAATCCCAATGATTCCTTTGCTAGATTTCAAGGCATGATTAACTATCCCAACTCATGATAACATATAAGAATATAAAATAGTTCATGCTCTATAATATAATGTGGTGAAAATAAAATTAATAACTTATGATCGGAGTCACAGAAGCTAATATCAATGATAATCTAGATCCATAAGCAAACCTCAAAAGATATAATCCTTCTAAACTTTATAAGCACATAAAAATTAATAATATTGAATATAACGACACATAGTGCCTAGACATAAGTTTTTTCAAATTGTAACAAAAAATAAATCCTAAACTCTAATAAGTCTCAAATTGTAGGAGGTTGTTGCTTATCAATATGCTCATTTTCAAGGATCTCTTCATAAAATTCTTCTTCATACATTGGCTCTTCTACAACCAAATAATCTAAAATGATGAATGGAATGGTGAGTAACAAGGTTTATTTAGCATGAAATATACCATTCTAACATTTATTCACAACATGTAACATCAATCATGTTGAACATGTAAATAAATTCAGGTGTTATCATAACATAGCATTCGAATAAAGACTAAATGAAAAGAAGTAAATATTTGTAATAGTCATTTATCTATCAGTTCTATCACAAAATTAAAAACGAATACATAATACAAACATGGCGGTGTAATTAATAAGAAAGTTGAGGAACATACCGATATAACCGCATCAACTATGGCAAATAAATATTTTAATACTTAACTTCCGATATGAAATCCTACCGTTCTAATATGATTTTGTGGCCAGTCTAGCATACCACGATTGAGTGACCATTTATTTGGTTCATATTGGCCATTGACTAAAATTTTAATATTGAGTTTAATTAATGGTGAGGTCGATCATTTAATAACTACAAATTCTTAGTGACCACTAACTAGCCCAAGAGAGAACTCATTGTGTCTAAACCTATCAAGAAGCAATACATGCATGTGAACCTCAACTATCTCTACACTATACAAAGATCATTTTTACTCGTAAAAGTCCATCAAGAAAAAAGAAGAGAAATTCCCGAATCTCACAAGTTGTGCTACTCCCAAGGTATGTCATACCATCGAGGAGAAAAGAACGACAAGTATGATCTTAGATTGATCTATTGCTTTCGAAAATGTATCAACTCATCACTCTTTCTAGGTTTTCTACGACCCTTTTCTAGTAAATAAAATAGTTTTGTTTTGAGTACATATATATATAATTTATTTCATTTAAAAATACAAACAAGGATAGTGGTCTTAACCAATGTTACATTATCTCCATCCATTTATCCATCTTTCAATCAATCATATCTCACTTGTTCATGAGAACGTGACATATTGTTTCCATCTATCAATCATTCATATGTCACATGGCCTAGCTATTGAGAATGCAAAAGTCATTGGCACATCAAGCAATGGAGAACATATGTTCTCTTTTTCCATCCATCAATTATTCATTTTTCTAAGTATCTATCAAAGAGTATTTAAGATTTTATAATATCAATCAAATCCATATGAAGGTCTTGATTGAGTAGAAAAGACTAAAAAATATAATAAAACTATAAATAGTTAAAGTTGTAAAAATTTGGCTAAGTATTGAAAATATGATTTTTTTAAGTTTTTCAACGGAAAATGTATTTTTATAAATGAAAGCCTTAATAAATGAGGTTTGACATCATATAATTTTTGGAGTTTAATTCGATGGGAGATCAAAGAAAACAGAGATTATCTAGTAAAAACATTAAAGTTCACGTTTTGTTTTTATACCCAAAAATTAAATTTTGATCATTTGAAATTTTATTGTCTCCGAATAGGGGGTATTCTCTTATTGTAATCAAATATCTTAAAGTAAATGGAAAATTCAAATTAAATATGATATTTTCTTAAGTATTTTTAATGAAAATAAGTTGTTGGATGTGTTTGATATTGTGCTGGAAATGTGTCTAGCACACAAAAAAATAGCGATTCTAATACAATCAATGTAACAATCTTGACACAGAATAGATAGAGATTTTGAACTCATTATTTTAGCGACCAAATCATTATAGTGATTGGAAATTACTACAATAGTGGTTCAAGTGGTGAAACATGCGGTTTTCGAGATTTTTTCTCGGATTTTTCCTTAAAACGTTGTCAAAACTTATTTTCTCATATATTTTTTTCTTAAAACTTGTAAGATAATATAAAAATAACTTGTTTAACATAAATAAATCTATGGAATTAAACAATCTAAACAAATATAATTTAAAGTGAATCAACCCTAAATAAGAAATCCCAACAACATACTTTTGATAAATCTATGTTTTTTTAAAAAAAATTAGCAACTAAAAGATAGAAAGAGTATGTCCTACTTATTTTGTGTCTGCTACAATGTGATTTTATTAATAATGACTTCCAAGAGCTCTCCTTGCTCAAAATCATAACTTTTATTGTCGTCCCAACATAAACTCTTCAGCTTACAATGAAGATCTCAATGAGGTGAAATTTTTTCTCTTTTTCATAGACTCTCAATTTTCACTCTAAGGTGTTCAAATCATTGCTTGAAAGTCTAGGGTTTAGGTATTTTAGATTGGAGAAGAAAAATGAAGAAAAAGAAAATTTGATTTGCTATCTTTAGTTTGGTATTTATATGATACTAAAGACATATTTGTAATTTAAGTAATTATTTTTCTTTTGTTAATAATTTAATGCTCAAGACTTCGATTTATGCAAACTTATAGTCCATTTAGGATTACTTTTTAATATGATTATAATGGTGTAATCATATTTTTTGAAATCTCTTTTATCAAAATCTCATATTTTAATTGACCACTTATGCACACTTATTGAGGCATATATTAATTTCTCTTAACTCTCCTCTCTAAATATTTTTATAAAATCGATTCTAAATATTTATTACAAATTCCTAGAGAAGCACATAGTTTATCAATCAATCACCTCGAGATATGAAATAAAAATTTAAGACATTACAATAGTCTTATAATCAATGATAGGTATGAACTTACTGTGAAGGCTTTTTTTGGCTTCTACTCCTTGAGATGAGAATTGTCTTCTAATTGTAAGCTTGATCTGAAGAGCTTCCTCTTTTGTTGGTGCTGATTTGGTTTACTTCTTCTGATGATTGGTTTGATTTTGATCTAACGATCGTCATCTTTTGTCAGTGCTAACTTGATTGATCTTCGTTCTTTCACAACTTTTTAGTTTATAGAAAGTAAGAAAGAGAAAATGATAAACATAAAGGCACCAGTGTGGTGCATGCTAAAGATCCTCCAAAGATTTAATTAGTAAAATTGTAATACCCTGAATTTTTAACTCATATCTTGAGGAGATCTAATAGTGAAATTTTAGAAAAATTCTAAAAGAAAGACTAAGGGTAAAATATTTAAATTTTGCTATGTTCATTTTTAATGAAATCTACCTTTGCCATTAGATTCAAAATGGTAAAAATCTATACATTAGCTTGTAAGCACGCTCGAATTCGAGTTCGGATGAAAAAGTTATAAAATCCTCAAATTTTGTGTTGAGTGAGACCTAAAAAGGTGAATTTTTGTTAGAACAAGAATCAATAAAATCTAATTTTAACATTAGGTTCATGACAAAAAAATTTTAAAATTAGAGTATTCATTCGTCGAACTTCAAGTATGAAAAATTACAAAAATGCCCTAAATTTTTCTATAAAAGAAAGCTGACTTTCTTTTTAACTTATTCTCTTCTTCTCCAAAGAACCCAAAGCCAACTGATTCTCAACCTAAGGGTTCCATTCTCTTCACCTCAAGATTCGTTGAGAATAAAAAACCATTGAGCCTCGACAAAGAAGAAAAAGTTGTTGGTATCAACGAGCTCCATATTTTCACCACCTTTGATCTTCATTTTCCTTTCTTTCTTTCCATATCTCATCAAAAATTAGCAAGTGAGTTTGAAAACCACCAACTCATAACTTCATCTCGCTAGAAGAAGACTCGTCTTCCATTATAGAAGAAAAAAAAGGGTGTCGTTGTCGAAAGCTTGCAAACCCCTTTTCTGTGCACCAAATCAGTCCAACCTCGAGTTCCTTATTGCCAACCTTACCAAAGAGCTAGTTTTGGACTACCTCATCACCTTTGACCACCACGAACTTGATAGGGAACTTTCAACTCTTATTAGTAGTCGTAGATTTCGAGAACTTGCATTTAAGATTTTCATGAAACTTATTGTGTGTTTAAAATCGTAGAATGTCGTTTTATTTATTTCAAATTCATGTTAAAACCTTCGTGTTCGATGTATTTTATCATGATTTAAACACTTGATTCGTGGGTGGGTTAGTAGAATCGAAGAACGAGTAAGATACCCAAAAAAATGATGACAAATCAAAAATTCACAAAGTTTGCAACTTGTTGATGGTCCCACCGTGCCCTATCGTCCAAGGACAACAATCTTACCGTGTCCTACCATCTAAAGATCATGATTGTCCTATTTAATTCTTACTTTTCACTTACTTTAAGTTCTTTAATGAAATTAAGATTTTACTCCCCATTACAAAATAATGGGAATGATTTCAAGATCCAAATCTCAAATGATCAAAATCCAATTTTTGGTTTCAAGAACAAAACGTAAATTTTGACATTTTCATCAGATTTTCAAAATCAAATATCTTTTGCGTGACTTTGAATTAAATAAAAAATTTATATGATGTCGAATCTTGTGTTTAAAATTTTCATTTTCAAAAATCTATTTTCAATTTCAAGAACTTTGAAAAATCTAATTTTTGACACTTAACCAAAATTTTATCAGTTTTCACCTTTTTAACAGTTGATTCTGTCTATTACCGGGATCCCGTTTTCAGTAAACTTTGGTAGTTTTTCGATAAATAATCACAATGATTTTGAAAAATTGAGAAAGGAGTGTTGTGCTTGAAAAAATGAAAAGTAAATATGTCAAAAAATGGGGAAATGGATGAAACGGTAAAATGCCAGAATCACACCCGAGGGGTGATGTCTGCATTTTATATTGTTATGTTATATGTAGGTTGGTGAAGGGATATCTAAGAATAATGATATTAGTTGCATGTTTATTTAAATTCTGTTAATGCAAGGCGCTGAGTCATGTTTCTGTTATGTTATTTATTTTAGGTCGCGTGACCACAGATGCATGGTAGGAAACTAGATATCCATTTTTGTTACGCCCCGCCAAACACTAACACAAATCCCAAGGCCAAATCCCAAAGAACTAGGTGGCACCTCAAAATTTGGGCATGGCTCTCTCTGTTTATGTTAGTATTCCACGGAACTCAAAAATACTGAAATCTAATATACCACAAATTCTGACATATAAAAAGGCAACACGAAAATAACAGCGGAAGACTGAAAATATCTAACACATGACTATATCAGAGTGCGGAAGTTTAACAATATACAAGATTTTCAAAATATTCTTACTCTAATACAAACTTAACACTCACTCCAAAATTTACATACATCTTGGACGAAACTGACATCACTAAGGGGTGTAGCCCTAGTGCTCACCAAGCAATAGACTCTGATCGTCGATCTGACCGACCAGATACTCCTCACATAATGACTCTGCGCCTGTCCCGGTAACTGTAAGTGCTGAAACTAAAAAAATAGGAAGGAAAGGGTGAGTAACGTTGGTTACCCAGTAAGTCAACAACCAATTCCTACTAATAATCTCCCTTAAACATGATCGAGTAAACATGCTGAACAGTTTAACAATTGCAAGGTTTTAGAAGAGAAAATACGATTAACTAGTACATATAGACAGGGATGAGCAACTAAATAGTTTTAAAGATTCACATGGCATCAATCATCAGTACTCACTATACATTTTCACTTTGTTATACAACTACGATTTGTCATATTGAAATAACAAGCATGCTTTGCAGTTTATAATTTAAAATATAACAACAGATACATAATACCAGTTGGTGGAGTAGTGGAATCAGAGAGTTGGGATTCACGACTGGATCGCTCCCAGTCGGGACATGATGTTACAACATAAATCTGGCTTTTAGTTCCTGATTTTGTAGCCGGTCGCTGCTCTTACCACACTGGTGACCATTTATCCGGCTCAGGCGGGCCGTTTGACGTGACTGTAAGCAATGGGTCTCTTTTCGATGTGTCAGAACGTTCGACTACTACTAGATTGTTAGTGATCACTGACCAATCATCTTCGTCTATGCCTATCAGGCGTGCATGTGATTCCCAAAATAAACACTTCATTCGGATACGACCACCTTTACAATACACGTTCACTGATAAAGATAAGAAAGGAATGAACCCGGATTCCAATTGTGACTCCACTCTCATATGCGTCCCATACCACGTATGAGCTTGGTAGTCCCTACCGTACATCCCAGGATAGTACATCCCTCCGGATGATGTGATGCACTATCCCTTCAGGCATTCACAGACCCTTTAACAGCTCACAAAATAGCTACATATATATATTGGTTTTCATTTAAAACAAAAGAGAAATTAATAGAACATGGTTGAGAATGGATATCCAGTTCCTACCATGCAATTGTGGCCACCCGGCCTAAAATAAACAACAATACTCGAAGCCTCTGCACCAACATAAATTTAAATAAACATGCAACCCTTTCATTAATAACCTGGATATCCTTTCACCAACCTATATACAACATACAACGTAAAATGCAGACATCACCCCTCGGTATGATTCTAACATTTTACCGATTCATCCCATTCCCATTCTACCGTGTTTTACTTCTCAACTTTTCGAACAAAGTATTTCTTTTTCAAGCTTGTTAAATCACTTTTATCATTCAATCGAAAACTATCCAATTTTTGTTAAAATAGGATCCCAATAAGTATGCGAAGGCAAACTGTCAAAATTGGGAAAAATCGATGAAATTTGGCTAAGTGTCGGAAACTCGATTTTTCAATGTTGTCGAAATTGAAAATGGATTTTTGTAAATGAAGGCCCTCAATAATATAAGAAGAGCCATGTAATTTTGTAACCTAATTCAAAGAAATGCAAAAGATATCACGCGAATACTTAAAACATTCCCGTCGTAATGAAAATTTGTTTATTTTTTCCCGCTTCGTTTGAAGGAGTTACAGGGGGTATAAGTAGTCGATTTGGCATGTTAAAAGCATGAGGAATCCAAAAAAAATATCAGAAAAAAAATTTCGGGCACTTTTTAATTTTCACGGTGGCTCACAGTAGCACCGTGCCTAAAGCACGGCAGCTCACGGTGGAATCGATAGAAACTTCATTTTTACGAATTTTCTGATTTTTCTTCTTCGTTTTTTCGAGTTTTTCACTCATTTTTTATTCTACTAACCCACCCACGAATTAAACATTTAAACTATGATAAAACATATCAAACACAACTATTTCTAGTATGAATTTGAAGTAAATTAAGTGACATTCTATAATTTTAAAACATACAAAAGTTTCGAAAGAACCCTAAATGCAATTTTTTGAAATCTATGATTATCAATAAGAATCGAGAGTCCCTTACTTGGTTGTGGTTGTTGGACACGATAAGCTAGCTTGAAAATGAAGGAGTGACGGTCCGGAACATCGAATTTGGTGGAACTTGAATGCCAAAAGAATCGGTTTGGTTGCAAAACCCTCGATGGAAGCGTTCTTCCCCTTTCTAACGACAAACAACGACTCTCTTTCGATTTGGGTGAGGTTCCAAGTGGTTATAAACAAATCCACTTGCTGATTTTTGTGGGAGATCAAGAGAACGAAAAGAAAATGGAGGTTACATGGGATGAGCACGTGGAGCTCGACAACGCCGACGACTTTGCCTTCTTCGTCGAGGTTCAACTCGAACTCGTTTGCGATAGATCTTGATGGGAAGGGTTGAAACCCTAGGTTTGGAAAAATGGCTGAGCTAAGTTCTTTAGAAGAGAATGAAGAAGTGAAATGAAATAAAAGAAATTAAGCTTTCTTTTATAAGAGGGTTGAGGGCATTTTTGACATTTTCTATTTATTTCTAGTTTCAATCAAATCTTAACCATTCGAACTCGAAAAATAACAAATGAATATTCCATTTTGATTAATTTTTCGTTGCGAACGTAACGGTGAAGTCGATTTTTCCTGATTCTTGCTCCAGCAAAATTTCACTATTTTGGGTCCCACTTAATGCGAAATTCGAGGATTTTATAACTTTTTCATCCGAACTCGAATTCGAACTTGCTTACAGGCTAAAATATATATTTCAATCATTTTGAACCTAATGGTGGAGTTGGTTTTCTTTAGAAATGATCGGAATCATATCCGAGTGTTTTACTCTAATTTCCTTCTTTGGTATTTTTCTCAAAATATCACCTTTTGACTTCTTCGAGATACGAGTTGAAAATCTGGGGTATTACAATTTTCAACCTTGTACTGTTAATTTTTTTTTATTTTTTAAAAAATATATATTTATATCAGTAGTTATTTTGTGAGCTGTTAAAGAGCTTGTGAATACCTGAAGGGATAGTACGTCGTATTATCTGGAATGATGTACCATCTTGGGATGTTCGGCAAGGACATCCAAGCTCCTACGTGGTATAAGACGCGTATGAAAGTGGAGTCACAATTAGAATTCAGGATCATTATTCTCTATATTTACCAATGAGCTTCTATTGTAAAGGTGGATTGTA
The DNA here is from genome assembly GCF_017979445.1 of Akebia trifoliata. Lineage (NCBI taxonomy): Eukaryota > Viridiplantae > Streptophyta > Magnoliopsida > Ranunculales > Lardizabalaceae > Akebia > Akebia trifoliata. The sequence goes on from NC_141377.1 coordinate 29,281,493, forward strand.
CACAAATGAAATTGTATATTTAGGAATCACATCCACACTTGATAGGCATGAACGAAGATGATTAGTCGATAATCACTAACAATCTAGAGTAGTCGAACGTTCTGACACATTGAAAAGAGACCTTACGGTGATGTCAAACGGCCAGCTTGAACCGGATAAATGGTCACTCAGTGTGGTAAGCGCAGCGATCGTCCACAAAATCAAAAACTAAAATTCAGTAAAATATTGTAACATCATGTCATAACTGGGAACGATCCAATCGTGAATCTCAACTCTTTAATTCCACTACTCCACCATTGTGTAATATGTATCTGTTGTTCTATTTTGAATTATAAATTGAAAAGCATGTTTACTATTTCAATGTTGTTAATTATATTTGTATAAAAATGAAAATGTATCGTGAGTATTGATGATTGATGTTATGTATAGTGAGTCCACATGTGGACTTTTTAAACTGTTTAGTTGCTCATCCCTGGCTATATGTACTAGTTAATCGTAGTTTAATTTGTAAAGCTTTACGTATATTGAAATGATTCAGTATCCTTATTCGTTCATGTTAGGAGAGGTTATTAGTATGAGTCATTTGTGGACCTACTAGGTAATCATTGTTACTCACCATTTCTTTCTTATTTTTTTAGCTTCAAAGCCTACAATCGGAGAGGCAATCGTAGAACTGATGAGCAAGGATTACCTGGTGGATTATACCGATAATCAGAGTTCGTTACCCGGTGAGCATTGGGACTACTTTACCTAAGAGTCTGTTCGTCCTAGGAGGTGTGTATAGTTTTTTGGTTGAGTGATAGGTCCCTGTTTTAAATAGAAAATTAGAGTTTTATAGCTAAAATTCAGAAACAGAGGTTGTAATATCCTAAATTTTAATTAGTATCTTGAAGAAATAAAATAGTGAAATATAGAGAAAATTCTAATAGAAAGACTTAAGGTAAAATACTCGAATTTTGTTCTGTTCATTTTTAACAAAATTTGACTTTATCATTGGATTCAAAATGGTCAAAAAACATACTTTAACCTGTAAGCATGCTCGAATTCGAGTTCGGGCGAAAAAATTATAAAATCTTCAAATTTCATGTTAAGTAGGATCTAAAATGGTGAATTTTTGTTAGAATGAGAATTAAAAAAACCTGATCACACCATTAAATTCGCAATGAAAAATTGTAGAGAGTGGAGTATTCATTCGTCGATTTTCAAGTTTGAAAAGTCAAGTCACTGTCGAAAATAGAAACAATGTGAAAATACCAACTTTGCCCTTCAAGTCATTATAAAGAAACTTAAGGTTTCTTTTATATCATTTATCCTCTCTAAACAAGCTTAAACCTAACTGAGCAAGCCACCAAGGGTTTCAACCCTCTTCGTCTCAAGATCCTTCACGAACGAGTCATCGTTGAGCCTTGAAAAAGAAGATGAAGTTGTCGGCATTGATAAACTCTACATCTCCACGATCTTTAATCATAGTTTTTTGTCCTTCTTCCCTATTCTCTATAAAGAAAATACAATACGGTTTCGAAACACGCCACGTGGGATTTCATCTACCTTGAGGACGGTTCATCTTCCATCGTAGAAGGAAGAAAGAGTGTCGTCATCAAGGTGTCCGCAACCATCGACTATTTCGCATCAAATACTACCCAACCTCGACTTTCACACTACCTCTTTACCTCCGATCAACTGTAAAAAATTATACAAGTAGGATGCCTTCCCTTCTATCTTCAAGTTATACGTAGTTTTCATAAGAGAATGCATTTAATCTTGGTTATAATAGTTGTTCTTCCTATTAATGTTTAGTTCGTTAAATTCACACTTGTTTGAATGGATTGAATCATGATTGCATCATTATTGTCGATAGATTTTATTTATTGGATGTGTTTTAGTTATTTATCAGTGATAAAATATTTGAGAAGCAAATCTATGGGTTTTGTTCCAATTTTGGTCGATTGTCGAAGAAAAAATGAGAAAACGATGAAACTATTTTGAACCATCGGCTTGCTGATGGCACTATCATCAGTCATATATGTCTCCACTATCAGCCACCGTCAGTTCTAACGGCACCGTTGCTAGATCCAAAAACTTCTAAAAATTGAAAAACAACTTCAGCATTATTCCCCCCAACATGTACACTATGTTTTATTTTCATCTACTTTAAGTTATTTAATGAAATTACAATTTTACCCCCCATTTGGAAACTTTGGAAATGATTTTGAGATACAAATCTCATCATATCAAAATGTAATTTTTTTATTTCAAGAACAAAGCGTAAATTTTGACATTTTCGTTCAATTTTCAAAACACAATATCTTTTTCATTACTTTGAATTAAGTTATAAAAAGTACATGATCTTTCTCATGTCGTCGAGGACTTTCATTTACAAAAATTCATTTTTAATTTCAATAATTTTGAAAAATTACTTTTTCCAACACTTAACCAAATTTTGACAGTTTTTCTAGTTTTTACGTCGTATAACTTTATCATATTTTTCCAAGTCTTTCTACTTAACCAAAACCATCGAATGGAGAGGTTGATGCTTTATAAATTTCAAATAACTTTAAAAGTGAAAATACTTTGATAGATATATAAGAATTAGACGATTGATTGATTGATTGATTGATTGATAGAAAGAACATGTGTTCTTAACTGATGATGGGATATTGTTTCCAGTTCTACGTAGTGGTCATGCCACGTAAGATATGAGAGATGGATAGATGGATGGAAAGAGAGATGGATGTAATTGGAAGACACTATCGAATTTTGCTTGTATTTTCGATATAATAAAACTAGTACGTATTATAAGATAAAAACTATTTCATTTACCAAAGAATAGTTGTAAAAAATCTAGAGAGAGTGATGCATTGTTATATTTTCGAAAGCGGCTGGTCAATTTAAGATAGTACTAGATGTCATATGCTCTTCAGTAGTATGATGCCTTAGAGTATATTACAGCTTATTAGATTCAGGAACTTCTCCTACTTCTTTCTTGGGGAACGTTGTGTATAAAGGCAGTCTCTGTATAGTGTTGAGATAAGTGAGGTTCACATGTATTGCCTCTTGATAGGCTTCAATGAAAGGGATCTCTTGGGCTAATTAGTGATTACTATTAGTCTACAGTCATCAAATGATAGGTCTTACCGTAAGGTGAACTCAGTATTGGGTTCTTGACCAACAACCAATCTGAGTCGAATAAATGGTCTCAAAAGTGTGGTATGCCGGTCGACCACAAAATCAGATTTTAACGATGGGATTCTACATCGGATTTGAAATTTAGAATATCGATTTGCTATGTCGAGGTAGTTGTATTGGCATATTCCTCTACTCTCTTATCGATTACATCGTCGTGTTCTTATTATGTATTTTCCTTTATTTTGTGATGTTGATAGATGTTTTCCACTTGAAAGATGTATATGTTACATTAAATGATAGAATTGATAGATTGAAGATATTTACAATTGTTTATTAAATATATTTAAAATTTTATTGTATGTTACATTATGAAAACCTGTATTATTTAACTGTTTAGATGATTACTCGTGCATGTATGACTCGTTGTTAGAATGACGTTCATCCTGCTAAGTAGCATTTTCATGTTAGTCATCATATCATTTTCCTTTCAGATTGTTCAGTCTTTGGAGAGCCTTACCTATGAAGAGTTTTTTGTTAAGGGTTTGTCGATGATCAACAACCCCCGTCAGCTCGAGGATTATCTTAGTAGTTTAGCTAGTGTGTTGTAATTCATTTTGTGGGACTTGATATATATATTTTTTAGAGGTTATATTTGGGAGATGGTTATGATGTTATGGATTCAATGTAATTATTTGATGATGATTAGCTTCCATTTTACTCTGATTCGAGATTATCTAGTATAGATTTTATTGCGTATTGTTTCATTTCATAGTATTATTGTTTATAGTTGTTCTATCAGGTTGTATGTGTTTTGTGGCGCCCCGCCGAACACTAATACAAAACCCCATGTCAAAACTCGAGGTACTAGGTGGCACCTCGAAATTTCGGCATGTTCTCCTCTGTTTATGTTAGCATTTCAAGGCGTTTAACATGCACTTGATAAACGACATACAATCTTGCATATAAACAAATAATATATAATACTAGCGGAAGCCTATATACATCTAATAACATACAAAAAATTAGAGTGCGGAAGAAGAAGTTTATATACACGATTATACAGGAATTTCTCACTCTAACAAAATTCCTAACGCTCAAAATAGGATCCACAAAACTACCTGGAGGAACTGACACCACTAGGGGTAATAACCCCAATACTCACCAGGTAATGGACTCTGGTCGTCAATCTGACCCACCAGATGGTCCTCACTCGCTGGTTCTATGCCCGCCTCGCCAACTGCAGGCTCTGAAGCTAAAAAAATAGGAAGGAATGGATGAGTAACAATGGTTACCCAGTAAGGAAACAAACAATTTCTGCCAATAATCTCACCTAACATGAACGAATAAACATACTGAATCAATTTAAAATATACAAAGTTTTAAAGAAGAAACTACGATTAACTGGTACATATAGCCAGGGATGAGCAACTAAACATTTTAAAACTCACATTACATCGATCAGCATTACTCACTATAATATTCTCTTTTTATACAAATCTAATTGATCAAATGGAAACATTAAACGTGCATTTCATTTTATATATCAAAATAAGCAACATATACATAATACACAATGGTGGAGTATTGGAATTAGAGAGTTGGGATTCACGACTGGATCGCTCCCAGTCGGGACATGATGTTACAATTTCTCTCTGGCTTTTAGATCCTGATTTTGTGGCCAGTCGCTGCATTTACCACGCTTGGTTGACCATTTATCTGGCTCAAGCTGGCCGTTTGACGTGACCGTAAGCAATGGGTCTCTTTTCGATGTGTCAGAACGTTCGACTACTATAGATTATTAGTGATCACTGACTAATCATCTTCGTCTATGCCTATCAGGCGTACATGTGATTCCCAAATATACAAACCATTCGTATACGACCACCTTTACATTACAAGTTCACTGGTAAAGATAGAGAGGAATATCCCGGATTCTAATTGTGACTCCACTCTCATACGCGTCCCATACCACGTATGAGCTTGGTGGTCCCTACCGTACATCCCAGGATAGTACACCACTCCGGATGATATGACGCACTATCCCTTCAGTCATTCACAGACTCTTTAATAGTTCACAAAATAGCTATATATATATTACTTTCATTTGAAAACAAAAGAGAAATTAACAATACAAGGTTAAGAATAGATATCCAGTTTCCTACCATGCAAGTGTGGCCACTGTAGACACCCCATTTTTGCATCCGCCTGATTAATCAACTCGTCAACCCGATCGCAATGACTCCTAATGATGGATGTGTATTCCATTGCTTTATTTTGTTACCAGATGTGTTTCAGAAATCCGGATGAGGTATCTCAAACTAACAAAACCTTAGAAACCACGCTACGCTAGGAAAATACGACTCTAGAAACATAGAAATCATCATTTTTCAGACAAAAAGAAGCTTCACGATAAAAATCACTAAAAAACTATCAAATTACCAAAATACCCCTAACATCAAAACAACCCTAGAGCCTACATTACACTTAGGAAAACCCATTCAAACACATAAAATAATAAATCAAAATCAAATAAATCGTTTAGCCAATTTTCACAGAATTCGACAAAATTACGAAAATGCCCCTCATTAAGTTCACAATCATTTCACATAAAAAATTTCATAAATGACACAAACTAATATTTCCATTGAATTTCTTACAAAAAATTGATTCTAAAACATTAAAAACCGACTTAAAACGTGAAAAGTCCTCTCCGTGGGCTAAACAGTAATTTCACAATTTTCATAATTAAAAAATTCAAAATTAATAAATAAAACATTAAATAATTAAAGTAAAATATTAATGAAATTAATTTAAAATTTTGAATCAAAGAAATCGATAAATCGAGCTCTCAAGCAAAATTGTTGAGGGTTCGTGGGATATTTCTTTAAGGACCCCTCCATTTGGGGGTCCAAAGAATTAAAGAAATAATGGAAGGGGGTTCTCCAAAATTTAAAGTCAATCCAGCAAGACTGTAGTCAAAGTATTAAAGTCAATCAAGTGAGACTGAAGTCAAAATTAAAGTCAATTAAGCAAGACTAAAGTCAAGATATTAAAAGTCAATCAATTAAGACTAAAGTCAAAACATTAAAAGTCAATCAAATAAGACCAAAAGTCATAATAGAATTATAATTGATTAATAACTCTATCTAATAGAGTTCTAACTTAAACACAATTCTACCTAAAACAATTCTAATTAAAACACAATTCTACCTAAAACAATTCTAATTAAAACACAATTCTACCTAAGACAATTTTAATTAAAATACAACTCTAATTGAAAGATCTCTAATTAAACACTAACTCTATCCAAATCAACCCTAAAAAACATTTATAAATAGAGGTGCTCACACCCTATTTTCGTATCAAATCATAAACCCTAGGAGAAGTAGGTCTAGAAACTGCCCTAGCCCCCCATAAACCCTAGTTTTGGAGCCCCAACTCCTTACCTAACATCCCTCCTTCAATTTTAGTCTAGAAAACACCTAAAATCCCTCCAAAAACACCCCCAAATCCGCAACAAACTTGAAGAGTTCAGATTCAAAAACAAGGAGATACCTTGATCTAGGAGATCCGAAATCAAATCCGGAGACAGAATGAAGCAAGGGAGTACAGTACAAGGAGTTCTTTTTGTCAGATTTGAGGGAGCAAAATCCTTGCTATCGGAAAGGTATCAGTTTTTATTTTTTTTTATTTTTTTTTTTATATCTATCTAGGTTTTTAGCAATGTGATTTACTTGGAAAGTAAGTAGAGACCGGCTTTGGCCGGGCGGGGTTGGTGCCTAACACCTTCCAACCCCGTAACGTGATCCCCGGACTCTTTTTCTCTTTTGTAGATTAGTTTGCCTTTTTTAGAGTCAGTTTGGTTCCTAGACCACAATAACTAGGTGGCGACTCCCAAACCTCAAGGGTCAAAAGCGGATCCGCGCAACGTTAAAACTTTTTTATAGAATATTCTAGTGAGAATTAAGTCTGGGAACCTCTTAATAAAATGTAGATCTCGTCGATTATATTAATTTAGAATCTGAGTTCACTCAATTTCGTTATCGGAAGCCTTAGATATCATCGATGCAAGTTCAATCTGTAAATCTGAAATTATTTCTGAATGAAAGTTAGGACAGCAACGTTAAAAATTTTTTACAGAACATTCTGGTGAGAATTAAGTGTAGGCACCTTTAATAAAATGTAGATCTCATCGAGTAGATTAATTTAGAACTTGAGTTCACTCGATTTCGTTATCGGGAGCCTTAGATATCATCGATGCAAGTTCAGATTGTATTTTCCTTATTCACAGAAAATCTGAATTTATCTAATGTTGGCACAATTAATGTTCTTGAGAGTGAGCTCATCTCAACCATTGTCATTCTATCATCAATGTAACACCTATTGGAATCTCGATTTATTTTGGATCACCCAAAAGTGATCATTGATTGGACCTTAAAAATTATAAAAATTATGCCTATTGCAATGTTTGTTTGATCAATTATTATATGCCATGCTCATTAATTGATTTGCCATGATCTTGACAGATATATTTGTGATGTGTTTGATTTCATCTTAATTTCGATGTGATGGGTTTTGGATTATTTTCTTGATCAATATTCATTTGATATCCATATGTGATGACATAATCTGGCCCATGGGCTCACGTGTTTGAAAAAGGCCCCGGGCACACCCCATCCTGTTTTGCACACACCACATGCACGTTTACTGTTTTGAGCACTTACACGTCCCATTTAGCCAACGTGGCACTAGTGCGTGGCACGGTCTCTTCGGAGATGCGACGTCATTCATGAAACCCACAACTCCAGTCACGTACCTTAGGGTATATCAAACTGGGGGCATTAATACCGTCTGATCAGGTGATTCTGAGAGATATATTGATGCACCCAGGCTGGGGCAACCTGAGCCTTTGTTCTATTGTAAGCCACACAGTCACATGTCCCGATTGCCAACGTAGTACTAATACGTGGTCGGTCCCCTCGTGGAATGCCAAACCATTTATGAAAGCTACAACTCTTGTCTCGTACCCGTAGGTATAAAAAGATAATCTAAGTATATCAATTGCACTTCTTGGTCAAAACCGGTGCCTAAGCAAGATCTTGCCCCGCTGTACCCTACTGTACGAGGGGGATAGACTACGTCTATTCTAGACGAGAGGTATTTAAGTGGGCCCTTGCTCAGCATTGTGCGCCACCTCTCAACTAGAGATCAAACTGGCTGTTTTTGGCTTCAGAGAAGTGAGTTGAGGTTTTAGATTATCACCTATACGGTATATCAAACCAAGTCACCACGTATCGAGAGGTATATAGGTGTATTTGGGTAAGGGTGGCAAGATGAAATGCATTGCACGTAGTAAGCTTAGAGTCTAGAAACCTTCCTTGTAGGTCACGACCCGAACTGACTATGGGTGTTCCCGGGTTGCTTTATTCAATCCAACCAACAGGTAAGTGGTCGGACTGATCCAGAATAATCAAACAGAACTCGCAATATCGGTCCAACCCAATCGGTGAAATGTACCAATTAATTTGAATAACTTAAACCAGTTGGCCCAATTGACAAATGGATCAAACTGATCAATACCAAATCAATTGGACTAATTGGTTTCACTTTTAAAGATCCAGACCACTTTATATAGAAAGATTCGATCTTAGGATCAAATTAATTTGTCTGATCAAAGGTTCAATCCCAATCAGGGGTAGACCCGTGCCTAATCTTTCTCACTTTCTTGGTCACCATAGACTTATAGTGCATTTGGATTTGATATTTTCCATCGAACTTGGACTATTCTATATCGAAACTTTAATCATGTGGTTAAGAGTCAAACCTTTAGAGTCAATGGTTAACCTTGGTTTACTTCCAATCGGGTGATAATTGGTCCCAAATATTTTAAATCCTCATCTATGTCATTTTGGGTCCGTCAAAAGAGTCGTCTAGTCAAAGTACCAATGTTAAGTTCAAGTAGTCCATCCACCCAAAAGGACCTTCTCTCTTTGTAGATAATTGTCCCTGAGTTTTCTTTGAGTTTCAATCTAGTTTTTGTCATTCTTTAAATCCAGTAGTCGAGTTTGTCAATCAATGTTTTTCAATTCCAATAAAATATAGAAGCTTATGATTATCATACGTGTAATAATGATTTGAGCATAATATCTAACATGAGGATTGACTTAGAGCTCACTAATCAAACTTAATAAATATTGGAATTAAAGAGTACACTTAATAAGTACAAATGGGTACTACATTTTCCTTAGCAGAACATGAGAAGAATAATAAATTTACTTGAGAAATTCAACAACGTTCTTGCATGATCTCATAAGGATATATGGATGAATTACACAAAAACATAGATCAAGTCAAGAGTGATTTCAAAGTCAAAGATTATCTGTCAAAGATGATATAGCTAAAAGCATCAACAAAGATGCTAAGACTTATAAGTGGATCTACCATGTTTTTCACTCAAGTAAAGAAAGTTCTCATTCACAAAAGAATATGAGATTTCTTTTGAAGTTTGGAAATAGTTGAACGAGTTAATGTCAAATACAAAGAACTCAGTCTCACTCAACTCCGTAGAAGAAGACTGAAGATTACTCTTTCTCAGAAGAAGACTGAAGAATATTCATTCTCCAAAAGGAAATCTTAGTTGACAGAGTAATCCAGATATCGAATTCCTAAAACTTTGACCGAGTTAAGCAGCATTCACAAAAGGAGGCCTTCATTGGTCGAACCATTTTCCTGTCTTACCAAGAAAAAGATAATCTTCTTTAGCCCCTTGCAGCCTCTAAAAAAATCAAATAGCCTGTTTCTTTCTAAACCACACCAACCAACCTTAGGAGGGAATCTTAGTATGAACTACGTTTTGACCTGTTCCCAAAAGGAAAAAAAGAAATATTTGGGGTACGTAGGCAACCTGAGAAGTTACTTCAGGCCCGGTCATTAAAAGAAAAATGTATTCTCTTAAGGAAAGTGTTATCCAAAAGAAAAATCTACTATTGAAATGTTCAAAAGAAAAGAATGCCAAACTAAGGGCATTAGAAAAAAGAATCAAAAGAATTGATAAAAAGATAAGAATGCCAAATTAGGGGCATTTAGAAAAAAAAATCAAAATAATTGACGGAAAAGAGAGAATATCAAACTAGGGGCATTTTGGAAAGTTGAGCCTTATATCTTTTCTTTTTAAACCATATCCTAAGCCCACCTATTAAGTCCTCCTGAAGGCTAATTGACTCGGTTAAGGTGCAGGGAACTGAGAAGTTGTCGAGTTGGTTATACAAGATCATCAAGAAAAAAAAGAGAAGCCCGCTAAGTCGAAAACCTGAAAAGGCAACTTAGGCAAAATTTAGGGCATAACCATAAAAAAGAAAGCCTGCTAGGTTGAAAACCTGAAAAGGCAACCTAGGCAAAAATCAAGGCATCATCAGAAAAAGAAAAATAAAGTCCGCTAGATTGAAAACCTGAAGAGGCGATCTAGGTAAAAATTAGGGCATCATCAAATGGAAGGAAAAGTCTCATCAAGAAGAAAAATTCAGAAGGAAGCTTGTACAGAAATTACAGAACCATTCAGGCCACGATATTTGTCTTTTAGCCAAGAGCTCACATCTGATGAAGACAATATTGAAGTCGAAAAAATCAGAGGTCATCTTGAACATTGTAGGATCTTCAAAAGTATGTTTACTTGTTCAAGTGTTCGCTAATGGAAGATGTAGAATCATCAACCACTTTGAAGAGGAAGATCTTCTATTCTAATATTTATTAAGTTTTAAGTCCAGCTCAAGCATTTTTCAAAAGAAATTCTAAAGAAAATGATCAATTCTTTATTGCACATATGATAATCTTAAGAATCTTAAATTTAAGAGAATGTTAGTTCTTCGATCTGTCATACATCAGAGTTCATATTTTTCAAGCGTAATCCATTCTATCAGTCTCGTACTCAAGTTCCAATTAAAGCCAACCTTGAAACTATGGGCATTTTTGAAAGTCATTTAATTCCAAAGTCTTGTTCTTAGTCACATGATAAAAATGAAAATCTTATTTAAAAGTCCGATGAAGTCAATGATAATTATGAATCCAAATACATGATAAGCTAATAAAGGCCTGATCTTTCAAACTTTGAGCTCGATTTTGAATCATAAAATCAATTAATAGGATTGTTTAAGTTCCTATAAACTAAGCCCGAGAAACGTGACTTAGTAAGTTCGAGTCCGAGAAACGAGACTCCAACTTTTTGAATCATAGAATGAATAGGTTTTTTTAAGTGCCTATAAACCTAAGTTCGAGTCCGAGAAACGAGACTCCAACTTTTTGAATCATAGAATGAATAGGCTTTTTGAAGTGCCTACAAACCTAAGTTCGAGTCCGAGAAACGAGACTCTAACTTTTTGAATCATAGAATGAATAGGCTTTTTGAAGTGCCTATAAACCTAAGTTCGAGTCCGAGAAACGAGACTCCAATTTTTTGAATCATAGAATGAATAGGCTTTTTGAAATGCCTATAAATCTAAGTTCGAGTCCGAGAAACGAGACTCCAACTTTTTTAATAATATATAGGTTTTTTGAAGTGCCTATAAACCTAAGTTCGAGTCTAAGAAACGAGACTCCAACGTTTTGAATCATAGCCTTTTTGAAGTGCCTGCAAACCTTAGCTCGAGTCCGAGAAATGAGACTCCATATTTAATAGGATTGTTTAAGTTCCTGTAAACCTTATCTAGAGTCTGAGAAACGAGACTCCAGCTTTGTTTGAATCATATTGAATTAACAGGATTGTTAACGTGGCTACAATAGGTTCGAGTCCTATAAACGAAACTCATACCTTTTCGTGCTCTAAAAAAAGAATTTCAAATAGGATTTAACGAAGTTATGACTCCAATTACTTTATTGTTCAACCTTGTCATGATTGCTTTCGTTGCATAAACACATTTCAATTTTGAATCATTATTGTCAGTGAGAGAAGATCTCTAGGACCTGGCACATTTTTACTCAGTTTCACACAGTACACACACTCACACTTGCACTTTTTAGTCAAGGAGAATTCTTTAAAATTCAAGGATCTGACACTGTCAGTGAAAGCTCACGCTTGAGGACCTGACAACCTTTTAGTTCGGGGAGAGTTTTACGCTCAAGGATCCGAACACCCTGACGAATTGCTAAATCAGGCTGCAAAATGAACTGTCACTAGCTTTGGCATTCGGATATCGCACTATCTACCAACATAGATTTGCTATCTAGTTTGCTTCAACCTTCTGCCAAAGAGGGGCATCTATAGACACCCCATTTTTGCATCCGCCTGATTAATCAACTCGTCAACCCGATCGCAATGATTCCCAATGATGGATGTGTATTCCATTGCTTTATTTTGTTACCAGATGTGTTTCAGAAATCCGGATGAGGTATCTCAAACTAACAAAACCTTAGAAACCACGCTACGCTAGGAAAATACGACTCTAGAAACATAGAAATCATCATTTTTCAGACAAAAAGAAGCTTCACGATAAAAATCACTAAAAAACTATCAAATTACCAAAATACCCCTAACATCAAAACAACCCTAGAGCCTACATTACGCTTAGGAAAACCCATTCAAACACATAAAATAATAAATCAAAATCAAATAAATCGTTTAGCCAATTTTCACAGAATTCGACAAAATTACGAAAATGCCCCTCATTAAGTTCACAATCATTTCACACAAAAAATTTCATAAATGACACAAACTAATATTTCCATTGAATTTCTTACAAAAAATTGATTCTAAAACATCGTAAAACATTAAAAACTGACTTAAAACGTGAAAAGTCCTCTCCGTGGGTAAAACAGTAATTTCACAATTTTCATAATTAAAAAATTCAAAATTAATAAATAAAATATTAAATAATTAAAGTGAAATATTAATGAAATTAATTTAAAATTTTGAATCAAAGAAATCGATAAATCGAGCTCTCAAGCAAAATTGTTGAGGGTTCGTGGGATATTTCTTTAAGGACCCCTCCATTTGGGGGTCCAAAGAATTAAAGAAATAATGGAAGGGGGTTCTCCAAAATTTAAAGTCAATCAAGCAAGACTGTAGTCAAAGTATTAAAGTCAATCAAGTGAGACTGAAGTCAAAATTAAAGTCAATTAAGCAAGACTAAAGTCAAGATATTAAAAGTCAATCAATTAAGACTAAAGTCAAAACATTAAAAGTCAATCAAATAAGACCAAAAGTCATAATAGAATTATAATTGATTAATAACTCTATCTAATAGAGTTCTAACTTAAACACAATTCTACCTAAAACAATTCTAATTAAAACACAATTCTACTTAAGACAATTTTAATTAAAACACAACTCTAATTGAAAGATCTCTAATTAAACACTAACTCTATCCAAATCAACCCTAAAAAACATCTATAAATAGAGGTGCTCACACCCTATTTTCGTATCAAATCATAAACCCTAGGAGAAGTAGGTCTAGAAACTGCCCTAGCCCCCCATAAACCCTAGTTTTGGAGCCCCAACTCCTTACCTAACATCCCTCCTTCAATTTTAGTCTAGAAAACACCTAAAATCCCTCCAAAAACACCCCCAAATCCGCAACAAACTTGAAGAGTTCAGATTCAAAAACAAAGAGATACCTTGATGTAGGAGATCCGAAATCAAATCCGGAGACAGAACGAAGCAAGGGAGTACAGTACAAGGAGTTCTTTTTGTCAGATCTGAGGGAGCAAAATCCTTGCTATCGGAAAGGTATCAGTTTTTATTTTTTTTTATTTTTTTTTTATATCTATCTAGGTTTTTAGCAATGTGATTTACTTGGAAAGTAAGTAGAGACCGGCTTTGGCCGGGCGGGGTTGGTGCCTAACACCTTCCAACCCCGTAACGTGATCCCCGGACTCTTTTTCTCTTTCGTAGATTAGTTTGCCTTTTTTAGAGTCAGTTTGGTTCCTAGACCACAATAACTAGGTGGCGACTCCCAAACCTCAAGGGTCAAAAGCGGATCCGCGCACCCCGCGGATCGAGGGCGCTTTCAGCCACCCGGACTAAAATACATAACATAACTGAAAGTAAAACATCACCTCGTGCTAACAGAAATTTAAATAAACATGTAACCAACAATATTATCCCTGGATATCTGTTCACCAACCTACACACAACACAACAACGTAAAATGCAGACATTACCCCTCGGGTGTGACTCTGACATTTTACAATTTCATACCCTTTCTCCCTTTTTCCGATTTTTACAACTTTCAATCTTTTCAATAAAATATTCATTTTCTGATATTCATCAACTCAATATGAGTTCATTGAATATTAAATTACATTTTCCAACTATAGAATTTATTTCTATCAATAATATTGAAAAAGAATACAATTTTTATATCAAAACGGGATCCGAACAGTGCACAAGACCCAATTTATGGAAACAACCCGTTATAATACTCTACTCACGTATAATTTGTTAAAAATATAATTAAACATATCAAACATGCAATTTCTGGCTTGAATTTTTGAAATAACAAAAGAATTCTATATTTTGGAAATATATCCAAAACTTTTCCGATAAAATCTTAAATGCAATCTTTACAATCTACGATTACTAATAGAAATTGAGAGTTCCTAACTATTTCTAGGCGAAAGGATCAAAGCGTGTGCGCGAAAATCGAGACAATCGACACGAAAATCGAGATGGACCGAACTTCGAAGCGGCTAATTTTCGAAACCGGCCTGGTGGTTTTGAAGATCTCGATGTGCTCGTCCCTTCTCCCTTCTGCGGCGAAGGACGATTAGACCCCAAAACGGATGAAATCCGAGATCGAATTTACGAAAACTCTGTATATACGTACGACTGATTTTCGACGATATCGGGTGAAAAAGGAGATGAAATGAATGGATCTTGGGTGGGTTTGGTAGATGTCGAAGCTGCGGATCTTTTTCTCTTCTGCGGCGATCGTCGAAAATGGACCTTTTGTGACGAATCGACGTTAGAAGAACGAGAGAAAAATAAATTTTTTTTTTTAAAAACGTGGCTGGTTTTGACGCGTTGGGGAAGATGAATAGTGGAAAAGAAAAGTAAAAATTTATTTATATAAGGCCTCGGGACGAAATCAGTATTTTGACTATTGTTTTGATCGACGATAACTTCACCATCCGGACTCCAAAACTGACAAATGAATACTCTATTTCGCCTAATTTTTCGTTCCGGATCTAATGGTACAGTCAATTTCTACAAATTATGTCTCTATCAAAATTTTACATTTTTGGTCTAAGGTGACACCTAAACTTGATGTCGTTTTCGTTTTTGACGATAATTCGACTTTCTGGTCTCCAAAAATGATAAATAAATAGTCCATGTTGAATAATTTTTCGTTATGAACCCAATGATATGATCAAATTTTCAAAATTATTGCTCTAACAAAAAGTCACTGTTTTAGCCTGGTCCGACCCGATTATCGAGGATTTTGCAACTTTTATATTCGGACTCGCATTTAAGCGTGCTTACAAGCTAAAATATGTTTTTTGATCATTTTGAATCTAATGGTGAGGTCAAATTCCATTAAAAATGATCAGAAATATCATAAAATTTTACCCCTAAGTCCCACTTTCAAGATTTTCTCAAAATTCCACTATTTATTTTCCTCGATATACGAATTGAAAATCTGGGGTTTTACATGTTTACCTCAAACCTTGAGATTCTGATTAAAGAGTCCTTGGGATTCATATTGAGATTTCGGGGCGTGACAAATGTCACCACACAACTGATCTAGGTGTATGGTGAGCTAGGTAACTGAGATGCACTTGAGTGCTTTGGACGATGTGCCCATGACTTGTAAGCAAGCACTTGAGTTGGATTTGTAGTATTTCAATGCATTAAATACTTAGTTGTTACATTTCATTATTAGGGGTAGGTGAGTTAGGCCATGTCATCTTTGCCCTGATAAGTACTTGTGGATATCACAATAAATGAGGAGATTTGGGACATGGGAAAGCTCAGACCGCATTAAATTCAATCTTATTATAATTAGCATATTTGATCGAGCTCAAGAATCAATCAATTTTTGAGATCATAGCGAACTAATGTAACATGTGGTTTTAAGCCTGGTTTACATTTCTATCATTCGGACAGCCTACTCGGTTAATACCGTCCTATTGACTATCGGGTGAATTCAGGTGAAATCATGTCTTTCCTACTGATTGTTATGAACCTCATTCGGGTATTAAATTATTTCTTAGTGTAGACACCCCATTTTTGCATCTGCCCAATTCGACAATTCGTCAGCTGGATGTTATGGATTCCTAATGATGAGCATAGAAAAACTCGAAAGCTTGTGAGTACTGCTTGATTCCTTTTATTTCTAGTCTTTTCATCCTCCCTACTCGTCACGACTCGACATAAAAATTTACGCACGCTTAGGATTGCTACACCTTACACTCGATTTAGTAAGCACGTACGCTTAGGTTCGTTACACAATTCGACAACTTCGAGACTTCGTTACACTAGGAAAATATAACTTTGGAACTTAGAAATACTCACATAGTGACTGAAAGAAACCATACACTAAAATTCAAAAAAATCCGTAAAAAATACCAAAATGATGAAAATGCCCCTCATAAATTTCGGATCCCCGAAAAATCTCGAAAGTACCTCCATTACACTCAGAATGTGATTTCGAGTCTAACAAGACCCAAATCAATGAAAACAGAGAGATTCAAGAAAAATCGTGAAAATGACCAAAACACCCCTTAACATCCAACTCTAACATAGAGACCTTGATCCCTAGGAAAATAAAATTCAAATAAAAAATTAAAGTAAATAAAATTCAAATTAAAAATTGAACTAAAATTTAACGAAGATCCAATTAAAATTCAAAATTTAAAATTCCAATATCAAATTAAATTTCAATTAAAATACAAAATAAAAATTACATTTAATTTAAAAATCAAGAAACCAATTATCAAAATCAAAATTAAATTGAAAATCAAGTTAAAAATCATTCAACCAATCAAAATGCAAAATTGAATTAAGACTTTAAAATCAATCAACCAATCAAAGTAGTCAACAAATTAAAATACATTCGATCAAACTAAAATCCAATTAACCGACCAATTAAAATTAAAATTTAAATTAATCAACTCGTTCAAAATTAAACTCAAATTAAAAATTAAACTCAAATTAAACAATTAAAACTCAAATTAAAATTAAATTGAAAATCACTCAACCAATTAAAATGTAAAAATAAAATTAAAATCGAATTATCAACCAATCAAAGTAAAATCACATCGACCAACAACCAATAATAAAAATTAAAATCAAATTGAAATTAATTAAACGATTAAAATGTAAAATCAAACACAAATTCAAATTTAATTTAAAATATCAGATTAAAATTTGAACCAAAATGTCGACTCAAATAGAAATTTAATCGAAATCAACCAATCGAAATTCAATTCAGAATTGGAATAAAAATAAATTTAAAATTTAAAATTTAAAATAAACCAATCACCACTCATTGACTATAGGCTATCGTAGTACGAGTAATGTAGGATCCCCGCTCCCATTCTCCAAAAATAAAGAAGAATAAAAAAAAAAAAAGGAAACGTGGGCACTCTCTTCTTCTTCCTCCCACGTCTTCTTCTCCTTCTCCAACTCCTTCAATAATCACCTACACTCTTCACTCATCTCTCCCATTTCCTCTCTCTCATATCCCCTCTCTCACTCTCTCATGTTTTTAGTAGGGAAGAACCACCATAAAAGAAGAGGAGAGGCAACCATTAGAGATGAGATTTTCGGCTGCCTTCAATAGAAAAAAAAAAAGAAAAAAAACCTGCTCCTTCATCTTCTTCCTCATTTTTTGAAAAAAAATACAGCAGCAACACGCTACAGTCACGCTGTCCTCACCCTCAGCTCACTACTCTCAGCCCCACACTCTCACGGTTTTATCATAGCAGTCCCCACTCCCCTTTCTTCTCCTTTACTTTGTCTCACCTTCTCAGTCTTTCTCTTCTTCTCTGTCATACCATAACTCCATCACTGTACCAACGCCCCAGCCATTAATTCAGCACTCCATAGCACTCACAAAGTCCCAGCAACCTTCTTTATTCGTTCTCTGCTCCATCCTCTTCAACTGTAACAGCCCTCTAATCACCCTCTCTGTCACATCTTCTTCAACCTCTGCCCAGCCCCATCGCCCTCATCTTGCTCACATCCTTCTTAGCCGAACCTCTCTCTCTGTCCAGTCCCATCTCTCTCGTTTCACTCATGTCCTTCTTAGTCAAACCTTTTCGATTGCAATAGCCCTCACTGTCAAGTTTTTTTCTGTTGATTGCTCCAACACGCTAAATCTCTACTAATCTTCTTCTTCCTCCTCACGTTTTCCTTTCGTTCAACTCTTCTATCTGTTTTAGAGAGTAAGGAAAAAAGAACCGAAAAAGAAGAATCTCAATTTTTCTTTTTTTATATATTTTTTTTAACGCCCAAGATAGTCCACACAGCCTTATCCAACTATCTTCATCTCCTTTAAAAATACCCTCACAACAGTCATTTTCTCCAACCCTCTCTCTGTCACGACCCCATTGCATCACTCCTCTACGTCCTTATCTCTTTTTACCCTTACAATGCATCCACTTTGTTGTGTTCACGTCATAACGACACAGCCATCTTTTCTATCCAGCCTCTCTCTCACTGCCCTCGACTTTCACGACCTCCTTAGCAGACAGTCACAAGCTTTGGGATAGAGCCTGAAGGAATTGGTTCTTGCCATTTTATTATAGGTAAATTTATTGTTGTTTTTATTTTACTTTTGTTCTCGTTTTCTTCTCACTTTTTACAGCATGTTTTTTGTGCATTATTAGGATTAGGAGAATATTTTGTTACATTTTCTTCTTCTTTTTTTTTAATTAATTTATTTTTGGATAGGGGTAGGATTAGAGATTATTTTTTTTGTTAAGATTAGGAGAATATCAGATTTATGCGTGTTTCTCATGTTTTTATTTTTAATTTTATTTTAAATTTTTTGCCTCCATCTTGTTAAATTTTTATGCATCCGAATGGATTCACCGATTTTTGGGGTATGCGTGGCACCATGGCAATCTTCACGATTCCAAACTATTAGTGGATCGATTCGCTCATTTTTTTTTCTTTTTTTAATTGGTTAACTTGCAAATATTAAGATTATGAACCGGCTCATTGTTGATATTTATTGGGCTAATTTGTCGATTTTTTTTAGGTTATTGGGTCAACTCATCAAAGTTGATATTAATCAACTCATTTTTATGTGTACACGAAAAATTAAAAATTGACTTTCCTAATAAAAATCAACGAGTTGACTCACTGATTTTTTGTGCATTGGAAATTCCAAATCGAAATTTTCTACGAGATTGGGCATGTGGGTCGACTCAATGATTTTTAATACACGTGACAATCCTAGAAATCAAAATTTTTTTGATTCATGAATGTGTGGGTTAACTCACTAATTTTGATACACGTGACATTTCAAAAATCAAGTTTCTTTGAAAAAAAAAATCTTTGAGTCAACTCGTTGATTTTAATACACATGGCATTTCTAAAATCGAGTTTTTTTTATAAAAAATTGTGAGTAGACTCATTGCTTTTAATACACGTGGCATTTCAAAAATCGAGTTTCTTTGATAAATGTTAATAGGTTTATTTGATAAAAAATTTATGGATTCAAAAATCCACCGATTTTAATACACGTGACGGTTCAAAAATCGAATCTCTTTGATATAATGTCGTCAATGAGCCAATTCACTAATTTTATATATGTAAAAATCGATTCCTTTTTATTCAAAGTATGATCGAATTAATCCATTAATATTGGTGCCATGTAAGCCTTATTAAATTGTGGACTTTCTTTATTCGAAATTCAAGAAATAATGTAATTATTTTAGGAATAGGATTTGTTTAGTAAATCCGATGCAATTTGATGATGATTGGACCCTAGTTTGACTTTTAATCTTTGAATGTTGACCATAGGATATTTTTGTATCGTAGTAAAGACTAATCATCTTGATCAGGCGGATTCGGTGCCTAACACCTTCCGAAACCTGTAACCTGACCCCTTCCCCATCTCTCTGATCCGCGGACCGACCCATATCCATTTGGAGTTAATTTTGGTTTCTTGACCTAAACTAGGTGGCGACTCTCTATTCTTTTAACAATCCCCGAGATACATAGATCGGACCCTTATCTGCTATTTAGCGGGCGACCGGGGGGTTGAGGCGATTTCACTCTTAAATTCCCTTTTTTACTCGTGATGATCTATTAGTATTGGTAGCTTTAATTCAATATTTTTCCTTGGGGCCCCCACTCAGTCTCTAATGACACGTGCTCTTATCATAGAGCATGGCGAAAATGGTCTCCAGACCCACTATTCAATCAATTGAGAAATAATTACATTGGGTTCAATATCCTCCTAGGTTCGGCCCTACTTGAGAAATAAACTTTATCTAACTATTAGATCATTCCTCAGGGGAGAATGATTCGATACTATACATTAGATTTCTATCAAGAATTCAAGCCCACATGTATACTACTTCAATAATTATATAGAAGTTATGTTGTTAACAGTATAATGACACAAAGATAAATCTCTAATCAAATTATATTTTCATTGTACGAAGAAGCATTCTTTACATGTTGTTCTAAAATATATACAAAAAATGTACTATTCTCAAAGTTACAATATAACAGAATAGGAAAATTAAATAGAAATATATGTAGAAAAGTTTATAAAATATAAAGTATTTTCCAATTTCGTATTTCCACATTTCTAACCATTGGACAGCTAGTGACACCTGAACTCTAAGAGAGACAAATATTACCTGTGCCGGTGTCATATGTTGATATGGTAGGAAGTTTTGAATGTCTAGTACAGTCATTTCAAAGAGGTACCTCTCTGTTTAGCCTTATTGTTCTGTTGTTGAACTCCCAAACATCAGATTATCAAATTCGTAAAGTTCTAACTTTGAACATATGATGTGTTCACAGGATGTCCATTGATACGACAAACAACTAATTGCAGAATTTCAATGCATTTTGGGAAATCTGTTTGATATGAACTGGAAATTTGGGGCACATGCTTTTCATTATCATCACGGTAGTTTATAGCAGTTTCAATAATCCATTAACACGATCATATTACCAAATTTTGTGATTGAGAAATCTTGTTGAGTCTAAAAGCCATATATGCATTATTAAACCACTCCTTCTATCTCATAAAAGTAATTAAACAAATCTTCTCCTTTGAAATACTTGAATAGAATAAAACCCTTAAAAAAATGTTTACCCCAACTCAAATACTTTCTTATTTCCCCCATGGTGCCCACCCACAATACACAAATGATAAAAGAAAATACTTTCAGCAATAGAATGCATCTAAATTAATGATGAACAATGTGTTCCATTATCACTTGTCTTGAGGAATCACAAAATATATTTTTTATACATAGGCAAAAAAAATTATAACTTCTATAAATAACCTGCAATAATTTCAACAATCGCCACCTTTCTAGTTGTTGTAAGCTTAAATTAGGGGAATTAGAAATTATGCAACTCACTTGTCGAGATGATAGTAAACTCAATACTATATCTCTAAGCACAAGAAAAATAGCAAGAGTGACATTGTCATGCCTAATTTGAATCCTCTATTGTGGAATTGATCAAACACCTAGCATAGGTTGATTTTAACTACAAAAATTTAATAACCAAACTTGTATTAGCTTCAAGTATCAAATTCTTAACCCTATAACTAACTTAAAGGCAAAAGTTTAAAGGAAAAAATAAATCTAAGATTGAAAAGAATAATAGAGAGAAAACCTTCATCTATTGTTTCTATCAAATTGAAGAGAAGAAGAACAATCAATTAAAAAAGGTAAAAGAAGAACAAGAACAAGAAGTAGTAGAAGGAAAAAGGAACTCACCTTAGCTTATCGATCCTTGTCACACAATGATTTAAAACTTTTCTTGATATAATGGACACTCAATCACACATCCATCTCAACCAAAATACTTTCTTCCAGTGATGTATATAAATGGCACATCGGGATATCATATATATTCTCATCACCCAATTTAATCATTAAAATTGTTTTAGAACCTTATATTTACTGTATGTCTTTTATTACATACATAAAAATGATATGTAAGCTTAATTAAACGTTGAATTGGGATATGTTTTAGACATGGATCTTTCCTCCTATTATCTCATTCTGCCAGCTTACCAATACAATGATACTAAACGATATTTTAACCTCTTGTCTACAATAAAAGAAAAAGAGTCATTTGTCTTTATACCTGAATTAAAGATTAAACGGATATTGAATACCATACCTTTTGCAATAGATTTATGCCCGGAATGTCTATTTGAAATCAATATCTTCAATTTTGCAATCCCTACACCTTACAAATAAAAACTAAATAAGGAATATTTTACCTACCAATAAGCAATACCTCCAAACCAAAATTCCTAGAATAAATTAGTGATAAGCACATAAACCCTAAACCCAAAAGTCCAATTAAAGAATATGATCACAAAGAGTTAACTAAGAAATTAATAACTTTATAATTTCAGGTAATTAACAAATAATCGAAGAAAACTTACCATTTTATATAATAATAATAAAAAAAATTGATCCTTCACCATTTTGGTTAATAATTTGAAAATCAGAACAAGGCATCAATTTACCAATCTTTCTCTACCATTTTGGTAAAACACTTTTGTTTTTAATCAAACAACCCATAAATCAACTTCACACTTCTCCATCCTTTACTCAAATAAAATACAAAAAACATTAACAAAAGTTCGATTTGTATTCAAGAAATAATTTTGAAAAAGAAATCAAATTTTATTCTACCTTCCTTTCAAGTTATGAGAACATAAAAGAAAACATAATAACAAGAGAAAACAATATGATTAAATGTCTCAATAGGAAGAGAAATGACAGTTCACAAGCATATCGATAGTTCTTCTAAAAAACGTCCTACCAAAAAATCTTCTTTAAAATAATTTATTACTAAGAGATAAAATTCCTCGAAAAAACTATCAATTACGGATAAAAGTATAAAAAAAAATTACCTTCTTCTTCTTCCTCAGTCAGACCTTCTAACCCTTGAGAGATAAGGAGGTCAATCAAAATCCCTCATTTCTTTTTTCTTCTTCTCCTTCTTGTGCTTGTTGTTGTTGTTCTTCTTCAATCTTGAGATATCGTGATCAAGATTGAGATGGAAAGAATGAGACAGCGATATATAGTGTGAGAGATAGTACGAGAGGAAAATAGGAAACGAAAAAAATTAGCGTTAAAATGGAGACTGCGGTGATTTCTCAAAAATCGACTCTTAATCAACTATAGAGGACATTGACATGAGAATCACCTCGGTTCTTCATCTCTTTAATGGCGTATTAGAAAAAATTAGCTTTGATTTAGGATTTTTATGGCGGTTCACAAAATCCCCTATTTAATTTCACCCGTAAAATCAACTCTTTTATCGTCGATTTCTTCTTGGGAGGCCGTTTATACAAAATTGCCCCTGATATTGCTCCATTAGTGATGTTTCACAGAACGACCCAAATAAATCACCACTAAAAGCCCTCATTTTTGTAGTGATATTATCCAAAGTGATAGTCATCTCTCCAAATGAAAAATGAAACATGTTGGTCTGCAGCCAAAATCTATTTATGAGTGCGTAGCATAAGCATAAACCATGATGTAACCATCAAATCTTATTAAAGTAGTCGAGTCTAGCATGCTCTACAAGTGTAACTTGTGCCTCAGTTAATGTCCAATTCATAAACAAATTCTCATTATAACAGGTTTGAAGATCAAGATAGTCAACCTACATTAAATTCATGGGTTAATATATATACCAGTGCCTTTATAACTATTAATAAACAATAATTATAAAAGTTAAATACAAAATTTTCAATTATTATTATAATGCAAATAATATATAAATAACTATAATATATTTTCATCAAATATTAATATTTAATTATAATTTAAAATTTTAGAGTAAAATATATTAAATTATAGTTTTCTTTAATTATTAAAAAGTAATAAATTATATTTATATTTTGTCATGATATTATATTGAAAAATAAAGTATCATTTTTAGTATAAAATAATTAAATACGTTTATAAAATTTTATATTATATTTATAACAATAGTTTATAAATACTTTAATAATATTATTATTTAATTTATTTCTAACAATGGTATTTTGTAAAAATTTAAAACAAATTTATTTCATAATGAAATAAAATGATTAATATTATTTTATTGAAAAACATATTATAGTAAAAAAAAATTAGATACTATGATTTTTATAAAATATTATAATAAAAATAATATGATTGATAAAATAAAATATTTAGTTTTGTAAATGCAAAAGTTTATTAAATAAAAAATTACAAATTTTTATTATTAGATAAAAAATACAATTACATATTATTTTATAAACACAAATGATAATATTTTATAATTACAAAATATTCTAATGATATTTTTTTTAAAATTGTTTTATAATTACAAATTATAAAATTATTTTTATTTTTAATATTTTTGTAAAAAAAATTAATTATTTGATAATTATTAGATAAAATTATAATCCCAACAACCGATAGTTACTTCTAGTATTCAGCGTTTTGTATTGTAAAATAAAAATTTTCAAAAAGGGAGATTGACAACATTCGATTATATTGAATTAATGGGAAATTAAATAATATGTTGGGCTAATCGAGCGTAGTCTAAGATTATCTAAATTTATGTAATTTCCTATTAATTTAATGTATGATAAATACTATTAGTTATTTCATCATTAATTTTGATCGATTATTTGCATAATTTTCACTTTATCTTTTTAGAATAATCTATGGTGTGGAGAACACCATTTAGATGAAATTTATTAGTTGATAATGAGAACAAGATTCTCATTTGAATGTAAATGTGTTGATTACACCAAATTGGGTGTCAATGCAATGCCGTCGCCATGTAAGTCACTTTGTGAGGCAGATTAACTATGCATTGGCATGGTCCATGACTTAGCTGCATGAGGGCGCTACCACGTAAGTCGTATATGCATGTAGGTGAGACGTCAGTAAGTAACACACATATCTTTTATGTTTATATTTTTCAAAGAAAAAGGGAAACTAGTATATGAATTATATACTTGTTAACACATTATTAAATAGTTTGAGAAATCCTATAAAGTTAACTTGTTATTTTAGAGTGACAAATTAAGTTAGGATAACAGTAGTAGTACATATCCTTCCTTGTAGTATGGGATGCACTAAAGAATAACATCACTATCGAGATTTGAGATAATTCTTTCTATCTATAATGGTGGTATTGTTTATAAAAATGACAATTGTAACAATATAGGATGGTAAGATGGACTATGATCGATCATGGAATCAAACATGTTCTTTATCTCTTAGATTGTTATGTTATCATCGTTGTATATTGATGTTGATAAATTTATATGATATATATATATATTGTTAACTTTGGTTAGTTGATAACTTGACCATAATTAATATGAATTACCATGCTTAGTATGATTACAATAATATGTTATTTTTTTTATTAAAACCTTTTATGATTCACAACTATTTAGATTGTTACCTAAACATGTCATGACTATATATAGAAATATAAGTTTTTCTATTGGATAACTCCCATTCCTCACCCCTTTACCCAATCATTAATTTTAGATATTCCTGGATCAGAAATTCAGGAGGAGCTTGTTTCAAACATGTCAGAAGAGGATGATATTTGTGGTGATGTTGATCCAAAGTTTTACTAAGTATAAGTGATAGTTGTTAGTATGATGAGAGATTTGGTATCATCCGTTAATTATAGTTGTATATTTATACTATAACTATCATCCTTACTCTTTCTATTATAAATGTTAGTCATGAAGGGTTTATAATATTTTACTTTGGTATATATATATAAGTTGAAGAATCGTGGACCGTCCATTTTTTGTAAACCATTTTTGATGGGGTTAGAAGTTTTAGAATGGGCTGATTTTTTTATGAGGATGATTTTCTCACCAAAAATCACCCCATTCCAAAGCTTCTAACCCATGTAGGACAAAACACGAAGGGCAATAGTAGGGCGCCGAACATGCCCATATATATGTATGTGGTCATTACTTTTTGAATTGACAATATGTACACTTTTTATGTATAGTGTTGTGTTGCTTTCACTATTGTTACAATATAATTGAACAATTGTCAGGTTAGTTATATGTATCAAGATTTTATATGAGATTTTAATATCTCATACTCATGATCTATCACGAAATCATGGGGATCAGTGATAGGTTTGAGAGTGTGACAACATCTTTCTAAATAAGTCAAATAAAAATAATAAAACACATATTTCATTTTAAATTGAGAATAAGTAATTTCTAATAAACACAAACTATTGGTGAATGTTTTTAAAAAAAGTCTTGAATTTGAAACAAATGAATACATCAATGATAACATATAACTAGAACTTTTTTTGCACCATGCTGGATTGCATATTCTACTATATAATAATATATGGTAGATCTCAAAGCCTTACAGTAAAGTTTTATAGGGGCAAAACATGCATCTTCATTAATGATAAAACTTTGAAAAGAAAGAAATAAGGACGAAAAAAATAAAATCCAATATATTAATAATTGAAAATATATATTCAAAAGGCTATAAATTCCAATAAAACAAATTAGAAACAATTAATCATAGACATAAATAAAAATGACTCAAGTCCTAATAATATATTGTCTCATACTCAAAGCTATTAGAACCATAAAGGGCAAATTTTTTTCAAACTATTGAAATATTGATATGGTTTCAAACCATTGAAACAATGATGGAAGTATGCACCGCTAATTTTATTAGAACAAAGAGATGTTCTCATGCCACCTAAATTTGATCAAATTATGGCCTTTGAGAGAGAGAAAGAGAGAGCGCTTACTTAACTCTTTCTAATAGGATTAAAGACCGAATAAGCAAATAAAATGAGTTGACTCATTCAATAAAGGAATCATCATCCTCAAAATAAATTCTATTTTATTAAAATACTTGTTAGGGTTAGAAGAGCCAAGTAATAAACAAACCTAATTTGGAAATAGTCTGCATCTGAGCATGACAACTCACTAAGTACTCAACAATCATATCAACATGCATCCTAGAAGCAAGTCTCACTTGTATATCGGCGACCTCTAATGTTGAAATCATTTTTACCATTTTTCACTCGGATGAAAGAGTAATGAAATTTTTTTTGGGAGTCATACTCTACATGTTTGAAGTGAAAGAGTAATGCACTTATTTTTTTTAAAGTTCTACTCCACCTACCTTGGGTGAAAAAGTAATGAACTTATTTTTTTGAGGAGTCCTACTCTACCTGCTCGGGGTGAAAGAGTAATGAACTTATTATTTTTTTTGGAGTCCTACTCTACTTACTTGGGGTGAAAAAGTAATGAACGTAATTTTTTTTTTTGGAGTCTTACTCTACTTGCTTGGGGTGAAAAAGTAATGAACTAATTTTTTGGGGGGAATTCTCAAAAACAATCTGAAATTTTTTTGAGTAAAATAATAAAAAAAAAATTGAAGGCTGAGAAAACATGCTATGTGAGACTAAGAATCATATTTTGCATATTTTGGAAAAAAAGTCTGAGTTACTAATGAATTTGAAAATACTTTTATCCCACACATAAAATTGACTAAACACTAATTAAAAGAGAGTTCGAAAGCATTGAAAATTTTATTCAGAATATATTAGGCATCTCATTCAATTGTAGTATCTTCTTCTAAATTGACCTTGAATCATTCTCTTTAATTTAAAGGAGATCAGGGTTTCTCTCTTTTTGATAAAACTGGTTTGAAAATATCTGGACTTATCGAGATGATCAATTTTTATTAGATCAAGATTGCTCGTTTGATAACTCGGACACCTGGCACATTAGTAACATAACAAGAACTTCTACGAATGAGATGAAATGAATTTTTACTTAAAAATACCCTTATTTTGGGATGACAAAGAATAGACGAACACGTTTGACTCGAGTGAGATCATCCTTTGAAATTCTAAAACTCTTAAGAGCATCATATGCATAATAGATGAACATTTTTTTAAAAAAATTCAAAATTTGATGAACATTGAAATTTTGGATTTTTCTTTCAAGATTTGAAATTAATTTGTCTTTCTTCCTTTCAGACCATTTAGTTAAATGAACCTTCCTTCGAAAGTTAAAGATGATTTCAATGTTTTCTGAGTTTTTTTCAGCTTGGGCCCCGATATTGTTCTTCGTCTCATCCTTCTACTGTGGCATGAACATTAAAGGAAGTTTTTTTAGATTCTTCTTTCATATTATTTTTTTGATGCTATCTTGACTTCCGTCCAGATCACCCTTCCAAGTTTTCAATCTAGTAGGCAATGAATTTTTTATGCTCATCATTTTGTTTAGACCACCATTTTGAATTTTTAGACTAACGAGTTTTGAATTTTTTTTTTTTTTTTGTGTCTTTTTGCTTGCATTTGCCTTTATTTTTTACTAAGTCGCCCTTTCAAATTTTCAACCTAGTAGGCTTTTACTTTTCTTTTTCGAGAGATTTTTCTTGGCAATAATACAAAAAAATTTTGACCATTTTGCACGATATCTAAGAGAACATTTTAGGTAGGCTTAGGACAAGTTTATAAAGAAAAGATATGTGGTTCCAAATATCGAAAAATACCCCTAGTCTAATATGCTTTCCATTTCTAATTTTTTTTATCAAAATGCCCCTAGTTTGAAATTCTTGTTTTTCTCTTTCCTACACTTTGAATGAAAGATTTTTCTTTGAAAAACACTTCATTCTTTATTCATTTTTCTTTGTATTCATTTTGACGAGTATAGATCTTTATATTTTTTTGGAAAATATTCTTTTTTTTTTCTTTTGAGACTGGGCCTGAAGTAATTTCTCAGGTTGTCGATTTAATTTGGGATTAGGTCTTAACGTAGTTCGAACTACCCTCTTGGGTTGGTTGTTGTGGTTTAGAAAAAAAAATGGTTATCTTTCCATATAGGATACGAAGGACTAGCAAGGAAAATTTTTTGAAAAGGATAAGAGCAAGAAAATGCATCAACCAAAGAAAGGCCTCCTCAAATGAGGTATCGCATAATCTGGTCCAAGTTGGTTAATCGTTTTTCCTTATAAAGTCTCTTTGATGATAACTAATCTGCCTCAGTTGGACTCAATCTTTTTATGATGGAATTCTATTTTTTGAACGGTGATTTCATTTTCAACAATGAGCACTTGAGCTGGCATTCACTTATAGTGTCGATATTCAATTCCGGTTCTTTGTGAGAGTGTTTCTTAAAGGGAAAGTCTTTGCCTCTTGTTTGTCTTGTTGTCCTCATCTTTGACATCCATAATGTACTGTTCATTTCCTTAACACTTAGGATGATAGGTTCTGCACATTGTGTCTTGCATCTAAGATAATAAATTCCATGTCTTAAAGTGTTTGATTCAATTTGATGGCATTCAATTTCACTACTAAATTTCTTATCTTTTGTTCATAACTCCCTCGAGATATGATGTATCTTTGAACTATCAGAGTAACATTCGATTTTAGGGACACATGTTGTGCCCAGAAGTGAAATTCCTTTCTGAATGTAAACAGTTATTGGACAAAAATATTCATCGTTGGAAAATATTGGTGCTTACATTTGGCATATCCTCATAGGATCATGCGAAAACATCATTAAACTCTTTGAGTAAGTTCATTATTTTCTCATGGTCCTCTAAGGATTGAACAGTTTTGATTCGCACTTCTCAAGAATCATCCTTATATTTAATATTTAATCAAATTTATTTTCAAAATTTGAAGACATGTTGCGCACATGATAATCAAAATAATTATTTTATTTCATTGGAATGGAAGGTTTCCATTATTAAACTAGAGCAAGGACTCTCGTAAAAAGAACTACTCTTCAAAACTTGACACAACTTGGAAACTAACTAAATAGATTAGACATAACGAGATAAGAAATAGGAAAAAGAACTAAGATAACTAAATTGTGTTTTACCCAGAAGACTCAATATTTAACTTAAAGATTATTTTCCTTTTGTCAATGAGGTCCTAAATAACGTGGCGGAGATATATACATTTGTCAGTGTAATAACCTATAACCTGGTGAAACTCGCAGAACTGGTCACCTTTGTGATTGTTTTGAAAACCATGAGGTACAGATCTATGCTGCAACAATGAGATCAATCATTTCTTTGTCAACATCTTCAAGGCGATACTCAAGGTCATCTCGAAATCATCAAAATTTTTTCTAGGCTTGGGTTTCTTAACAACATTAACTGTTGATTGTGTTGGGTTTGAGTTAGTGATCTTCGGACTAAACTAATTCATAAATTCTTCCATGATGTCCTCCCAGGTGTGAAACCAAGATTGTGCTACCAACATAAGTCATTCAAGAACAGGTCCGAGAGTGGTGCAAAATAATTGTGTCATTTGTTCACCCCCTAAACCTCGAAGATGCTGAAAGCGCCATCGATCCGCGGGGTGCGCAGATCCGCTTTTGACCTTTGAGGTTTGGGAGTCACCACCTAGTTATTACGGTCTAGGAATCGAACTTTGACTCTAAAAGACAAATAAACTAATCTACGAAAGAAAATATGGGTCCGGGGATCACGTTACGGGATTGGAAAGTGTTAGGCACCAATCCCGCCCGGCAAACGCCGGTCTCTACTAATTCCCAAATAACCTACATCATTAAAAAGACCTAAGTAAATGATAAAAAAAGTTAAGAAATCTATACCTTTCCGAAGACAACGTTCTCGTTCCCTCAGATCTGCCAGAGTAACTCCTTGTGCAATATTCCTCGCTTCAGTCTGTCTCCGAATCTGATTTCTGATCTCCGAGGTGAGATATCCCTTCCTTAGATCTGGATTCTTCGGATTTGTTTATGGATTTTGGGATGTTTTTGAAGGATTTCTAGGTGTTTTTCAAGTTAAAATCAAAGTATGGGTGTTAGATAAGGAGTTGAGACTTCAAAATTAGGGTTTATGGGAGGCTAGGAAGGCTTTTTGACCTACTTCTTTTAGGGTTTATGATTTGATACAAAAATAGGGTGTGAGGACCCCTATTTATAGATTTTTTTAAAGGGTTGGTTTAGATAGAATTAGGCCATGTTTTTTTCAGCTTCAGGAGCTAGCTTTTTTTTACTTTTTTAGCTTTTAAGTCAAAAAAACCAGATAAATGATATTCGTTTGGGCTTTTTTGGCTCTCGTAGATTTCAATTGAAGCCCAAAATTAGCTCCTAGAAGAAGTCGTCCAAGAGAGGCTTCTTCAAATGGCTTTTGTTGGAAGTCAAAAATATAAAACAGTTCAAGTGTAATTACCAAAATACCTTTCATCTTTAATCAAATTTTCAACTAAACTTAACCTTAAAAAATGAAATGAGATAACTAAAATACCCTTCATATTTACCAAAATACCCTTCATCTTTAATCAAATTTTCAACCAAACTTTACCTTAAAAAATAAAAAGGAATTATCAAAATACCCTTCGACTTTACCGAAATACCCTTTTATTTTTAATCAAATTTTCAACCAAACTAAACCTTAAAAAATAAAAGGGAATTACCAAAATACCATTTATCTTCCAAAATACCCTTCATCTTTAATCAAATTTTCAACCAAACTTAACTTTAAAAAATAAAATAAAATTATCAAAATACCCTTTATCTTTACCAATTATCAAAATACATTTCATTTTTAATCAAATTTTCAACTAAACTTAGTCTTAAAAATAAAAAGAAATTATCAAAATACCTTTCATCTTTACTAATTATCAAAATACCCTTTATCTTCCAAAATACCTTTCATCTTCCAAAATATCCTTCATCTTTAATTAAATTTCCAATAAACTTAACCTTAAAAAATAAAATGAAATTACCAAAATACCCTTCATCTTTAATCAAATTTTCAATCAAACTTAACCTTAAAAAATAAAATAGAATTATTAAAATACCCTTCATCTTTACCAAAATACCCTTCATCTTTACTACAAAAATCAAAAGCAATTCATCATCACTACTTTATTACCAAAACACCTTTCATCTTTATATGGATGTTGATTGTATATTATCAAAATTTCAATAGAATTATAAATTTTATAAATTTACTAAAATAATTATTTTTATAATTTTTTAATATAAATTTATTATTATATATATAGATAGTGTAATTATATATTTGTTAAGGTATTCAACTAATTTTTTGTGCATTATGGGTGCATTATCAAAATTAAGGGTATTCTGATCATTTTATAAGAATTCAGCAATAAAAAGCTGTCAAACGAACATCAATTTCTGGTTCATGTGTTTCTGTAACGAACAAGCTTCTGCTGGATGTGACTTTTCAGGCTCTGGACTTCTACTTCTTCCAGAAACCAGCTTCTAGAGCTGGAGTTGACTTCTGTAAAGAACAGACCCGTAGTGTTTAATTAGAATTATTTTAGTTAGAGTTGTATTTTAGTTAGAATTGTTTTAGGTAGAGTTGTATTTTAATTAGAATTGTTTTAGGTAGAGTTTTATTTAGTTAGAATTCTATTAAATAGAATTATTATTTAATTAGAACTCTATTAGGATTTTGAATTTTGGTCTTATTTGATTGACTTTAAGATTTTGACTTTAGTCTTACCTGATTGACTTTAATATCTTGACTTTAGTCTTACTTAATTGACTTTAATTTTGACTTTAGTCTTACTTGATTGACTTTAATTTTTTAGAGAACCCCCCTCTATTATATCTTTAATTCTTTGGACCCCCAAATGGAGGGGTCATTGAAGAAATATCTTGGCATCCCTCAACAATTTTGCCTGAGAGCCTGATTGATCGATTTTTTTAGTTTAAAATTTTAAATTAATTTTATTAATGTTTCACTTTAATTATTTAATACTTTATTTACTAATTTCAAAATTTTTAATTATAAAAATTGTAAAATTATCGTTTTACCCTCGAAGAAGACTTTTTGTGTTTCAAGGCGATTTTTGATGTTCTAGGATGTTTTAGAATCAATTTTTCGTAAGGAATTCAATAAAAATATTGGTTTGTGTCATTTATGAAATTTTTTGTGTGAAATAGTCGTAAACTTTATGAGGAGTATTTTCATAATTTTGTCAAATTTTATGAAAATTAACAAAATGATTTATTTGATTTTGATTTATTGTTTTATGTGTTTCAATGAGTTTTCCTAAGTGTAACATAAGGTTTAAGGATATTTTAAGATTATGGGTATTTTGGTAATTTGATCATTTTTTAGTGATTTTTATCGTGAAGCTTCTTTTTATCTTAAAAATGAAGATTTCTAAACTTTTGAGGTTATATTTTCCTAGCGTACCGTGATTTCTATAGTTTTGTCAGTTCGAGATACCTCATTCGGATTTTTGAAACATATCTAGTAACAAATAAAGCATTGGAATAAACATCCATCATTGGGAACCGTTGCGATCGGATTGACGAGTTGATTAATCAGGCAAATGCGAAAATGTGGTGTCTACAGATGCATGTCCCCAATATACGTGCATAAGTGAGTTCTTAGGAAAGAAATTACGTCGTACGTGAACATACTTAGTAATTCATATTTCTTCGAAGGGTCGATTCTAATTGTTCGATCTCTTCCACATTTATCTTTGTTAGCTTGGCATGTCACAATTGGATGGCATTAGTGAACACGATTCATCTGGTTCACAAAACCTTGCATGATTTGACATAAATTGGTCATGTTGAAGACTGATGATCTTTGAAAAAATAAATTTAAAATCACGATCAAAAAGAGAAAAGGGTTCGACCAAATAATGAAGACTATGCTAGATGACTTGAGAGAATGACCTAGGAAGGGATGTATTAGGCAAAATCGATACAAAATGCGATGACTCAAAATGTCTTAGAGCAATTTTGACTAAATAAAATATTTCCTTCGTTATTGAATTCGAATGCATCATTTATCATCACCAGATTTACCAAAATTAGAAATTAATAGAATGACCCACAATCGGATGGGCAAAGTGAGGTGACTAGTTTAATTCATTTGATCAAACCGGTTAAAATGAGATAATGGGAACCCGTCGATTTGATTGGCTCAATGGATGAATCCACGCGCCTAATCAAGTTATTGGTTTTATTCAGATCGATCTAACCTAATGGGCTAAATTAGCCACTTTTTTACTTGTAATCAATTAGTCTATTTGGTTTTGTAAAAATTGATCAAATTTTTTTTTCGAAATGGGCCAATTCATTACGATCCATTGAGAGAAACTAAGTAGTTTATGACTAAGAATCAATCGATCTAACTAATTTGGTGTAATTCAATAAGACCTATTTTAAATTAGATCGATTGGTTGGTTCGATGTGAACTAGGTACAACACAATGGATTGGTATAGTTCATCAATTAAGTTGATTTTATTGGGTCAGATCGATATTGCAGGTTTAATTTGAGTGGTATAAACTAGTCCATTCACTTACATTTTTGTTGAATTGAATAAAACAACCGAGGAACACCCACAATAAGTTCAGGTCATAACCTATAGGAAAGTTCGTAGACTTTAGGTTCATTACGTATAATGCAATTTATTTGACCACCCTTGCCCAAGTGCACCTATATACCTCTTGAGCGTACTCAATCAAATGGTATATTGTAACTTGATTTGATATACCATATAGGTACGAGGCTAAGGTTATAGCTTTCATAAATGGTTTAGTGTCCCACAGGGAGACCGACCACATACTAGTACTATATTGGCAATCAAGACATGCGATTATGCGACTTACAATAGGACAAAGACTCAGGTAACTCCAGCGTGAGTGCATTAATATACCTTTCAGAGTCAACTGATCAAATGGTACTGATACCCCAATTTTATATACCATAAAGGTACATGACTGGACTTATGATTTTTATAAATGACGTTGCATCCTACAAGGAGATCGGGCAACGCACTAGTACCACGTTGGCTATAAGGGACATGCAAACATGCAATGCATCATAAATTAAACATGTTAGTAACATGTGCAAATAGGTTGGGGTACGCTTAGGCCGTTTTACGATAATAATCCAACTATGCAAATTCCATACATCCATCAAAACAATTTGAGAGAAATAAACAATCAATCACATACCAATGAAAGAAAGAACAAAATCTAGCATAATCTAAGAGTCTATTTGAGTCAACTGGGTTGACTCGACTAAAAAGTCAATCAAGGGATAGTCTTGGATCAGGTCAAGCTTGACCCTAAAATCTCCAGTGGAGTCGCCACTGAAATCTCATCAACTCTTTTTCACTAACTAGTTTAAAGGAGTCTAATTGGTAAATGAGAGATTTTTTGAGAATTGAGAGTCGCCACCTAGTCTAGGTCTAGGAACCAAAAATTACTCCAAATGGATCGTCTTACGGATAAGAAAAATGGGTAAGGGGTCATATTACAGATTTTGAAAGATTGTAGACATCCCATTTTTGCATCCGCCTGACTTGACGGCCCGTCACCTGGTTGCTGTGGATTCCTAATGATGAGCACAAAGAACTCGAAAGTTTGTGAGAAGTCTCCTTCCAATTCTTTCTGCATTCTAATTTTATTCTATTATTTCTCTTTGTCACGCGACATAGAATTACGCACGCTTAAGATCGCTACACCATACACTCAACTTAGCAAGTACGTACGCTTAGACTCGCTACATATTAGGACAACTTAGAGACCTCGCTATGCTAGGAAAACATGATCTCGAGACTTAGAAATAATCACGTTGCGATTGAAAGAAACTTCACACCAAAATTCATCCAAATAGAAAAAATAACGAAAATACCCCTCACGAATTACGGACCTCCGAAAAGTCTCGAAAGTACCTCCATTGCACTCAAAATAGGACTTCAAGTCTAACGGGACCCAAATCGACGAAATCAGAGAAATTTATGAAAAAATCAAAAAATGACCGAAATGCCCTTTAACATCCAAATTCGACTTAGAGATCCCGATCCTTGGAAAAAATAATAAAAATCAAAACCCAGTTAAAAATCCAATCTAACTAAAAATTAAATAATTCAAATTCAAACAATTAAAAATAAAACTCAAATTAAAAATCAAACAATTAAAATTTAAATCAACATTCAATCTAAAATTTAATCAACCCATCAATACTTAAATTAAAATTCGATTGAAATTAAAATCCGATCTACCAATTAACATTGAAATTAAAACCCAATCAATTAATCAAATTGAATTTAAAACTTAATCAACCAATCGATATTCAAATTAAAATACAATCAACCAGTCGAATTAAAATCTTAAATTAATCAACCAATCAAGATCGAAAAATGAAACATAACTAACCCATCAAATTAAAATCAAACCAAAATTAAAAATTGTAACCTAAACCATCAACCAAAATTAAAAATCGAAATTTAATCAATAATGACCCACCAATGTGCCACGTGTTGCGAAGCGTGGGATCATGGTCCTATTCTTTCTAAACTTTAAAAGAGAGATATTCTCTCTATTAGTTCGGTTAAAGAAAGAAGCAAATAAAATAAAATAAATTAAATTAAATACAAGCATCAAAAAGGAAAGAAAGAGAAATAATTGAAAAATAAAGAATAGAAACTTTTATTTTTATATAAAATTCCATATTCTCTCAAGAGGGGGAGGTTTTTTTTTTTGGGAGACAAACTATGAAGAAAGGCTTACCTTCTCTTAAAAAGTAAAGAAGAGAAGCCTGACGTTTTGGACATCAAGCAAAAAAAGAGAAACAAAGAAGAAGAAGTAAAGAAGAGGACCAACTGTTGCTCTATCACAGTCTTCTTCTTCATCTCTTCCTCCAACGGGCACAACCACCATCCTTCTTCGTCACCATCTTCAGTCTCTTGCAGCCACCCATCTCCTTCTCCCTTGCAGCCCCATCTTCTTCTCCCTTATTTTCCCATCTTCTTCTCCATTAAAACCAGCAACCCCATCTCCATTACAAACCCCCTTACTGTCCCATCTTCTTCTTCGTTGAATCTGCAACCTCACCGTCCATAACAGCCCCTCCAACAATCCCTCTTCTTACTATCTTTAACACCCCAATCCCCTCCATTGTCTCTGTTGCACCAACGCCCTCACCATTATAGCACTTGTAGCAGCCACATTGCCGTCATCTCCCTCACAACAACAGTTGCTCCAATGCCCCCGCCATTATAGCCCTCTCCAACAACCTTGTTGTACCGACGCCCCCACCATTACAACCCTTTTCCAATACTCCATCACAGCCTCTACCTCACGTTTAGCCATCACCCATAATCGCACAGCCTCTACCTCGCGCAGCCATCATCACCATTAACACCACCCCTCTTATCCATCCTCTCCTTTTCAACAGCACCATTACAACATTCTTTTCTTATCTCCAACCTTCTGTTAGCAGCCACAAATACCACTCTAAACTCTCTCTCTTGCACCTACATCCCTGAACCTTCTCTATTCTCTGGATAGTAGACGAAAAAAAGAGAATAAAAAAATTGATTTTTCAATCTCTTCTTGGATTCTTTGGCATCTCACGATATTTTGAGGCTTTTGAAGGGATCCGAGCATCCAACACTATTCGATTGAAGGTAAGTTTTCTATTTATTTTCAATTTCATAGTTTTTTTATTTATTATTAAATCGACTCGCTGTTTTTTTATGGGTGTACATAGGAAGTTTTAAAATCGGATTTTTTATTCACTTGCACGTGGGTCGACATACTGATTTTATGTACATAAAAGTTTCAAAATCGTTTTTAATTGATACAAGTTGACTCGCTGTTTTTTTTTTATGTGCATTAGGAGTTTCAAAATTATTTTTTTCAATTAAATTAACACAAGTCGACTCGCTGTTTTTTATGTGCATTAGAAGTTTTCAAAATCGTTTTTAGTAAAATTGACATGAGTCGACTCACTGTTTTCAAATGCATTAGAAGTTTCAAAATTGATTTGTTTTTAAAATGGGCACCGAGTTAACTCATTGGTTTGTGTGTGTATAGGAATCTTAAAATCGATCTTTTGATCAAATATACACGTGAGTCAACTCACTGATTTTTGTGTGCATAGGAGTGTCAAAATCGGATTTTTTGATAACATTGGTATATGGGTTAACTCACTAATTTCGCTGGACATAGGGCGAGGAAAAATTATTTTTACCATTTCAAAATGCTGCCGATGAGTTGACTCGTTAATTTGTGTGCACATGGCATTAAAATGGATTTTTCATCTCTAAAGTGCAACCGAATCAATTCATTTTTTTGTGTCATTACCAAATGTGGGATTTCACTATGCGGAATTCGAGGAATTCAAATGGAGAAAATAGATTCTTGAAAAAATCATTGCTTGCTAACTTAAGAAATCCAGTATTGATATCTCTATAATTTGAAAATCTTTTTATAAATTTTTAATTGGAAATTCATTATTTGGAAATTCCTAGTTTGAGAAATTTATTTCTAATTTGGGAAATTCTCATATTTTCATAAATTCCCAATTTAGGAAATTTCAAATTTTTAATCTAGATATTCTACGAGTTACCAAATTAAAATTTTGATGTTCATGATTTTCTAATTTAGAAAAATAAAAAATTCTTGTTTTAATTAATTATGGAAATATTGGTACATTTGGGTTTGAAATCGGAATATCTTGCCACGTGAGCTTTGGAGTATGATCTAGAATTTAGGTTTTTTCAAATATTTTCATTTTTGTGCGGAATTCGAGAATCATATGATATTTGGGGAATATTGACCTTGAGATTCGTTTAGCACACGCGATATAATTTGATGATGATAGTGATGATGATTGGACCATAGTCTTGAATTTAGTCTCTATCCATTGACCGTAAGATAATTTGGATCGTAGTAGAGACCGATCATCTCAATCGGGCAGGTTCGGTGCCTAACACCTTTCGAAACTCGTAATCTGACCCCTTACCCATTTCTCTGATCCGTGGACTGACCCGATCCATTTTGGAGTTATTTATGGTTCTTAGACCTAAATTAGGTGACGACTCCTTATTCCCTAAGCGTCCCCAATTTACCAATCGGACCCCTATCCATTATTTAGTGGAAAATGGGTCGAGACGATTTCAAAGGTGTTAGGCACCGAACCTATCTGATCGAGATGATCGATTTCTACTACAATCTAAAACTATCATATGGTCAACATACAAAAACTAAATTCAAACTAGGGTCCAATCATCATCAACCTATATCAGATTTGCTAAACGAATCTTACGACTAAATTTCTCCAATTATTTAAATTATTCTTTGAATTTCACACACAAAAGAGATATTCATGAAAAAACTTAAATTTTATGTCATGATGCAAAGTCAATTAACATTCCACATATACAAATATTTTCTAAATCAACAACCATGGGAATTTGTAAAAATTCTTCAAGTTAGAAAATTATGAATGTGAAATTTCTAAATTGACATTTATGAGCTTTCTAAATTAGGAATATGAAAGTTTCCAAATTAGAAACCTACAAATATGAGATGAATTCCTAAATTAGAAATTTATAAAAATAAACTTTCCAAAATAGAAAATTATCAAAGAGCATGAAATTCCCGAATTAGAAAATATTAAATTTTCATGAAGATGAAATTTCTAAATAGGAAAAATGCAAAACTTTTAAATGGGGAAATCATAAAAAAATAAAATTTCTAAATTACATAAATATGAATTTTCCTAAAATAGAAAATTAAGAGAGTTCCAAAAATGAATTTTTCAAAATAGAAATTATGAGTATGAAACTTTCCAAATTAGGCAATTATGGACAGATGACAACTTAACAAATCGTCAAAATTCAATATCGCATAAAAACACCCAGTAAACAAAATATGAATATACATGAATCTCAAAATTAGCAAAAATAAAATAAAAATATATAAAATTATCAAATCAAGAAAATATAAGCAAATATGAATCTTAAAATTAGCAAAAATCACAATCATGTGAAATTATTAAATCAGAAAAATTATGAATATGTTAATAAATTTATGAATGAAATTCATATATGTCAAATATCTAAATTGGGACCTTCATGAACACATAACAAATCAGTGAACCAATAATTCATATCTAGGTGCGAAATTTTTGAATCCAAAAAATCAAGAATACATGGCAAATCAGTGAGTCATCAATTCATATATAGATGCAAAAAAATTTGAATCAAAACATTAGGAACACGTAAAAAAATAACGAATCAAAAATTCACATCTATGTGCGAAATTTTTGAATAAAAAATATGTGATAAAGATTACAAACACATTGATGAAAGTCGGATAATCATCCATACAAAATAAAAATAAGAAAGGAGGAGAAAGAAAACAAAACAACAAAATAAAATAAAATAGAAAGAAAACCAAACTTACCTATAAGATAGAATGGTGGTTGTGGTGCACTCTTTCATATGAAACTCGAGTTGACTTACGAGTATCATCAATAAAAGAGGAAAAACATAATGATCACTGCGTCAAAAGGTGTTGTCTGGAGACGAGGAAGAGCGAAAATGGCTAATGTTGGGGTAATGAAGAAAAGGAAAAAAAACAAAAAGAATGACAGTATGTGTTGTGGGGCTGTTCAAAAAAAATAAAGGAAGTAATAACTGTATTGTTGTGTTCTAAAGAAATAGAAGGAGTGACGGCTGGGGGCTGTTGAGGTGTTTCAAAAAAAAAAACAGATGGGTGGGAAATTGACAGAAGGAGAAGGGATGGTTACGGCATTGGCACAAAAAGAAAGGGAAAAAGATGTAGGATGTTGCTACTGTGGAACAAGAGAAGAAAGTAGAGAGTAAGAAAGAAGAAGAAAAACATGGGTTGCTGCTGCTGTGGAGTAAGGGAAGGTCTTTTCTTTTTAAAACGTGGGGAGTCTATAAGAGAGAAGAAGTTTTCTTTTTTTAAATTTGGGGAGTCAGTGAGAGATAGAGAGTTGGAGAGAGGAAGTTCTAGGGTAAAAGGAGTCCAGTAGAAAGACATGAAAAAGAAGAAGGCCTTCAGACAGAGATGGTGGGGTAGCAGAGACTATAGTGAGTGGTATCCTTTCTAAAGAGTTCAAAAAGAAGCAACGAGGAGACTATGGGGAAGAGGGAGTCCAGCCCCTAGGAACATGTAGAAAGCATAATCTGAGGGAGAAGAGATGTTGGAAAGAAAAGGTCCAGCCACTGGGAACGTGTAAAAAAAAAGGATCTGAAGGAGCAAAGATGTTGGAAAGAAGGGGTCTAGCTACTAGGAACGTGTAGAAAGAGCCCTTATATAAAAACTTCATTTATTCTTTCCAATTTATTTATATATATATATTTTTTTTCATTTTTCATGTTTCTTTTTAGGAGAATAGGGGTTGGGATCCCACGTTACTCGTAGCATGATAGTCCTCTATCGATTGAGCACATTTTTAATTTTATTTTAATCGATCAATTGGATTTTAATTGTAATTTGGTTTTGTATATTTAATTTTAATTTTAATTCAATTGGTTGCATGAATGTTAATTTTAATTTAGTCGATCGATTTTTAATTTCAATTTGATTGGTCGGTTGAATTTAAATTTTTTTATTAAACTTTAATTTTCATTTGCATGATCGATCGAATTAAAATTTTAACTTTGATTGGTTGATTGAATTTTAATTTGATTCCTATTGGTGGATTGGATTTTAATTTGAATTCGATTGGTCGGTTGAACTTTAATTTAAATTTTGATTGGTAGATTGAATTTTAATTTTAATCTAATTGATTGAATTTTTATTGGTTGATTAATTTTTAATTGGACTTTGATTAAATTTCAATTTTTAAAATTTTGATGCGCATAATCTTGTTGATGATTTTTTCATCTTGTTTTCCTAAGAATTAAGGTCTCTAGGTTAAAGTCGGACATTGAAGGGCATTTTGATTATTTTTTGTGATTTCTCATAAATTTATCTATTTTTGTCTATTTGGGTTTCATTAGACACGAAATCATATTCTGAATGCAATGGATGTACTTTTGGGATTTTTTCAGATGTCTAAAATTCTTGAGGGGTATTTTTATCATTTTGTTGATTTTTGTAGATTTTTACAAATTTTGATATGAGATTTTTTTAGTCCTAATGTGATTATTTTTAAGTTTCAAGATCGTATTTTCCTAGCATTGTAATATATCTTAGTTATCGAAATGTGTAACGAACTTAAGTGTACGCTCTTGCTAAATCGAGTGTAAGGTGTAATGAGCCTAAGCATGCATAATTTTCTATGTCGAGTCGTAACGAGCAAGGACTAGAGATGGTAGAAATCATGAACAATACTCACAAGTCTTCGAGTTCTTTGCGCTCATCATTAGGAATCCACAACAATCAAGTGACGAATTGACGAATTAAGCAGATGCAAAAAAAATGGGATGTCTACAGATATCAGTTGAGCTACCTGGGCCTGTAGCTCTTTTTCAAAGCTAAGTCACATCGCTTCAATCCTCATGTTCAATACCCATAACTCTTCCAACATATCTTGATGGTCGAAAAAACGAGTTGAGAAAGACCTCACCTCAACAGGAGGTATAAACGCATAACCAGGAAAGGGGTGTTAAGGAAAAATAGGATGATCAAGAATAACCATGCTATGTTAACCCCTCTCTAGACGATCCCGTAACTGCCAAGATAGAAAATAGAAAAAAGTTTGAAATTCGTAATCAATAAGGGAAAAAGAAAAAATATTTCAAAATTGCATTGCATGATTTTAAGTGTTAAGCACTTTTAAAAATCATTAAATTTTTATCTAAGATTTCAAATGAGCTTTGTGCAACGAAGTTAAGGATTTCAGAAAATGCTAACCCTATCAGACCTCAAACTTGAGTAGTCACATTCTATAAAAAAAAATTTAATCCATCCAACATTTTCAATCATCTTGCAATGAATTATTTCGATTACGCACAAATAAGGGTCCAATCTATTCAACTCAATTCTTTGCAAATAGTGACAGCTATAAACACCCCAATTTGCACGAACCCATTAGAAAAATCTAAATTTTCTCAAGTTGATTTCAATTAAGAGCTTAAAGCTCTTTAACAGGCCCACATTGCCAATTAGCACTTTTTTTTCATGCATACATGCACACATTCAGCATCTCAT
This sequence comes from Akebia trifoliata, assembly GCF_017979445.1. NCBI lineage: Eukaryota > Viridiplantae > Streptophyta > Magnoliopsida > Ranunculales > Lardizabalaceae > Akebia > Akebia trifoliata. Next base: position 29,324,735 of record NC_141377.1, read on the forward strand.
ATTATTTTGCATACCTAAACCTTGTTTCTAATCTAATTCCATACCCACTTCCTTAACCTATGTCTCCGGATCCATAGACCGACCCAATTTCATACCCGCTTCCTAATCCAAACTCATTCTCCATTAAATAATTCATTATCTATATTCTAACCTAATACCAAGTCCACATTTATGCTTAGTCCAAATACCAAAACCTAAACTACCTTAAGCCCATAACCTAAAATCAAAATCAAAATCCAAAGTCAAGTCCATTTTAAACCCAATACCAAGCCCATTATAAGTCCATGGTCTTATACCTCATCCCAAAAGATGACATATGACAATCTCTCATAAGCCTCCAATACCCAATGCTCTAACCTAACGAAGAGTCAACTCCCTTGTGAAAATCCAATAATGCCCTTACTAAAAAAATGTGGTTAAATAAAAAAGGTACTTTAATCTTTGATAAAAATACCTAAAGTTGGGAGAACTTCCAATCTTACCTCTAAAAGGTAGGAATCTTCAAATACATACATGAAGCTCTTCTATTAGCCCATTAGAAAACATATATCCACCTTTATTTTATGAGTTATTTACAAATGAATCAATGTTTACTTTTTACCTACCACTTTACCTTTATATATATCACTCTCTTACTCACTCTTCCATTAGTTCCATTAAAAAATATACATCCACATTTATTTTATGAGTTATTTACAAATGAATCAAAGTCTACTTTTTACCTACCACTTCACATTTACACATGTCACATTTACACATGTCACTCTCTTACTTAGCCTCTTAAAAGTATTTTTGTTATCTCACCTCTATTTTCTAAAGAAAATCAAAGACCAAAAATATTTTTAGAGTTTCTTCTTACAAATTTCACCTTTGCTCTCATAAAATTAGAAAATTTAAAAAGAAATAACCTAAATTTCATGTTCATTCTCTTTATTTTTAGGGTTGGACCATTTTATACCAAAAAATTCTTCAAAAATTCCATAAATAGTCAAATTTTCTATCAGTAATTTATGTTTTCAAACTTCTATTTCTCAACCTAAAAGTCTATCAAAATCCCTACTTACCTTTATAACATTTTCTCAAACCAACCTTCAATAAAAAAAATTCTCATCATCTTTAAGGCCCTCAATTCTCAAGTTTATCTCAAGACTCAAACTCATTCAAGAACATCAAAAGACAATGTAAGTGTAGATTAGATTTATTTTCAAGCATTTGCACTTTCCATTTCTAATCGTCTATTTATTTTATATTTTTAGAAACTTTATAGGATGTAATGCACACCATTTCCTACCTCTAATAGGTTGGATTTATGTTCAATCAAAAGGGTAGGGGTTGAAGCCTTCTTTTTCCTACTATATATCTTATGCATCATATTGTACACCATGCACTCACCACATATGTCATTATGAAAAAATATCACCCTTTTGTTGGGATTTAAACACTAAGTTTTTAGTTTTGCATACATGCATTAAGATTATAACACTAAGGGAACTCTATCATGGAGTCTCTTTAAAAAATCCAAACCAACATTCATACTCATGAAAAATAATGTACGCTATATGGGTCATCTTTTTCTATAGAATGTCCCTAATGTCTCTCATTGACATCAAAATCATTTTTTAAGGTAATATTTTCACTTATTATACACACCATATCTAATATGTATTTTTCTAATTTTCTTAAGTTTTTCAAAAGATTGGTCAAGTTTCAAAGTAATCACCTTTAGTGAAGAGGATGGGGTGCCTAACACCTTTCCCATCCTCTAATCAGACCTCATTACTTAGATCTTAGGTAGACCATATATTTTCTATATATGAGAGTCACTATAATGATAAAACCTATTTCAAAATCATTTCTGATGCCCATTCACACCTATTTTCAAAAAAAAATTGTGGCAACTCTAAATACCGTAGCGTTGAGGTTCTATGATGAACATTTTCATGTCTATAGTTTCTACGTTCCTCTATTTTTTATAAGATCAAGTAGTGAATGGGAGGTAATATTGTAGGATGAGTTGAATTGGTTGTAGGAACTATAACAAATAAAGTGGTTGTGGGAGTAGCGCAAAACTTGGATCAATTGTCAATAGTGCTGCAAAGAGATAACTTATCTTCTTTAATTCGTGCAATAGCAATGGCCAATGTGAGGCTAGTTGATCAAAATGAATGTAACTCGCAACAAATTTCATCTTTAGACCATTAATGAAACAAATCATAAGTTTCTCTCTCATCCAATCATGTGTCAACATACCAACTGTTCAAAACTAGTTTGATAATCACTTACGAATGTAGATTGTTATAATTTTAAAAAGGAGTTATGGAAGTTTTCATAAACAAATAGATTGAAACGTGCTATGCTTGACATCAAATGAATCTATCCTAAGTAAGGACACATTATTTTTCATGCCAATCAAACCAAGGAGTTGCATTGCCTTCTAAATGAAAAGATGCAACCTTAACTTTTTAATCATTGGGTGTATAATGATAACAAAATAATCGTTCAACTTGAGATATCCAATCAAATGGGTTCAAACCATCAAATTTAAGGGTTTGAGTTTGCATAACCAAATAAGATTTTGTAAAGGAGCCTGAAAAGAAGAAGCCTCATCACGAATCCCTAACAATTTTTTTTTTAATTCTCTCATAAATGTTATAATTGATTCATGACAAAATGTTGGAACTCATTTTGTTTCTTAGTCATTGTTGGAATAGATTCGTATTTTCGCAAACTGAACGAATGTATCATCTTTATTCTACTTCATATCCCATTCAACAGAAAAAAAATTATTGCTCATGATTTAATTGTGTCATTTTTTGCCTTTGATGTTCTAGTACCAATTGATATGATCAAGGATCCAATTAGGGGTGTCAATAGATACCCATTGACCGAATCGAAACTTAAAACCTCGGTTCTGATTCTTTTTTTTATTGGAACTGATGAGAGTAGGTTTTGAAATAAAATTGAACCAATAGGTACCTGTGGGTACATAAAACTAACAAAGAATTGGAACCAAAATAAATATAATAGTTATAGATACCCGCATTTTTTCCTAAACCGAATCCGAGAGCAACAATGACCTTTCGAGAAGGGATTTGACTCAAGTCAATGTTCAAGTGGTTGCAAATACCTTACGTGGAGCCAACAGATAAAATTGCATCTGTGATTTTAGCCTAGCATGGAAGTAACCAACGACCATGCTTAATTTTAAGCCTAGCCAAAGGTTATCAAGGGCCAAAAGAGAGAATTGTGTAGTATGGAGGTTACCAACGGTCAGGCTTAATTTTTTTGTTTGACCAAAGGTTACCAACTGCTAGAATGAATTTTTATTCAATATGAAGGTAACCAACAGGCAGAATGAAAATTTGCACTGGCCATTGGTCACCTAAGACTAGTTCTATTAGGCAATTTTGAGCCCCATGTGCATTTAAATTTGTTATAGTTAATTACCTTAAACCCATTTCTTAATATTTTATTTCTTCAAGAAAATCTAGTCATTTTACTTTCTTATCCTTGTTTTATTTGTCTAAATAATTCTTGTATTTTTCTTTTTAGTAATTCACCAAATCCTCTAACTAGGACTCCAGTCTTGATTGGTTCCCACTTAAGGCCAATTATATCATTAACCCTTGTTTGTTGAAACACATTAGATGCAAATCTCCTTTCTAGCCCTTCTATATTCTTCAAAAGTCAAAGAGTTTTCATGACATTCAATGTAATTTGATCAATTTCTAAAGCTTATGACTACTTTGTCTACCCAAGAGAATTCTTTAGAATTTGTACTTAATGACCAATATATCCCTAATTTGTTAAAGATTCTCTTATGAAAAATGGTCAAAAAATCCAAGAATATACCATCTGATTACATGCTATTTGGGTTGTTTCCTTCACATTTAACTCAAAGCCAATGACTTATGACTTTTCTACCATCCTCAAAGAATTTTTTAGAAACTAGAACATTTTACAATCCTACCCTCTTGATCATTATTATTGGTGAGACCTTAGGAGAATGAAAGACCTTTAAGTCCAAGGAGAGTATAGGTCATTTGGATTTTTCATGAAGGTTTTGATGAGAATATTGAGAACTCCATGATTTGGACAAGTTTATCCTCAAGGGTCTCTTAAACTTCTATAAATAGGATCCCTATTCAAGGTAAAAAAAGGGAGAGGAGCTCAAGAAACTAAAATTCTATCCAAATCTCTCCTTTAAGTTCTATAGCCTATTTAAACTCCGTCCAAATCCATTTACAAACCTTCAAAAAGCTTTAACCAAGAAGAAGAATAATAAAAAGAATACTAAGATGGGGTTTAAACCCTCAATTCTCCTCCTCTAATCTTCTTATTCTTATTTCCCTATTTTTTATATTAAGCAAAATTATTTCATTTTTTTCTTTGTAATAATATAAATCCTTATTTGCATTAGTAAGGCTAGGAGGTAGAGAGTGAACCTCCTAAAAGTAATCTCCTCCCAGAAGCCCTCAATACGCTCCTTGAGAGCATTAGATTAGGTTGTCTTACTTTTATCTACTCTTATGTAATTTAAATTCATAGTATAGATGCTTTCCTTTCTTTATTTTACTTGTAATCTAAATTTTCTAGTCTTTCTTACTTTATCTCTTTGATGGCAATAGAGTTTGAGAGTAAATCCTCTTTGGAGATGAACTTCTCTTGATAAATCCACACATGCATGCACTATGTACACACTCATATTTTTTTTGAAATGACTACAAGTAAGACAGTAGGTCCCTATGAACCTATATTCAACCTTCATAACCAAGTCTAAAAATGGACAAAAACTTATGCATGTAGTCCTAATTCCTATATGGGGTGATTCAAATCATGAACCTCACTAAATGATCAAACCAATAAATAAAGTCTCCTTAAAGAAAACATAAACTTGTTTTAAAGCTTTGAGAGTCTTAATGATGAAATCTATATGGATTTTCATTAAAGTCTCAAGCTTACAAAAAAATTCCATCAAGTACTTACTTCTAATTGGGGCTTGCTCATCATATTAATTTATTCATATTTCAAATTAAGATTATAGCCTTTTTTTTTTCTTAGTTTCTCTATAGTTTCTTCTAGTTTCAAAATCCAAAGAGAGTTTCAAATTTTCACCTATGGTCATATACTAATAACCATCTTAGGATGGGTGAGACAATATGCCTAACATTTTTCTTGTCCCTCAACCGAACCTCTTTATCATAGATCTTTAAGAAAGTCATTTTCTTTATCTTTTAGATATGTAAGTCATTACAAACCTAAAAATAGAATTTCATTTTTTTTTTAATAATGTCCGTTCACACTTTAATTAAATGGTGGTGACTCCTAAACCCGTGTAGATGAGCTCAAGCCTTCCCAAAGGTTTCAAAGCCCTTACATCTACAATGGTTATGGTTCAAAGTTCCTTAAGAACCGAACTGGAACTTATCCATTGACACCCCTAGATCCAATAAGCAAATAAAACGACCTGACTCACTAGACACGGGGGTCCTCTTCCTCAAGTTTAATAAGAAAAATCTCTTAATCTTAATTGGAAAGTAATAAAGAAATCTTGTTTAGAAAGAGTCCTAATGTAGAAGAGATAAATATCAATCCTAGGTTTATAATCTTGTCTTATAATCCTAAGGTATCTTAATAGTTTTCACAATGTCAGTGAAAAATAATTGAGGGTGAGAGAGGACTCCTACTAATTCGAAAAGTTTGATCTGTGATTTTTGCATGAGAATGTTCACAACTTTTACTTCTTGGGTTGGAAAACCCATTTTTTAGTTGAACGAGAGAGTTTGTGTTTTTAAAACTAGGATTGACAATGATTTGATTTAATCTGGTATCTAATTGTAAAAATAAGATTTAGATCAAGATTAGGATTTTGGATTTTCATATCAGATTGGGGTTGAAAAGTAGAGATCCAATAAATTTTTGGATCGACTTTGGGTCAACCACAACCGAATTGATAAAAATCATTATTTCCTTAGAAATCTCTAGATTATTCCTCAAAATTCGCTATCTTCCCCCAAATGCCAAAACCCTCCCCAGGTCTAGGTATACCATATCCTTCCCTCCTCTCTCAATTACCTATCCCCCCTCTCTCTCATAGTCTCTCTTTCTCTCTCTCTCTCTCTCTCTGGCAGGCCTTTTGTTTATTTGGGGCTGAGAGTTTGAAGAATAAAAAACGGACTCATTCGATCTCTGAGTTTCAATTTCTTCTCATTTTCTTAATTTGGAAAATAATGCTTAAATGGATTATTATTATTATGAGTCGTGTTGGAGTAACATTGAAATTGACATCGTTTAGGACATTAGTGTGCACAAAACCATATATGCTTCTCACTCGTATATCAATGAAAAGCATCTATGATTTTATAGACACATCCACATCAGCAATGTCCCAAACGATGTCAATTTAATGTTATTTCAACATTTTCCCATTATTATTATTATTATTATTTTGACGAGTTAAATGAGTTCTTAAAGGATTCCTTTCTTGAATCAGTTATTGTTGTTGTTGTCGTTGTTCAGTTAATGGGTTATCAAGTATAAAATCTTTATTTTAATCAATTTATGTGATTAAGTATTGAGTTTCTATAGAATTATACATAAATTTTCTAGTAAATCTAAATATCAATCAAGCAATTACCAATGGAGGTCTCTCTCTCTCTCTCTTTCTCTCTAAATTAAAGAACTAAGGACGAATTAGAGGAGGAGATGAAATTATTAAAATCAAAACCTAGATTTCTCCCCAATCCTTGAATCAAATTGGTTTTGGATTGGATGAAACCTTAATCGGATTGAATTGAATTTGAATCATAATATAAAAATTTCGATTCAATAATTTCACATTGATCCGGTGTCGAACCGCTCCATTGCCAACCCTACCTAAAACACAAAACCTATCGGCTATTGTGTGAGTTGACAATTTATGGTGACAGGATTTTCAACCTACCCTAGATGAATCCTAAGATTGGACAGAGTCAAAATGGGACCCAATGCAAGATCCCGGTTTCACAGTCTCCAAATTCAACTAAAACGGTAATTTTGTATTCAATAATGCTGAAATGACCTTAACCTATAACCTCATATAGCAATTATTAACGTGAAACTGTATGGAACCACAAATGCTTTTTCTCGAGATACGACTTTAAAATATTTATAATCACTATCTACTTTCACGTCAAGAAGTGCGATATGAGGTTACAGGACGAAGTAACTCCAGCACTACTCTTTTGTATTTTAACTCTCTGAATGTATCCTGTGTCCCGCTCTTGGTAATCGTGTGTTTGATGGAGAGCCTCAAGCCAAGTTTGGGGCTATAAAAAAGTCCAAAAAATAAATGCCACGTGTTCATAAATAAATGCCAGGTGTCCAACAACAATGAGCCTCTCTCTTCTTCTTCTCAACCTCAACCTCAACCTCAACCTCTACCAACCTTCATTCTCTGATTCTCTCTTCGAAGCAGAAAGTTCTCTCTTTTATAAGCAAAGAAACCCAGAAAGAAAGAAAACTTACAGAGAATCATGGAAGAAAGAACCTTCTCTTTCGAAGGTGAGACCACCATTGCTTCCTCCACCAACGATCATGGCTGGCAGAAGGTTACATACCCGAAGCGCCAACGAAAATCCTCATCAACCAAGATCTCAGACTCCAACGCAGATCTCGAGAAATTCCCTCCAATTGCTGGATCCGCCCCCAAATCCAACGTTTTTAGGTCTGTTGAGCAACAAGCCGAAGAACGCCGCCGCCGTGTCCTTGATTCACAGAAAGCAGCGGTCGCTGTAGCCGTCGTTGGATCGAAAAACCAATCCGACGACGAAGATAGTGAAGATGTATCTGGTGGTGTTGAAAATGGGACTGTGGAAGAGAAGAAGCCTAAGCAGAAGAAGCCAAAGAAACCTAAGGTCTCTGTTGCTGAGGCGGCTTCAAAGATCGATGCTTCGGATCTCGCTGCGTTTCTCGTCGATGTTTCGGTGAGTTTTTTTATTCTTGAATTTTGGACATCGGTTGTAATTTGTATAATCTGGAAGAAAAAATAAAGTTTGGATTTTTGGTGGTTAATTAAGTGTCTGATCTGTTATTTGTTTTTCATGAATTGTATCTTCTCTTACGGTGAAATTTTAGTGCTTGAATTTTTGAATTTTTTTTATTTTAATTGCTCTGATCTGGAGGAAAAACATTTGGATTTTTTGGTGATGAATTTAGTTTCTGATCTGTTATTTTGTTTTTCAATAATTGTAACTTCTTTGATTGTAAAAAAAAATTGCAATTTTTGGTGTATAGGGTTCATATGAATCACAGCAGGATATCCAGCTCATGCGGTTCGCGGATTATTTTGCTCGTGCATTCTCTTCCGTGAGCGCGGCACAATTCCCTTGGACTAAGTTATTTAAGGAGTCTACGGTGGCGAAGATCGCCGATGTGAGTTAGACTTTATTTCCTTATTCTATATTATGCTGCTTGTACTCTGTAAAAATCTAAAAAAGAAGTGAAATTGCAAATAAAAATGAAAGATTTTTGACCTTGTATGGAAGCAAAAAAATGTTCCTAAAAGAAAATTTATTTTTCAATACATTCAGTTTTGATTTATATGTTCTGAATGTGTAGGGAAAGCTTGAAGTTATTTTTTGTTTGGTCTCAATAATTGTTTAGCCCTGTTATTTACTTGTTTGTATCATTGTATTGATGACCATTGTCTATCACTTTATTGCTCTACCCTGGAATGAGACTAGGGATGTTGATCGACATGGATGTAAATGGGTTGGTGTTAATTGGGTCTCAAAAACCAAGTCCAAGATCGACTCATCCAGTGGTTGGATCTGGCTGAAGAAAATGCATTATGTCCGAGCTTGACCTTCCTATATTCAGACCAATTTGCAGGTTGGGCTAGGCTGGCTTTTTGCCGTTTTTTCAAAATAGAGGGATGGAGGGAGAGCGAGGTGGGTTGTTGACTTTGTAAAATAAAAATGGGGAGAGAGAGAAAAAAGAGAGGAAAATCAAGAGGGGTGAGGGAAAGTTGAAGAGAGGGAAACAAAAGAGGAAGGGGGTGATTGAGAGAGAGGGAGAACAGGTTGGGCAGGGCCAAGCTAAAAGCTGAACTCTTAAGCTTGTGTCCTAGCCCCTTCCTCTAATTAAATGGGCCTAGCCCTGCATGACTTGAGACTTAAATGGGCCTGGCCCAAAACCTAAATGGGCCCTATTGTTGCCTAAGTGCAGGCTATGGTGGCCAAGTTGTGCCCATCGACAACCCTATATTGGGGAAATATTAGATCCCTTGATACCACGACATTCACCTTGCGCTGTCAGCCTTATGCCTGGATGATGAAGGTCGGTTCTATTAGCTTAAGCAGCTCGTGGAAAACTTTTGTGATCTTGTTTCACATGAATTCCATTTACTTGTGTTTCCAATCTCGAATTATTGGGAATAGGAACTGTCATTGACAATGATTTTGTTGGACACTTCTTGTATCTTTATTGTGATTTTCAACTACCATTTTAATCCCATTGTTCTTACGTAATTAACAAAATTTGGTTGAATTATTCTAATCCTGCTTCAACTCTTTCTCCTAGAACCGGTTAAAGTACTTGTAATGAGGTTTTAATACATGTTGATGATTCTATGATCATCTTTGTAGCTATCCTCGGATATTTTCTTAGGTAGTTGATGTAGGACAACTTAGAATTGTTCTTGGGAAGGGTGGTGGAAAGGCTAATTAGGTTGTCATGAAGGTCAACGAAAAATGATTGAAAATGTTTTTTTTTTTTTTTGAAAAAAAAAAGTTTTGAAAATCTCAAATGGCTATATATGTGAAATGTAAAACATAGTTTTGCAACTATGATATTTTTCAGTTAGGGTTTGGGGAAGGTTTATGATATTTGGTTGGGGGGTTAGGTAATAGAGTATAGGGTAGATTTAGGGAATAGGTTAATGGTATAGGTGTTTATGGTTTAGGAAGGATTTGATGAGTTTCTTGATGTGGGTTAGGGGATTCTTGAAGAATTCAAGATTTCTTGAAAATCAAGAAAACATTAAACAAATAGGAAAGATATAAAATTCGAAGATGAAGAAGATACCTTGGTCTCACACTATGATCCAAATTTGGAGAGATTTCAGTAAGAGAACTCATTGATTTTTTTTATTCTATTAACTTTTTGTAAATAAATCCTAATACAATATATATATTAAGAAAACCTATCTAAGAATTTCTATAAAATTTAGCTCTTAAAATAGAACCAACTAGAAAGAAACTTCCTAACCAAACTAGGGCTCTTTACTCCATCTACTTAACTCAAATAATTAAGTTTCCTAAATTGAAACACTCCTAAAACAGAACATTCTCAAATAAAAACTTTTCCGAAATAAACGTGTAAAAAAAACTTCCCTACAATTAAAAATTCCTAATAATAAACGTGTAACACATATATGATTGAAAAAAATGCAAAATTGACCCAAAATTAAAGTCTAGTAACTAAAATAAAATAAAATCAAAACTAAAATATAGCCTATATAGGATAGGCCCATGACCTTTGATGTCCCCATCATGAGTATTTGGGAGTCCGCTTCCTACTTTTGACCCCCTAAAAATGTGTCTTTGCATTTGGTGGGGATCAACTTTCTATTTCCTGTAAAAGTGAAAAGTCAGAAGCGAGCAAGTGGCAGTTGTAGCTCAAAGCCATTTATTGTTTTTCATGTTCGCAAGAAATAGGATGGTCCACAATATATATATACTCGCTAGGGAGCCAAAATTTGTCCAATATGGCTTAAAAGGTTCGAATTGAGCTGATTTTTTTTTTGTGAGGATGATCTCTATAGTGAGGAGATCATCCTCACAAAAAATTAGCCCAATCTAAAACTTCTAAATCCATTAAAAGTAGGGATGCAACTTGGTTCGGTTTGGGGCAAATCGGAATTGAACCGACCTAGGTCGGTTCCATTATATGAGAACCGGAACTGAACCTAATTGCCATAGAACCAAACCAACCCGAACCTAGCTAAGGTCGGTTTGGTTCTATGGGTTGCCAATATCTTAAAAACCTAGTTGAATCAACATATTTTTAATAAATATGAATATGAAATATCATATAATGAGTCATTAATTTATCCATCAATAAAAAAATCATTAATGTAGCTATTCAGAAAGAAGAAAAAAAAATCGTCAATGGTTTTTCCATCAATTAAAGAAAGTCATTAGTCCATCCATCCAAAAAAAATGTCATTAATCTATCCATAAAAAAGTAATCAATTTATCCATAAAAAATGGGTATAGTTTATTAAATAGATTAATAATATTTATTTATAATTTTATTAATATAAGGATTCGGTTCTCGATTTGATTCGGTTCTATACAAGGCATGAACTAAGAACCGAACCAAATTGGTCGGTTATCTATTTTGCTAACCTGAAACTGAATCAAAACCAAACCAAACCAATCCAAAGCTCTTGGTTTGGTTCGGTTTGAACCAGACCAAGTTGCACCCCTAATCAAAAGTGGTTTACAAATTATCGGTAAAAAATCGACAGTCTACAATTCTAAACCACTTTTGATGGAGATCATCCTCACAAAAAATCAGCCCAATCTGAAACTTCTAGGCCATATAGGACAAATGCGTTGGCTTCCTAACGTTGGCTGCCGAACCTGACCCTATATATATATACAAATTTTATCGATTGCCTTTTTCCGCACTTTTCATTCTACCGAATAATGTTTTTAGACATTGAGATATGAGTCAAGGTGCCTGGTTGTTCAGCCCCTTGATGCATAAAACATTAGCCTCACATGCATTTAATTTTAAAATAAATTTAGCGTATAGAAATAATTAATGTTGAAAAATAATTAGGGTAGCCAGCACATATTTCCAAACGTCAAGTTTCAAATCCACGTAATTGAATTCCAAGTTTTATTCCCCTGCATTAATAACAATAGAAACTTTTATATCTGAATAATTGAAAGTTTGCAATGAAGTAACTATCTTATATTTATTGCAAACATATAACTAAATATTGTTGTTTCAACTTTCAATAACTTCGCATAATAGTAAATACGACAATTTTATTTATGAATCAAATTCAAATTTTGTTACAAACATTATGACTTTATATTCATTTTTTTTTCTTTCTATATGTCCAATCAAGTTGTGTGCCTGCAACAATAAAGAATATAGAAGAAGCTAAGAAATAAGAATTACCCCATCCCTCTCTATGTGTGTGCATTGTGCGTCATCTCTTTCTTAGTACCAACACTATTTTTTGACCCCAAAAGGAATTTCCTGAGCATGTTACCAATCGTCTGACTATGTGATTCTTATAGTGATTTAAAAGGAACTTCAGTTGGATGCTTCCTACTCCAAACAAGGCCTCCATTTTCTTGGTTTATTTGGTTACCAAACTTCCAGTTATGCAATAGGAATGCTTCTATAGCAACGCTTCCCCGAATGAGGGCCTCACTTGTTCTGGTTTATTTGGTTCCTCATTGCCTTCGAAAGGAAGGTCTTACTTTCCTATCACAATCCTTCATTTCGGTCTAATTTCAACATTTTAATGTTTTTGTAGATGCCAAGTATTAACAATGTTCCTCTCCCAAAACAAGTCATTTATATGGTCCCAATTCCAAGTACATGCAAATTTTTACTGACCAAATGTATTATTCGGCTTCTGAGCTTCTTTACCTTATCCCAAGTACACGAATCCTCTTTCACCATTTGAATTTATCTTGAGACCTATCCTCAGTCAAGGCATGTGTCTTTACTCTTTTTGTCTTTCATATAAATGAGCATCTATCCAAATTATCATGTTAAAGTGATCTGTTTATGCAAGATAAATATTTTGACTTCAACAGATTTTTTCTAATTAGTCAGTCCATGGATGTTTATCTATTATATGTATTTTGAAATCTTATTTGGTTACTTTGGATTTAACAGGTTCCTCTGTGCTATATATCTGAGTCTGTTTATAAGACATCAGTTGACTGGATCAACAAGCGATCTTCTGAGGCACTTGGTGCCTTTGTTTTATGGTCATTGGACAGCATTCTTGCTGACCTAGCAAATCAACAAGGTGCTGTGAAAGGTTCCAAAAAGGTGGCTCAACAGGCTCCATCAAAGGCACAGGTAATATAATCATATATGCTGCTTTTTATCTAGCTTTGTTACAGATGTTATGATCATGGTTGAGGTGCTGTAATTTTGTCTGCACTTTCTGATACTGAATATTACCCGTAGGTTCGTGCTATTCTTTAATTTGAGATTCTTGAAATTTGAAATAACCAAAAAAGTGGATATCTTTTACAATATCAAGGAACACGTTAATCTAGTCCAAGGATATGCTGCAATATGTAAATTATGAGGGTAAAAGAAGTAGACAAGTTTTATAGACCTACAAAAAGACATTGGAGCTGACTTAAATAGGAGAGGGACTCCGAAGTATTTATTGAAAAAAAACCTTGAATTTTTGCATGGAAGATTATAATTGAAGCAATAAAATTGGAGTGAAAAAAGTATGTTGAATGATTGTGCATTATTTTCTCTTTTAATAAGTATAAACACTTGGAATGGAGAGATCTATAAACAAAAACAAGAAATTTATTACTATCTGATGCTACTATTGTTGTCATATGCAATTTTCAATCACAAAGTCATATATGCTAAACGAGATAGTGAAAAGTGAATCAAATTTATCTTCCGTTCTTTTAAAATTCTCCTGAATTCAAAGTTCAAATATGGTTCCCACTTCATACAATAAAATCTTTGACAGAGGAACTCTTCTATGGAAGAGAGAGAGCTGGAAGTCCACCCGAAAAAAGACCTTGTTACACCATTTATCCTTTGAAAATCTGATCCTATACCTTTAGACAGAAGATTGTTTTTCAAAAGAGAACTGATTTGGTACTATTTTATGTCCATGGGTAGTCATTTAACAGGTTTTCAAAGTATGCTTCATTTATATCTAAATCAAACTAGACTTGCCATTTGAAAGCTCTAAACAGCACTTCCTTGTTAGAAAACTAGGAATCCAGCTTCATTGGGTGGGATGTCAGTTGGATAAGTAATGATTTCGGAGTCAATAAAATCCAACGGTTATAAGAAGATTGTCTGCATGAAGTCAGGTCTTAGTTGTCATTCCAAATGGATGTCCTAAAGGCTTGGGTGGATGGCCATGGATTCCTAAAGCTCTAGAACTGATTTTTCAATGATCCAGATCATGTACAAAGTCAAATTTATTTACAATGTGCTCAAATGAATTTCTACATTTAGGACTACAGCGCAAGGGTGACCCTTTGAGAGCTATGGAAGTGTAAAGCTAAGCCCTTTGTTATTGAAAGTGAGTTCATATGTACTTTCATTGTCTCCATCCCAGCTCTTCTGGTCTTCCTCACTCTTTTAGGACCTTTAACTTACATATTTCGTTTAACTGGGGCTGTAATCGTCTTCATTGAACATGTACAAACCATTTCAGTCGACTTTTTCGTAGTTTATTGCTTACCGGAGCTACTACTACATTTTCATGAATGCATTTGTTTCTAATTTAATCTTTTCCTAGTCCTTCCACTCACCCATCTCAACATCCTCATTTCTGTTGCGCTCAATTTGTTACCATGATGCTTCTTGACTACGCATCATTTAACTCCATAAAGCATAGTTGGTCTTATACCCATAGTCACCAAAGTTTCCGACTTATTGAAAAAATCGCAATAATATCATGATTTTTTCCCTCCCTGATTTAATCACAACTTTTTAATAATACACGACTTTTACAAACTTCACGATTAAATCACGAATAATGTGAAAATAATGAGGCAAATTTGAATGACATTGATTTGATTTTTTCGATCTTTTAAGGAATCCTAATTCAGACTCATAATTGTCATCTTTTTTTTTATTATTTATTTATTTATATTTTGAATAGCATAAACCTTGAATATGTTGTGAATCTGAGGTTACTTGTTGTGGATGCATAAATGATATCAATATGGGAATTGGTAATTTATCATTTCGAGTTTAGTATGGAACCTAATGATATAATATAGGAATGCCTAATGATATAATATAGGAATGCCCACTAGTAGGAACAATTACATAGCCCTAACCTAGCTCGATTTTTTCCAGAATTTTTTCCGATGTTTCCCGATTTTACCTAATTTTCCCATTGCTGACTTATTCCCAAACCCCAACTTGGTGACTATGCTTATACCATCTAATAAAATTTTCCTTTTAGTTTGATTGGTATGTGTTTGTAATATAATACATTAGTACTTCAGAATCGCACCTCCACTTTAGCCATCTAGCCTTGATTCTATGGGCATCATCTTCCTTATTAATCTCTCTCCATCCTTATGTATAATAAATCCTAGATAAGGGAATAGGTCGTTTCGAGGTATTTCTATGTAACAGGGCTTTCCTTTTCTTGCGTGTCATTGCTAAATTTACATTCCACACGTTTAGTCTTCGTTCTACTTAACCCAAAGCCCTTGGACTCTAATATCCCTCGTCGTAATTTTAGTTGTGTTGATTTGCTCTCCAGTCTCATCTATAAATACTTCATCATCCAAGTTCTTACTCACGAGTTGTCTCACTTGAGCTTGATACTACTAGTAATAATGGATGAATTATTGCCATTAGAGCTATTCATCACCTTGCAAATGACACAGTTGTACTTTTTAATTTGATTGCATTCAAAGGTGCATACATTGTGGTGGGTCATGTTAATAAATTACCCATTTACCATGTTGTATACGCATTTTTGGGCTGTCTATGTTTGAGTTTATCATTCATATCTAATGTGTAACATTTCATAGATGCGTCTGTTGTGTGGCAACCTACTTCAACCCCTATAAATTACTTAATAATTCTACTTCCTCCTTAGATAGCTAGCTCAATGAATTCTTTGGGTTCATCAGATTCACATTGTTGGATACTTCCCATCTACTCGTGGTGATGCTCACACTATATTCCGTTACCCTGAAATTTGTTTTTATTCTTGTAAAGACATTTCAAAGCCCTTGTCTATCTTGGAGAGAGTCACGAGAGGCATCCATTGGCTTCTGCTATGATCTTTTCTATAAGGATCCACAGTCCATGACGGCCTACTTCAACTCCAACAACATCATGCATATCTATATTGAATCACCATTGGCAGACTGCTAAGTAGCTCTTAGTTTTGGGTGCCATATGAATTTTAGATTTTTACTTGTCGGGCTTTATCTTTCTGTATGCAGGGCTTCTTTAGAAAATCACCCTCATACTACTTTGGTTAGCCATTGAAAAATATTTTACTTATTTTTGTGCTAGTTCATAATTTATATACTGTTGGCTCTGTAGGTTGCAATATTTGTGGTTTTAGGAATGACATTGCAACGGAAACCTGATATGTTAATCAGCCTATTACCAACATTGGGGGGAAATCTGAAATATCAGGGACAAGATAAACTTCCAGTTATTATATGGATGATTGCTCAGGTAAGAGAGTACATTATTTGGTGCAACATTTAATGTTTTTATATACTTTTTATTTTATAAATTGAATTTTTTTGGCATGTGTAGGCCTGTCAAGGAGACCTAGTTGTGGGGATGTATTCATGGGTACATATCCTCTTGCCTATAGTCACGGGCAAATCTTGTAATCCTCAGTCCAGGGACTTGATTTTGCAATTAGCTGAGAGGTTAGCACACTTGGAAGAACCGACTCAAATTATATCTTTTGTCCTCAATAATGTTTTTGGATCTCAAAAGTTTCTTGTGTTAGCTGACCCCAATTGTGCTGTGGTTGCAGAATTTTGTCTGCCCCAAAAGCTCGACCCATTTTATTGAATGGTGCTGTCAGAAAGGGTGAGCGTCTGGTGCCACCTTCAGCTCTTGAGCTGTTAATGCGAGCTACCTTCCCTGCACCTTCGGCTCGAATCAAGGTTGGTATCGTCATCGCATCTGACATTTACTTTCATGTCACTTAATTTTGGATCCTGTGATGCCATTGATTGAAACTTTTGTGCAGGCAACTGATAGGTTTGAGGCAGTCTATCCCATCCTTAAAGATTTGGCTTTTGCTGGTTCTTCTGGAAGCAAAGCAATGAAACAAGTTTCCCAGCAGATATTGAATTTTGCACTCAAAGCTGCTGGTGAAGGCAAGTGCAAACATGATGTGACTATGCCTTCTAAATGCCCTGGTTTTTTTGTTTGAAAGCGAATAAAATTGGGCCGTTTATTTGATTGAACTGAGATATATAATTACCTTTTATAGGCACCCCTGAATTATCTAAGGAAGCAACTAGCATTTGCATTTGGTGTTTGACTCAAAACCCTGATTGTTACAAGCAATGGGTGAGTAATTCTATTCCTTTTCTTCTTTTTTCCAGGGGTACTTCTGCCATGGTTTTAAATCTCGTCCAAGACCGAGATGACTTGCCCAAGTCATCTCAGTATTGTCCATGAACGAGATGGATGGACAAGGCGTCTCACATGTGCAAAATCTTGCGATATAAACAAGACGACTCGGGCGATATTTTGAAAAGCTTGGCCGAGTTCGTAAAACTCGTCCTGAGTCAACCAAGATTTTGTATATTTTAATTAAAATAATTAAGTTTTTTAAATTTAAATTCTCATTATCTAAATACTGAATAATTTTATAAATTAAACATCTTCTAATCTACCTTATTTTATAAAAAAAATTATATTTATTATTTCATATATATATATATATGGGTAGCGTTCAATGGCAAACTTTTTGGCAAAACATTTTTCAAAACATGAGTTAGAAGTTTTGGAATGGGCTGATTTTTGGTGAGGATGATCTCTACGGTGAGGAGATCATCCTCACCAAAAATCAGCCCATTCCAAAACTTCTAACCCATGTTTACAAGTTGAAAAATCGTGGACCATCCATTTTTTGTAAACTGTTTTTGATGGGGTTAGAAGTTTTGGAATGGGCTGATTTTTGGTGATGATGATCTCCTCACCGTAGAGATCATCCTCACCAAAAATCAGCCCATTCCAAAACTTCTAACTCAAGTTTTGAAAAATGTTTTGCCAAAAAGTTTGCTAAAAAGTTTGCCATTGAACGTGACCCTATATATATATATATATACATATGAATAAATAATTATAAACTGAGTTACATGGTTTATCTCGTCTGAGGCAAATTTACTTGTCCATGAACGAGACAAAACATCAAACCAAGTTTTGAGACCATGACTTCTGCATGCATTTGAGATGGTTTTTGAACTGGTCTTTGTGATAGCATCATGAGTTTTTTGGTCTGCTAATTGGCGGAAACAGGACAAGATCTATCTGGATAATTTAGAAGCAAGCGCAGCTATTCTGGGGAAGCTATCTGATGAGTGGAAAGTGCACTCAGTCAAACATGCTTCACTCGATCCTCTAAGGGAGTCTCTCAAGAGTTTCAGGCAGAAGGTGAACAATGTCCCAATGTTTTACACTAATCTATGTTTCTTTAGTAGCCCAAAAGCCTCACCTCCACTACTTGCAATTATGATTCTTGGATACCCATTGGTGACTAATATGTTCCATCTTGATTTTCAGAATGAAAGAGCATTGGCTAATGGGGAAGCTGCAGACCATCAAGCAACCATCCGTGATGCGGACAAGTACTGCAAGGCAATCTTGGGAAGATCATCACGCAGTCGTGGATGCATGAAAAGTGTGGTGTTTACCGTTGTCGTGGTGACCGTGGGTGTTGTTGTCATGTCCCCTAACATGGAATCTTGGGACTGGAAGAAATTATCTGTAATGTTCAACTCCCCTGGATCCTTCTGAGAACACTCTTGAGGAAAGAAAGGCAACAGTGATGGGGCACAGTAGCAGTTTGTTTTATTCGTAACAGAGTCCGGCGTAGGAAATCTAAGAAAATTGGCCCAAAAATGAATGGGCAGGTAGTGAGGTAACCTTCCCATCGGTTGTCAAAACCTGTAAAAACTTTGTGGACTAGCAGCAATTAGGATTGATGAGTTTGGTTTTCTGTTGGGAGTCATTTAGGACTGATTTGGCTTCTGTTTCTTTTATGCAGTTAGGATTGATGAGTTGTCTTTTTCAAGTTAAAAATCTGCTTCTATAATATATGTGTTACTGTTACATAACAATGTGATCTTACAAAAGTTAGTTTTCAAACGTTTGGTAGGAATGAATTTCTAGTTCTTGTGAAGCTTTGATATTTCATAATGTTTTCTGTCTATGTACTTGTGAGATCATTGTCTGCTATTAGTTTATACAATTGCAGCTTTATTTTTAGAGGTGGTATGGTGTAAATCATGTTTATGGTCTTGGTTTTTTTTCACATAAGGTGTTGTCATTATTCTATTTGACTTAAATATGATCAGGTTGCCTATCCAGTAGGGTGGTTTCATGGTGGTCGTGGCCGGGGAAGCTGTTGGAGTCACCTCTGTGATTCCCTCACCCTAAATAACCCAAGTTAGCTAAATGTAGGGACAACAATTTAAAATGCAAACATTAAGTTGGTTTAAGGCATAACCCTTGATTTTAGTGGATATTTTCGATGTTCCTCTTTCTCCCAGAGACTTAACAGAAAAGAAAATGGCCAAAATGCCTTGCCTTCTTTCCCATCATCTATTTATTTATTTTTTCCTCTTCTCTTCAATCTCCAGTGTAAAACTTTTTTACACTTAAAAGCTTGGAGTTTTACTAATAAGGAGGAAGTTGGACGACCATGCATGTTGGGAAAGAAAAATGAAGGTTTTCTAAAAAGAGTTAGAAAATGAATTAATAGAGGTAGGTATTTTAGAACTCTCTAAAATGAAGACCAAGATCAAAGGGTATAATGTCATTAATTTGAAAATACATGAGCATCTCAGATATTCACCAAAACATAGAGGGGTACATGGAAATCAGCCCTGACGATATAACAGAGGTCCAACAACTAATCTGTATTCGTTATTTGAGAAAACGAAGAATAAAATCCTTGTTAATGACCTTCAATAACAGATGACGATATTTTAACTCCCAACCTCCACTGCTACACTTTAAAGGAACAGCTTCAATTTTATATTTTTATATTTATTATTTAGATTGGGGCACATCGGATAAGAATGATGACGAATTTTTTATTTTGTATTTTTAGATAAGATAGGACTTTGACGATGACATGATGAAGACATGTTTGGCAGAAGAATATTATATCCATGACTTTCACCCACAAACGATACAAAGATGAAAAGTAAAGCTTTTTTTTAATCTTCTTTCTTGAACAATTTTTAAAACCATGTTCATTCTGTTGTAGGTGTAACTTTACACTACTTTTGTGTACTTTAAGAAAAGAAAAACAAATGCTAGAGTTGTTGATGAATCGGGGATCAATCCAAAATAATTTTGAATGAGAGCCTGAAACATTTTGATAAGAATCAGATTGGATGCTTGTCAAATCAGTTTTTTTTATTATTTATAAAAAAGATTAGATCAAATCCAATTTGGTATAATTTACAAACTTTAAGAGCATTTCTATTGTATCAAGGGCAAAATAGTACATGGTCAATTCATAACAATCCACCAAGAATGTGTCTCATTGGTAAGACCAACAACTAGAGTTTGCTTCTCTAGGTTGTGACTTTGAAACTAAGGATCATTTCTTGAATAAAAATGTTACATGTGTTATGTGCGTCGGTGCATGTGATTATGGATTAGTCCTGTCGGGTATGACTGGGAAACCTGGGTTGAACTTGTCCTATGGACTATCTAATGGACCAGATCCTGATTCTCTATCAACGGTTATACCATGTTTCAAAAAAAAAAAAAAATCCATAACAAATCCCATACATTAGCAAATCAAATCCTAATTATCTAAACCCAAAACAACGACCACACCCAAATTTATCATATTGCAAATGGATCAAATTTCCAGTTTGATCTGATCCATTGATAACCCTATATAATGCTCTACACTTTTGTCAAATCGTCACATTTACATATTATCTCCTAAAGTTAAGAAAAAGTAACTTTTTGACTTTTGAAACTTAAAAGGTCTGTTTTGATTCATTTTAGAAAATTATTTTTAAAAAGTAAAAAATCTTTCATTTTTAAAAAATAAAATAAAATTATTTTTTATTTTTTAAAAGTTACTTTCTTCCAAAACTATTTTCTTAATAGTTACTTCCTACTTTTTATCCAAATAGACATATTCTCAAGATTCATGCTGGGTGACACAAGATTTACTGTGATTCTCACAATTCTAACGTGGACATCCATACATAACCGTAAATGATTTTTACTCGTATCGCGAAACACATCTATGATTATGTGCACATCCCACATTAGACTTGTGAGAATCGCAATAAATACCTTTTGTCATTTCAGCATTTTCCTATTCTCAATTCAAGTGGACCTACAATATCATTTATCGTCAAAAGACACAAACATCCATCATTTATAATCTCATAATTAAATCACTTAGATTTGCATTTTAGACCAAGTAAAAAGTAGATAAGTATATTGTCCAATAGTGTTGTTGTTGGGTTACTATCCTAACATATTTATTTTGCTTTCCAAATGGTACACTAAGTTGGGTACCCATTAATGGTACCACCATTTGGTAAACATGCTCAATAGAAGGTTAGGCTGTAAACAGTCCCGAGTCGTCAAAAAAAAAATCTTAATCCATTACTTTCTCACCTAATTCATGACTAGGGGCAGATCTTGTCTACATGAGGACAATGAAAACCCTTATAAATTTTAAAAAATCTTGTGGGATTAATAATGGTGGATTTTTTTCCCCATCTGTGTCAACAGTCGTAATAGCACATAAAATTTTAACAATTCTTGTGGGGGCAAATGACCCCATTGTAAATCTGCCCATGAACTTGGTTCATGTGTATTTGGGCCATTTTATATGGGCGAACCCACCTTTGAGATCTCGTGTCAAATTGTTAGGATCAATCCAATTAATAAAAATGGTTCAAAGAGAAAGGGATTTCATAGAAGTATGTGAATTGAAAGTAGAGCTATCCCAATTGAGCCCCGAGCTAGCCACCTCTCATCTTCGAGTAACATCTCTGGGAAGTATTTTGTTGGTAAAACCGTGACTATTGTTCAAATCCAACTCTAAGGTTAAATTAAAACGTCAACTTATTAAGTGGGTTAAAGCTTATAAGTGTTGATAGCATGAATTGGATTAAACAATTACTTTTACCTATCAATTACTGACCACTAATCTCGCTTGACGTGTTATAGTGTGGAAGGACATAATTATTGACATATGAAAGGTTAGTGAGCAAGAGTCAAGCTCGTTGGTGTAGATGTAGAAAAAAGAAAATCATAGATGACTCCTCGAAACTTTGGAAAATCTCATAGGGAACACTATCAAAACTCTAAAAGTGATTAGCGAGTAATGATGTGTGCCTTCAAGGCACCACCAATTTGGATTCACATTTTTTGGTAAACTTTGACATGTTGGTATAAGAAACATATACATAATCGAGCCTTTGTCATCTTTGGTTGGTTAAGCAATCTTTCTTTACTGATTAAAATTATTATTACACACACCCACATGAGATATAAATTCATGGATATTATTATTATTATTATTATTATTTTGTATTTGAACTTTACGACCTCACCAATTTGGCATATTGATATTAAAAGTGGACTTTAAGCATTCTAGTTTGAATTGAGATCCAGTATCACTCCTATCGGCTTTCACTAGAATAAGAGGACATTCCTTTTATTCTTATTTTATGGAAAATGTTGGTTCACACATTGTTGACGTGGATGTGTGTATGGAATTATATAGATGCTTTTTATTGTGATACTAGTGAATCTATGATTCTATGCCTACCTCCACGTCAGTAATTTGTGAAATGATGTCAATCTAGCATGCTTCTATTTTAAGTCTTTAATTAAGGTAAAATTGGAATTGAAGGCAAGACGGCGAAGTTGCATCGCAATATGTCAACTAATTGATGTATGGGTCCGAGCACTGGCTAAAGTGAGATGGACCATTAGTTTTTGTTACAAAAAGTAAAATGAATGATTGGACTGAAAAATTTGTCAAAACGGTTGATTCTTTAAAAAACCAACTGAATTTTTCATAAAATATGAATGAATTGACACACAGTTATCGGACGAGTCAACCAGGTAACTGACTCATAAACACACTTGTGAACTTGAAGTCCTTACCGAATGGATCGAGTTGAACTCGTCCGAGTTTAAAGGACCCATTATCCACATTTTTCAATTTTCTTTCATTCCTCTTTTTAGTTTGCTAACGTTGGCCATAAGGGGGCCACAGGTGGAACTTGTGGATGTAATTTATTCCCTTTTTTCCATGGTCCCTCTTTTTCTTACTTCAGCTTTCTTTAAGTTACTCGACAGCCTTTCTTCACTGCAACCACCACTACTACCATTCTCTCTCTCTCTCAATAGTGAAGGAAAGGTCAGTGCAGGCTTTCCTCCATGGAAGTTTATCTTTCAGTTTAGCTCAACAAATCATGTTTTTGGTTCCTGTCCTGTTATGGGTTTTCTTCATTGGTATTACTAATCATAGTCTCCAGCTTGAGCTTGTGAAATTAAATTATTGCTCTTTGTTGTGTGAAGTCTTCTCCCTTTTTTTTTTTTTCTTTTTTTCCCTTCTTCTTAATGATGCTAAAATGATGTTTAGATGATTAATTTGGATTTATTGATTATCTATTTGGAGTTTTTATTCATGCTAATGATGCCAAAAACAATTCAGAGTGATTGATTGCTTTTTTCTCTTTGGATGGATCACATGGTTAGAAAAATGAAGTTTTTAATATGTAGACATTTTTGAATAGGTTTGTGCTACTATTAATTCTGAATTTCTGATGGGTTCTTGAGAAATGACCCTAGAGAGGGAATGAAACTCTCTTTATGTTTGTTATTGCTTTGTTGTTAGTTTACAAAAGATAAATAGAACAGAAATAAAATAACAAAATAATGAATAACAAAGAACTACCGATTGGACTCAATTACTGATTTGAACAGAACGAGGTTTGTATTGGATACAATAGCCTTAAAACAGATTTCGCCCCTGCAATGTGCTACCAGTCTCTAGACATTGTCTCCCAGGATACAACGCTTCACACATGTGCAAGGCAGCACTCCAAGTGTACACGTACAATTGAACTTGTATTGTGTTTGTACTCTCAAGGACTCACGAATAATCTCTTGAAAACAGAAGATGCTATGCAACAAATAAAAATCCAAAAATAATTGCATGATCCTAACAAGAGAATAAATGAGAATTTATGGAATTAGAAGTGTTGTCTCTGGACAGTCACCAAAACTAGTGAAAAATGTGTTTTGGTTGTGACTGTTCGAACAGATGCCACCTTTGTGAGGACGTCCCTGTTAGGACACCCACCACTTGTGTCTCTTAGAATAGTCAGGAATTGTGACTCAATGAGTTCAACTCATTGGACAAAAATCCCAATTTTTTTATAGCAAAATTGGGCCTTTCACAGGTATCCACATGAGGCTCAAATCCGATATTTGCACACCCCTGCACGCGCATCACATGCACACACACGCACAAAGGTTTTTCGGACCAATGGGTCCAAATCCCTTTTAGAACCCATAGGCTCTCATGTGCGCGTGGGCTTTACCCATATAGACTCACACTTACTACACTATGTGAGAGCTTCCATATAAGAGTTACATTCTTTAGTTGTTTCTATCCGACGTGGAACTAAACTATTTACACTACAACTTAAAACAAACCACTTTCACTTTCACTTCCACTTCCATTCAAACATTGGGATAAATCCCAGATTTGTCCAACAATTTTTAGAGGCAAAACACAAAGGCGAGGAGTGGGAAGCAATAATCTTTGTGAGCGTTACTCTAATTAGCAAATTAAACATATCACTTCAAGACTCTCGCCTTGGAAATCGTTAGTAACACAGAGTTGTTTCTCTTAATTTCTTCAGTTTTTTAAGATGTTTTTTGTTAGATTTCCTATATCCAATTGGCTACTGATCTCCAATATATATATATATATATGGTTGGGTTCAACGGCCAAAAAGATATCAAAATTCTAACAACCATTGGATATTCTCAAATCCAACGGTGGATCTGTTTTAAAAAAACAACTTAACTCACTGGGTTTTTAAATTTTTATCTATTTGCAATTACATCCCGCTTATTTGCAAACCCTCAAAAGTCAAATCTCTTTCTCTCTCTTCTTCACCTCTCCTACGCACAACCCTAACAGGTGAATCCAGGCAAGATCCACCTTAAAGACGACGAAGTTTTCACCTCGTCTTCACTCTCACTCTCTTCCCTAACCCTAACGATTCAAAACCATTCACTCAGGCATCTTCATGAACCCAACTCGTCCTCCCCCTCTCTCTACCTCTAAGCATAACCCACATCAATCCTTCCATTTTGATTTCTCTTAGTTGAGGATTCTGCTCAATTTGGTGGATATTCTGAGTGTATTTTATGAAATATACAAAACATTTCACCATGTTGATGAATAATGGGTTTAATTAAGTTGAATTTTTTTACTTTTTTGGTTTGAAGGATAATGGCACAGGTGATTATATGGGTTCACCATTTTCTTTTAAACATGTTTTAAAGGATATTGGGAAGAATGGGTTCTGTATAACCATACATTGTTTGTAAGCTTTAGAGACTAACAAGACCATAACAGAGAATAACCATTTTGGGGTGAGTGAAGTCATCTGAGATGCATTCGTTTGAGATGAAGTCGTTGTTAGTCGCAAAGATCGCCTGAGAAATGTTAGGGTTAGGGAAGAATGAAAACGAGAGAGAGAAGGTGAGGCGCCATCGACGATATGTGAACACATATAGAGTGAAGAGTTTAGGGAAGAGAGTACATAGAGAGAGTGAAGAGGTGGGTCACGAAGATGTTCAATTTTTTTAGGTATGTGCGGGGAGGTAGTAGCAAATAGAGAAAACTTAAAAGAAACGTGACTTAAGTGGCTGTTTTAAACAAGATCCACCGTTGGATCTGTGGGCATCGAACAGTTGGGACATTTTGGCCATCTCTTTGGCTGTATATATATTGGTAGTGTTCGGCAGCCAATGTTTTGTCCTATATGGGTTAGAAGTTTCAGATTGGGCTGATTTTTTGTGACGATGATCTCAATGGTGAGGAGATTGTCCTCGCAAAATACCAGCCCAATCTGAAAGTTCTAACCCCATCAAAAGTGGTTTACAAATTAACGGTAAAAATCGTCGGTCCCCAATTTTCAACTTGTAAACCACTTTTATTGTGGTTAGAAGTTTCGGAATGGGCTGATTTTTTGTGAGGATGATCTCTACAAAACGTTGGCTCTTTAAGTGTTGGCTACTAAACGCTACCCTTATATATATTTATAATCTCAACCGTGAATATGTGAGATCCAACCTTTGAGATTTATATTAGAATATGTAATGTATTCTAGGTATACATCTTTTATCCCAAACGTTGGATCTCACATATAAACGGTTAGGGTTGTGTGTAAACATATGAGTTCACTTTTCATGAGTTTTCACACACACACACACACACACACACACACACACACACACACACACACACACATATATATATATATATACATATGAACTCGAATTGGGATTACATGTTAGGGGAATCAAAGTGGGTTACCTTGGATGTCAAATACCGAGCGTGATGGTGTGTTACAATCCCAAAAATGATAGGGACTTAACTGTTTGCAACACTAACACCTAGGTGCTTTCGTTGTACTGGTTAGGTTCGAATTAACCTTCCCCATACAAATTTACAAACTAACACTTACCAAAAAAACAAAAAAAAACTGCAACTAGATAGTGATCAAGGCTATGAACCTCTTCAACTTCTTTCTTCTAAAAGTAGAAAAAGTTTGTAAATAGGTTATTAAAGTTCTCTAAGGATTGCTAGATACCTTGTTCATGGAAATTAGTTTAGGGAGTTTTGATATCTTTTTCCAAATTTTGTTCCTACTGTTTTATGGACTTATGTATCTTTCTATCACTAGTTCAAATTTGTAGATTTCTCAGAGTATGATCTATCTTGCACCTGTTTTTTTCCTTCCTAAATTTAGCATATGTTTGGAAGCTATTTTTGTGTCAGATTTCCTTTTTATGCACAAAAAACTTATTAATATCATTTTTTGACCCAAAAATGGCAATCCAAAAATACTCTTAGTTTCGACACTCAAGAGGCCAATTTTAGATTGCGTGACGTGATCACAAATCCTACTACTTCTATCATCTTAACATTTTCTTTTTAACTTTTGCCCAGTTTTCTCAAGTTCCCCTTTCAAATGTTTTGCTCAGTTATGATCTTGTTTTGGACGACCTATTAAATTGATGGTTTTTGCCCTTTGTTACTGAATCTTTGGATTTAATGAAATGTATATTCTGTTAAATGTTCAACTTAAACTGGAAGAATGAATACAATTCACTTATGTGAAATTACTGTATATATGTGATACAAACATCGGTTAGCGAAATCCATGCCTAGATTATACTTTGATACCTACAAAGTCTTTAGAAACTCCACCTCCATGTGCAAACAACCATAATACTACTAGGTTTTTTGATGCTTGTAATGACAGAAGTATTCATTTCCGATATAGATGCTATTACCTGAAATTTAATTTGATTATACACTACATGATGCTATATTTCTAATTATTTCAGGATTGATTTGTGGTAAAGGAAATGTTGGTTAGGATTATCTTGGTACCCGATTCTATCCAGCTAAATTGAGACTTAATATGTCACTTACTACAAGCAAGGTTTCTGGTGGTCCTATGGCGACTAATAGGGCCAATATAACTGAATCATTTGGAATCATTAATTCTTTTGCCAAGTCATTACCACATACTGGATCACATCCTACTAGTCAAAGAGTTGAGTTACGGAGACCAAGTTATGGTTGTCTTTTAACTGCAAAGTTGAGCTTATCTTCCGAGGGTTTGTGGCGTATATATGGAAAGCCATGTACGTATGCCATCACTCTGACTCGAGGACATTCTGTTTTCTGCCAGTCCACAGGAACACATAATACAGAAGTGAAAGAATGTCTTAGACACTCCAATGATTGCTCAAATGCTTCTAGGTATGGGTCATCATAATATATCAGTTATTTAAGGAAACTTCCATCAAGCTTGTTGTGTTGGACATATTCCAGACACACATGGACATAAAAGAACTTCATTATTTTTTTGATCTTGTCTTCTGCTGCAACATATATGCTACATATACCGTCGTGCATTTCTAATATATAGCTCATTCTCTGTCTTTAATTCTTATAAATTCGATCTTTTTCGTTCACACAGTCAACTGCCTTTGTTGCTGTCTATGCTACTACCTTTGCTGCTGACTCCGTGTGTCCATCTCTAACATGATATTTTTATTCATATCTAACTGAACTGTAATATCATATCTTTAGGTGCTACTTCTTTGGTACATTAACATCTCTTGTTGCTCCACCTCATACTTTACCTGTTTCTGAAATTTGATGGATTAATGGTTTTTCAACAAGGTGAATATATTGATCTGGATTGGGGCCGGAAACTTGCCTTTGATCTGGGATTGCAACGTTCAAGTGTTTGATCTTGAAAATTTAGGGACTTTGTGAACTTTTATGTATTACAATAAGTATCATCATCTGAGGTTATGATTTCTAATAACGAATACTATCATCATTAACAGAAGTGTGAAACCTTATACCAATTATGTTGGTCACCCACAACATGTTTTGGATGAAAAATTTGACTTACAGGAAGCGTTAATCCATTGTTTGGTCTCAATAGTCCAAAATTTTCAATAGCAATTTAGAAGCTATATTTTTTTCGTCCCACAAAGAGGCAGTAGTGTAATCTTTATGGCTAATAAACGGAGTTAAATTGACAGTGAGCCTTAACATCCTTGAGATGAATGAAGCATTTTCAAGTATACACAATATCCTACTTGTACCACTTTATAGAAGCATACTCACATCTTTATATGGAAGAAATGTGTGGAAGTATACCATGTGTACTTCCATTTTTCTTAATTGAAGGCAGGAAACCTATAAAGGTTAATGTCAAGGACATCAAGGGGAATTATGACTTAATTCCTCTTAAAAGTGTTAGCAAATCTAGTGTCAGCTATGAAAAAAATTGTTATGAAGTGTCATCTATATGATTTTCTTCATGGCATAATTTTAAGCACTTTGTTGAATGTTGCTAGCTCATTCTCTATCTGAAATCTGACATCTGATTGGTCACCTCATATTTCTCACATTCTCATACATTGATATTCTGAATCTAAAATGTTATCCATATGGGCCCATAAAAATGTCGTGTACCAAACTCTCCGGAAGATATTGAGAATGCATGTGTGTTAGCCAATCTGTGATTTCTCCTTAGGTCCTCGGCAACCACATTGCATCATTTTTTATGGTCGTCTAACACTCACTGGCCCCCAACACTCAGGTCTAATTATGGGCTGGTGAGAATCACGATTGAAAATTTATTCATATATCAGTGTGTTTTTGAATTTACATAGAATAATCTATAAATAGAATTCTGAAGTACTCTTATGGCTGGAGAAATGGAATTAAGATTGCTAAAAGTATCGAACCATAGCAAAATCAAATGTGGAAAATGAGGATCAACACATTTCAGCTGCTTGTAGTGAACCTGTCAGTTTCTTTTTTTGATAGTGTAAATTTTATTCAAAAATACAGGGGTCAAAGTGACCCACCCTAATTGCAAGTTTACAAAAAGAGGCTAACTAAGAACTACATTGGACAAACAAGGTCCCATCTAACTAAGAACCTATCAGTTTTTGCACTTTTAAAAACCTCAATGTTTGCCTTTGTTCTTTCAAAACCATAATTGGGTCGATGACAGGAGTTCCCATCAGATTAACTCAATTGTATTTTTTCATATAAAAAACATGTTTAAATGAAGTAACTTTATACCCACAAGTTCACTAAGTTTTGTAACCTTGTTTGTTGTTACTTTTCAACTTTTCCGATGCATATATGTGATACACAAATATATTGTGCTTTCTGCAATATTTCTTTCTTCTATGCTGCATTTAGTTTTCTCATATAGACCATCTGAATTGTTTGAAGCCTAGATGTTAAGACCATATTGTATATTCATAGACACCCCTTCTTTGTTACAGAGCTCAATTAGGAGATGAAGAAGTTGACGATTTGTTTGATTCCCTCTTACCCGAGCATTCAATCATACCTGAACACGGTTCTACTTACTCTACTCGGGGCTTATCTGATATTTGTAAATTTGTTCACAATGATGCCAAATTTGTAAATGAAAGGGCTCGTAATGACATTGTCTTGCTTTCACGGTAATATTTTCTTTCAATAAATCTATTCTTCACTCATGAGCTTAGTCACCCAGGTCCTAATACATTTTCTTAAATAGATGCTTTTATTAGTGGGTAAGCTGGATGTGAACCCAAAACCGCAAAATTGCATTTATAGTATGTCGATGAGCTATAGTTGTTAGTAGATCTAGTCAGAAAATGTATTGGTGGTGGTTGGTAGTATGTTAGCATTTCTTGTTCAATGTCCAAAGTCTTGTTCATGCTCTTGCATATTTTTGCATGCTTTGAATTACTAATCTGGTTGAAGGTGTCTGCTGACCATTTTCCATTTATGACTTAGTGGCTTAATGAAGTTGAATGATCGTGCATGCCAAGATTTTGCGGTTCTTGGCTTGGAGTTTCTTAAGCTTGATGGTAGGTTATGTTCTTTATATGTGCACTATTATTTGATTATTTTTTTCTGAGATTGATAGAATCATGGTCTAATTTTGCTTCATTTTGAATATGAACGACAGCTCGGGCAAGAGAGGATACCGAGAAGATAGACCATGGTGTGAAGAAAAAGGCTGAACGCCTACATCATATAGCAATAGTATGTGTTTCTAGCTCAGCTTAGTTCTTGGTTTCATGTATCTAAACTGCGACTATGATGGTCTACGCATGACTAAAACATTAATGATTCTTGTATCCACAACCAGATCTTAAAAGACAAAGCTGAATCAAAATTGAGAAGTGCAGCAGACAAGCATTGGAACGATGGAGCCTTAGAGGTGCCGTTTCTTCTTCTTCTTCTTTTTTTTCTTTTATATTCTTCTTCTTCTTCTCTTTCTCTCTCCCCCTTTTTTTTAAATAAAGAAATCTTAATGGTAGAAGGAGTGAGTATTTTGTTGTACCTTTTAGTACGGAAAGATCTCTGGTAACCCTACTAGTTAGTATATTACCATCTTAATGCCACGATTGGTTTGGGAATAATGACATCATACATGGGAAGATTTACGCCTCCATAAGAATTTTCGAAGTCTATAAGGATTTATGAGCTATTGTGACAGATAACAGTGGCGGATAAAAAAAATCCGTTGTTATTGCCCCCACAAAATTTTTTCCACTCTTACTTGCCTTCATGTGAGCAAAATCCTGGCTCTACCCCTGACATCATAGAAGTGTAGCTAACGTTGAGGTGGTATTGTATTGGCATACCAACAGGGCTATGACACCCTGTAGGTAAGTCATTTTCTGGGGAATAACCTACTTTTCAAAAACTTTTGGCACATACATTAAGGGAATTTTTAGTTGGTTTAGCTGATATATAGTAGAGAAGAGGGGGGTTGTCATTTTCTATGGAGTCCCACTTCTTCAGACACTTCTAGCACATACGTGAAGGGAGTTATTAGTTGGTTTAGCTAATATAAAAGAGAGGGGGTTTCACAATTTTTCTTATAACCCATTTTTCTCCCTCAAGATTTCAACTCTTCTACTTTGCCTTATTTCCCACCACCATCCGTTGTGGGCATGAATGTCAGGTATTAGTGTAGCCCTATTGTTGATGATCCCTTGTGCTGCTGACATCACTTGTGAAATACTAATTTAACCTTTTAAGATCTAAAAATTATAGCACATCCAAGGAAATATGTAGAGGATCTTATTTTTGTTTTGGGTCCAATTGACATATGTTATATACTAGAGTTTGCATGGGCATCTTCTTTGGGGTTAAGAGGGAAAAATTATAAAGTTGGAGAGGTATTATTAAGAAAGGGGGGAGAAGAGGAAAGACAACGAAGTTGGAAGAGTAATATAGGAATATGATAGAAAAAGAAAAAGAATAAAATTAGGAGCATTTTTGGAAAGAGGAAAGATAATAAAGTTAGAGGGTATTTTTGAAAAAGGGATTACATAGGAGAAATAGTAAAATTGGAGAGACATTAATGAAAAAGGGGGAGGAGAAGAAAGACAATAGAGTTGAACGAGGTGAAGAGAAAAGACAGTAAAGTGGATAGTGTGGACCCAACTTCCCTATAGCGAGGGGATAGTGTAGACAATCCAACCGCACAATGAATTGTTCATACCTCGAAGACCATCCTCGCAAAAATTCGATCCATTCTAACATATTTTACTTCACTAAGACTTGATTGAGTTGGAAGAATCTGAATTGTTCATTTAACCGTTAATGTGAGGCAATTTTATAACATAGTTAATAATAGTATGTTGGAAATTTTATTTCTACAAACTTGTTTTGTAACTTGGGTGATTTTATAAACAAAATTTATTTTGATGGTCTAAACAAATAAAGCTTTTTAGAAGGATTGAAATAGTTGCTCAAAAGGGATAAAGGTTGAAATTGGAAATTCCGTGTGCAATCTAATTGGGTTTCCAAATACGATGGTTAAGTGGTTTCCATATTGATTAGAGAAGATATCTCTTCTAATTCTATGATGGGCCGAATTAGGGGGTGAATTGCTATTTAAGTGGAGCCTTCCCCACCTCACACACAACAGACGAGTATTCTCTTAAGTTTCCCATCGACAAAGTCATGTGTAGAGATGTGCGTAGTGTGCCACTGTTGGGGCTGTTCTTGTGTCGCAGATTGTTCATTGAAATCATTAGATTTCACGATTGTTAATTGAATTGAAGAGTTTGAAAAATCAAGATCAAGCCAAGAAAGGGATTTATTGCTCTACACCTAATCTTCACAGATTGCTACAGGTATGTGTATTAAACCCTTTTTTTTTCCTTGATGAGATTCAGTTGAAGAAATAACAATTAGATGTGTTGGCTTAAGATCCAGGATTTATTCGATATTGGACTAACATGATAATGTTAGGATGGACTGATTTTTTATTTTTTTATGAAGATCTTCATATTGAGAATGAGTCAACGTACGGTTGGATGGTCTAAAATGTTATTCATGTGAGCCCCATAGGCAAGAGTACAATATATATATATGGGTCCCGTTCGCTGCCTCACGGTTTACCCTACGCTTTAGTAAATTTTTGTGAACCGCTCGATATAACGCGATCTGACGGACGCTATTAAATCCCGGTGAAATTTAACTTAAACGTCGAATTTATATATATATATATTACAGCGCCGTCCCTCAATATATATATATATTTAGTAAAAACTCCTTCTCTTTAAAACCCAGAGAACAGAACAGAGAGTTCTCTTCGAACTCTCTCTCTAAACTTCGATCTTTCTTTTCACTCGCTCTCGCTTTCTCTCTTCTCACTCTCTTATTCTCTCTCGCTCTCTCTCTCTCACTCTCGCATTCTCTCTCACTTAAACCCGATCAATATAACGGACAGAGAGTTCTGTTGAACCCTCTCTCTCGCTCTCTCATTCCTTTTAGTTTATGGGACAGGAAATAAAAGATTGAAGACTTTGAGTTTGTGGAATTTTTGAAAAAGGAATTTGTATGGACTAAACTGAAGTTCTATTGATTCTTGTTAGATCTTTGGGTTTTTGTGGTTACAGAAAATGGTGTTGAAGGTGTCTTGTCAGGATAATAAAACCAAGCACAAATACATGAAAATAGTCTCGAGAGTTTGTGGTAACTGCAAGTTCATCCTCTTCTAATTTCTTTCTCCACTTAACTAAGGATGTGGGAGTTCTATAAGAAAGAAGGAGAAGAATACAATTTAACTGTTTTTGATTTGTAATGTGTAGGGGTTGATTCCATTTCCATGGACATGAAAGATAGTAAATTAACAGTGATTGGTGACATTGATCCAGTAAATATTGTGTGGAAATTGAGAAAATTCACGCGCACAGAGATCATCTTTGTCGGACCACCAAAAAGGCCTGAAAGGAATAATCAAAGAAGAAGAATGATCCCAACTTGATGGCAATCTACTACTATTATGAGGTACCTGCAGATCCAAATGGTTGTGTTATCTGTTAATTATCTTTACTATTTCAATAGGAGAATGTAGAGTAGAAATGCAGAGCTTATTAAGGTATATGCGACATATAATATCGACTTGACCACATACTACCATGTCCCATGTACAGAAGAAGCAGATCCAAATAGTCGTGTTATCTGTTAATTATCTTGAGATATGGAAATTTTAAGATTTTTGTGGGGACAATAGGTTCGACAAAGAGAGGATTCGACAAAACTCTCTATCCGTTATATCGATCGGGTTTAAGCGAGAGAGAATGCGAGAGTGAGAGAGTAAGTGAGAGAGTGAGAGAGAGAAAGCGAGAGAGAATGAGAGAGTGAGAAGAGAGATCGAAGTTTGGAGAGAGAGTTCGAAGAGAACTCTCTGTTTTGTTCTGTGGGTTTTAAAGAGAAGATTGAGTTTTTACTAATATATATATATATATATATATATATATATATATATATATATATATATATATATATTTTGAGGGACGTCACTGTTATATATATATAAGTTCGACGTTTAAGTTAAATTTCGCCGAAATTTAATCTTGTCCGTCAGACTGCGTTATATCGAACGGTTTACAAAAGTTTGCTAAAGCGTAGGGTAAACCGTGAGGCAGCGAATGAGACCCTATATATATATATATCAACTAACAATGTGTTTTCGGTTTCTGTGGTACCCAAAATGGAAAATTTAGTGATGGTTTTGGAAGGTGAGGTAGTTAACTTTTTGTCCCAATAACCGGGCCTTCCATTTGGAGCTATTAGTATATGTCAAAGGTAATACGGGATCTGGTGGGAGAACAGTTAGGAAAGCGATCAGCAGCTTGGGAGACAGTTCCTATCAAGAGGTGTGAATACAATACTTAGTTACTTACTAAGAGTTCCCTGGCTAGCATCTTTGTTTACTTAAGGCCTATTTTCTATCCTGAAGACAATGTGATGCAAAGAGATTTGTTATGGCATGTTAAGGAAAGATACCTTAAAATCAGTTGGTTGATTGGAGATTTGTTTGTGCCATCAAGTTAGGTGCGAGGTTTGGTTTCTGAAATTTAAAGCTTATGAATATAACCTTGTTGGGAAAGTGTCTTTGCCTGTGTGGAGAAACAAAATAGTTTATGGAAGAAGGTGATATCCGTTAAAGTTGGGAACAAGAATAGTGATACAATAAAAATTGTTATTGGGTATGGTGGATGATAGGTTCTAAAGCTGGTATTGGCCTCTACTTTTTAGAGGAAGGATTTTGTGGAGACTGATACTATTGACAATTTGTTGAGAGTACCTGAAAAGTGAGAAATAGGATAACATTTTACGCAAAATAGGTCATCATTTGTGTTAAAGAACTTCTTTTCTTATGTCCAAGCTATATAAGGAGTCTGGGGGATTAATTTTTTGAAGATTTTGTATTTGGGTGGCTAGTCTTCTGCATGTAGGGAGTTAAATCATTTAGTCTTTCAGGGGGTGGTCTTTTTGGCCCCCAAAATATGTATGTTCTCCTTTGCTTATTTTGAAATCCTTATAGAAAATATGAAAAATAAATAAATAACGCAAATGATGAAAATATAATAGAAATGTGTAAGGAAGGGAAAAAATATGGCTAGGTCTTAAGAAGGTTGGAGAAATTGATGAAAAAAAGAAAAAAGAAAATGTTTGCTTTAGAAGCTAATGCCACAAAATATTTTGTATATTCTCTTAGCTCATGATGTCCAAGTTTTGCACATGCACATATAATACATGAAGTAAACTACTGTTGCACTATTGTGGTATTACAATGTACTGGAATATGTTTTGAAGCTGCCTCTTTGCTTTTTCCAGGCTGATTTGCGGCGAGCTGACTCATTGGCTAAACGGCGTGCAATGGAAGATGCCTTTATGGCTTTGGAGGTAAAATAGTAAATATCATTTACATTACTTGGATTGTTTTAAGGTCTCAGCCTTTTTAGCATTAAAAATCAATTGTGACAACTACAAACAAGAGTGACTTTGTAAACGAATAAATTTGCAAATTCTATCTTTATTAAAGAACCAATTCCTTCAACTTTTTATGTCTTGCAGTTTGTGAAAAAAATCCATGACATGATGGTGAGCAAGACATACAAGCTGTAAGTTTGCTAGGGTTCATGTGTGGCTCGTTTATATTTGTGTTATTTCTTTGTTCATTATTAAGTATCTCTGGCCTTGCCATTCTAGTTGCTGATGTTAATTACATTCAGTTCTTTCCGGAAACAAGGTTCTCTATCATCTACTGACATGATGGGTATAATGCTTGAAAAGAATGGAAAGACTATCGATTTTCTTCCTGGAGAGATCTCTACCGATCGAATTACTGCCATTCAGGTATCTTCTGATGGTCATGTCAACATTATACTCTCCATTATTTGATTAGGACGGACTCGTCGAATTTAGTTTCTTCTACGGTTGAAAATTGACAGGAAGCTTACTGGAGTATGGCATCCGTGTTGTCTCAAGCTGATGGAATTGACTACACTGATCCTGAAGAGGTTTGATCTTGTTTGATTCATGTGTTGAGTTCTGATGGGGTTATTGAAAGCCTTTTAATGTATGTATCTTCTCTTTTTTATTTGGAGCAGCTTGAATTGTTGGTTGCAACTCTTATAGATCTTGATGCAATGGACGGTAAAAGTAGTGTCTCATTATTGGCGGAGTGCTCAAGCTCTCCTGATGTTAGTACAAGGTAAACAAGCTTCTCTACGGGCATAATTATTTACCACTATGTATATATAGGGTCGGGATCCACATACACATAAAGCTACAATGTGTTTTGTCTTATATGGGCAAAAAGGTTCGGAATGGGCTGATTTTTTGTGAGGATGATCTCTATGATGAGGAAATCATCCTCACCAAAAATCAGCCCATTCTGAAACTTCTAGCCCGATGTTTACAAGTTGAAGAGTTTTGGACCGTCCATTTTTTTGTAAATCACTTTTGATGGGGTTAAAAGTTTTGGAATGGGCTGATTTTTTGCAAGGATGATCCCCTCACCATAGAGATCATCCTTGCAAAAAAATCAGTCCATTCCGAACCTTTTTACCCATATAAGACAAAACACGTTGTAGCTTTATCAGTAGCTTTATGTGTCTATGGATACTGACCCATTTATATATATATATTCATATATTATGGGTAAGCTGGACTTGAACCTATGACCTCAAAGTTGCTTTGCAATGTGTTAAATCAACTGAGCCATGGGTCTAAGGCCCATTTACCACTATATTTCAATCTAGAACTGATTTGCATTTTATATATATAGGGGGCAGTTCAAGGGACATATGTAAAGACAATGGTTTTCAAAATATGGGTTAGAGGTTTTGGATTGAGCTGATTTTTTGCGAGGATGGTCACTATGATGAGAAGATCATTCTCATAAAAAATCAGCTCAATCTGAAACTTCTAAATCCATCAAAAGTGATTTACAAATTATTGGTAAAAATTGACAAAAAATCGACAATCCACATTCTAAATCACTTGTAATGGGGTCAGAAGTTTCAGATTGGACTGATTTTTTTTTGCAGATGATCTTCCCATCATAGAGATCATCCTCACAAAAAATCAGCTGAATCCGAAACTTCTAACCCATATTTTGAAATTTTATTAATGTTACATTGTTTTTACACATGTTTTTTCATATGTCCCTTGATCCATTCCCATATATATATATATATATATATATATATATATATAATAGCTGATGATTTTTAGTCTGTGAGATCGTGGTTAGTTTATGTTTGAATTAAAATTTTCATCTCTAGTTGAACTCTTTTGTTGAACATAGTTATTGGCAGTCCAGCCTTGTTCTCTTAAGGCACACATATTTCTTTCTAAACTGTCCAATTGTTGGCATTTAAAGTGAAGCTTTAATATAGAAGTCCAACCCTTCCCCATACAGATTTCAAGACTTGCAACTTTTTAAAACTAAATGTACTTAAAAAATAAATAATAAAAAATTCCTTTCCTTTGTTCTATTGTCCTTGTAGGCGAGCATTAGCTAATGCACTGGCCGCAGCTCCATCAATGTGGACTCTTGGGAATGCAGGCATGGGTGCCTTACAGGTATAGATGATTTCTTGAACCTTATTAGTTTAGAAAATTCTACATTTCTTTTCTTTTTCTTCACAAAAAGCTCTGATAATCTTGGTTCATTGAACAGAGGTTGGCAGAAGACAGCAACCCAGCTATTGCCGCAGCAGCATCGACGGCTATAAATGAACTTAAGAAGCAATGGGAAATAGAAGAGGGAGACAGTTGGAGGTTCACTATGAATCAGAAACCAGCAGAGGAAATTCTAGGAGACAGTGACGATACGGAGACAGACTGAATTGTTATCATCCACTTTACGATACGGAGACAGACTGAATTGTTATCATCCACTTTTACTGTAAATATATGGAATCATTGAATGATTTATCTCAACTAGTTAAAGAATTTTTTTTTTCTAATAAAAAGTTGTCTCATTGCTCATTCCAAACCCCCCTCACGCCAACCTCTATTTCTAACTAAATTGGCTCTTTATGCTCTCAATGATATCTGTTGGCTTTCCGTTCAATGAAATAGGAAAGTAGACGAAGAAAATTGGGCATCAAGAAATCTTTTTTTATCGAAGTCGTGCGTTTCCATGACTTGGACATAGTCTAAACTACTAGATCCAACCAACCTTGACTAGTTCAAGCTCAAGAGGTATTACATCCATTTAAAATCATGCTTTTGTGGGCTAAATGGTATTCATTTTCTCATTTAAAATCATGCTAACCAAGTTTACCGGAGGACAATTGAACCACATTTGACTAAATCCTATAAATATAAATATAAATATATATATATATATATATATATATATATATATATATATATATATATATATATATATATATATA
Organism: Akebia trifoliata; assembly: GCF_017979445.1. Lineage (NCBI taxonomy): Eukaryota > Viridiplantae > Streptophyta > Magnoliopsida > Ranunculales > Lardizabalaceae > Akebia > Akebia trifoliata. Next base: position 29,363,762 of record NC_141377.1, read on the forward strand.
TATATATATATATATATATATATATATATATAGGCAACTTGGGAGAATATGCTAGACTTGATCAAAATAAAAACAAAAAGATCAAAAACGTATAAGATACTAGATTCAAACAAAGAAAGAAGAAAAACAAATAAAAGATTTAAAATCAAGGGCCTTTTGGGTCACATCCTTTCTTTTAAAGAAAAAAACTGATTCACAAAGACAAGCAGAGAAAATAAAAATTCCCTTTAGGTTGAATACTTAAAAAGATAACCTAATCTTCTTAGTTGAAAACCTGCAAGGGCAGTCTAGGCCGATGGAGCTTCAAAAATAAAAAAGGAAAAACATGCTAGATTGAAAAACCAATTTAAAATGACCTCGACCTTGACCTCGATGGGTCAGAAGCTTCCACAAAAGGACAAGGGGTTGACTGTAAGTTTGGACAATACCCATACTATTTACCTAATATAAAATGAAAAATTCATGCAAAATATCCTAAACTATTAAAATTTGAACGTGTAAGACCACTCAATCCAAGGAAAGATGAAAGTATTATTAATGTTTACTAGGTTCACAATCAACAGTGATTCAAGAGTGCCACAACCCAATACGACTGTAGGATGAAATCTTACGTTATAATAAAGAAAGAATTCCTAAAATCACAGCTGGCTAAAAAATCCCCCAGAATCACGGCTTCTCATGACTCGCCAGGTGGCATACTCAATCGACTCACAAACGTGACAACTTTCGAACTGTAGATCTTTCTGCCTTTGGATACATCATTGTTCTTCCCCATATCCAAGTGTATCCCTAGATGGAAAGATCTATGGTTTCCAAACTTGTCCACATCAGGGAGTCGATTGAGTATGCCACCTTACAAGTCATTTCATAAGGACTCATATTAAAATACAGCGGTTCTCTTTCCAATGTTTATGTCCTACAGAAGTAGCGGTTGAGATTTAATCTCCCCACAAATCGGAAAGGATTACTTATGTATTTTCTTTTTAACCATTTCCAAGATACCCCTTCAACTTTATTAGATTTCTTCTTCTTCTACTCATTTTCAATCGAGGTCGGGATCAATAGACTTGTGAGAAGTGAATTCATATGTTCACACATAATCCCGACCGTTTATATGTGAGATCCAATGGTTGGGATAAAAGATGTATTATGAGAATATGTTGCAGATCTCTAAGATAAATCTCAATTATTCGATCTCATACATACACCGTTGAGATTTTTTGTGAACATATGAGTTTATTTTCATGAGTCTTCAAATCCCAATCCTTTCAATAATACCCCTCGATTTTTTTTTTTTTTTTCCTCTCCTATTCTTTTTCCAAAATTACCCCCAACAATTTTATTACATCTCCTCTTCTTCCCCTTAACCTCAAAGGTGATGCCTGTGCCGCTATCCCACTCACTTTATCCCTTATATAAAGTGGGCTGAAATTTAATCTTGAAATTAATCTCGAGTACACCTTTTTTTTTACTTTGTTACTTTCCTTTTCACTTTTTTTTCAAGAATGCCCTTTCAACGTTATTATCTTTCCTTTACTACTCATTTTCTAATAATAATACTTGCAACTTTATTGCATTTTCTCTTCTACTCATTTAACCCCAAAGAGGATGCCTTGCCAATGGGCATGAGCAAACTTTAGTTTTATTCGTAAAATATCATATGGATGATATATTGCTATGTTATAAGTGAAAGATAAAAAATTTTGAATCCTTACATCTTTTCTTTTCAATGGTTAATTAAAAGATTTAGATATAAAAATTCAGATTGGTAAAAATATAATACGAAAATGATTGGAGTTCAACACTCTAAAATACTTTCAAAAAATTGGTATTGTTTTAAAATATCATATGAAGTGTCAATGCAGATAACAGCTAGTTTAATTGGTAAAATATGAAGTCTATAGGTGATGATACCATAGAACTGAGTTCAATCCCCACCAACACCGAGTTGTTGAATTTATTAAAAAATGTTCTGATTAATAAAAGTAAAAATGATATGTAGTGCCTATCTATTTATACTCTTCACTCATGCAACTTCAAATGTCATTTGATTCAACTCACAAGTTGATGAACTATATGATTGACTTGATATATAAATAAAAAACTTAGGAAGATGAAATGGGAATTTCAAAAAGTTCACCTACAAATCAATACAACTTCGATACTTAATTACTGTATTATAAAATAAATATAGCAATTAAAATGAATGACAACATTTAATTTTTCTATGAACTAACACACTATTAACATGAAGCTTCATAAATGCAAAGTTCACACTCTTATTTAATTGAGCAAGATTTTCAACCAAAGTTCATTAAAAAAATATATTTATTTGAAAAAAAAAAATCTATATAATAAGATAGGATGATTGTCTTTCCCCCTCTTCCTTTATCCCTCCTCATTTATCTCAATCTTTATCACATCATAAAGAATGATTTTGATTTAATTTTATAATGTATCTCGAGGATAATTTTCTATTTTATTATCTTTTTTCTTCTTTTCTTTCAAGAATAATCTTTTTAACTTTATTCATTTATTCTTCTACCTTCTTTCTTAGAATGCCTCTTCAAATTTATTATATTTCCTCTTCTCCTCCTCTTAACCTCAAAGAGGATGCCCATACTCATAAACACAAACAAACTCTTATATATTTATAATAAAAGGAGGAAAGAAAAGAAAAAGAGAAAGTTTAAAAATAGGACATAATGGATCTTGTGAAGTGTAAGAGGGAGAATAAGGAATATATAAAATGCAAGATTAAAATAACAAATATTATTAGAAAAAAAAAAAATAGGGGCTTTGATGCCTCCCTCTGACGTACACTTCCATCACAAAATCATAAAGCATTTGCCTTGGGATACACAAAATCATAAATCTTTTTTTTGTGTATCCTGAGACAAAGGATCTATGGTTATGTAACGATGGTGAATTTCACAGGGGAGTTTTAATCGGTTATTGTATTACTTGAGGAATTCATGTATTAACTCACAAATTATTCACGAGTAGAGAGTTGTTTATAAGTAAAAAGTAGATGGACCAGTAGAAGGAATTCTCAAAAAGTTGAAAAGTGTCACGAAAAGCCAAATGGGTCCGACAGCAACCTTTCCATAATAAGTAAGACAGAGAAAGAGTAAACTGTGTTTCGTTACTTTCCAACTGTCTTATCCCTCAAAAGAAGGTGAGAGAGACACCACACGTTAAAGAAACTAAGAACAGTAGGAGAGAATTAGAGAGAGAAAGAGAGATTGCAGCGGCGTCGGAGTAGAGAAGAATCCTACATGGCCACACTTCAGACTTGGAGAAAAGCGTATGGTGCTCTCAAAGATTCCACCAAAGTCGGTCTCGCCAAAGTTAACAGCGATTTCAAGGTTTTTTTTTTCTTTCACTCCATCTCTGAATCTCACCTCTCACCAACAAAAAAAGAAAAATAACTGATCTTTGATTTGTTTTGGTAATTTAAGGACCTAGATATTGCGATCGTCAAAGCTACGAATCATGTCGAATGCCCACCCAAAGAGAGACATCTCAGAAGTGAGTTTCTCTATCTATCCATCCATCCATCAATCCAAGATTTAGTTAAAATCTCTTTTGTTCTCAAGAGTTCTTGAAGTAATTCTCTCTTCTTTTTTTTTTCCAGAAATCTTGGCTGCAGTTTCTGTAATTCGCCCTCAAGCTGATATTGTGTACTGTATACATGCTCTAGCCAGGCGATTGGAGAAGACCCACAACTGGACGGTACACTTGTTTTTAGAATCAATTGGGGTTTTGGATTGTATTTGTTTTGTAATTGTTCAATTTTTAAATTTGGAATTTGGCTTTGTATCTTTTATTTGTAAGTGGTTTTGATTTTGAGATTGCGAGGAGTTTGTTCTTAGAAGACCAAATGCTGAAAATTCGGGAAAGAAAAACAAAGAACTGGGTTTGAAACTGTTCATTGGGTTATCCCAACGTTTCCAAATCTTAGTTGCAGTCCTGATTAGTAAACAAAAGGATAAATTTCATCGAGACATTAGGAATACTGATGAACATTTTGTATAAGACTTAGAGTGGATTCGTCAGAATTTGAAAATTCAAAGTTCTTGAATTCCGAACTTTTTTTTTTCTTACATCAATTGAATGTGAAATACTTCAATAAATGTTGTTTTTCTCCTTTAGTTTCTTGTGTTTCATATTTTTTGCAGCCAGACGATCTTCTAATCCTCTACTGTTTTCTTCCTTTGGAATCTTTTGCTGAAAATACTGTTCTTTGTTTTTAAAATTTTGTTGATCATGGTTGTTAGGTTTCTTATTTTTATGGCTCATAACTGATTGATCGGGTTTAGTATCTGATCAATCAGACATTGTAGGTCAACATATATTCCACTTCATTTTTTCTATATACTTTACGTAGAGGAGACCAAACTAAGTTTGACTCTCTCTCTCCCCTTTCTTTTTCATCTTCTCTCTTATGTATAACTCTAGAATTATATTCTTCACATGGTATCAAAGCGCATGTGATCCTAGTTTTAGGTTTCTCATCCATTCCCTCTCATTTTCTTTTTCACCTTGGTATACATATCCTAATGTTTTGACACAGACAAAGCTTTAGAAATCCTAATTTTTTTTTCTCTTTTGAAGTTTGTTTACACATGGATGTATATCTAGTGCATTAGTGTCTTTTTTCTAAAACATGGATTCAAACTACAACACCAACAACCCTTTTTTTGAACAAGAACACCTCTAAGATCCCACATAGTATAGAACAAAAAATAACTCTGGAAGGATCATCTTGAGATGTTTTGAGACAGTCTTAGAGTTTTGTGTCAATTTGAGGAGAAGTATCGCTATTAGCATAGGGGATGATGATGGACTGACTTTTGAAGAATGTGCTAGATCCTTGGGTTGTAGTCAAGAGATCATGAGCACGTGTTTCCAATTTTAGAGATTGTGGGTAAAAAAGTAGAGAATATCTCTCTCTCTCTCTCTCTCTCTCACTCTATATATATATATATATATATTCACGAAAGAGAAAGTGACTTTTTTTTGTTAAGTTGTGGTTTGAACAAATAGAAACAATCAAATGGAGATAATGAGAGGGAAAATTGATTTTTTCGATGAACTCCATATTTTCCTGTGAGTTCTTTCTGTGCTATTTAAGGTTTCTCTCGGTGTCTCCATCCCTAGGTCCTGCAATTTCTTTGAATGCTTGTAGCTAGGGATTGCTTCAATGGAGATTAAGACCTATAACTCTTCTCCATATGGTGGTAATGAGACCTCAATTCTATAAACAAGGGGTTTAAATATTTGAGTAGTCTGCATCATCATCTTCTAATGGAAGTTGAATGCAAGAATCTGTTATCGAAGGTAAATGCTTATTTGCCGAGTGAAGGGGTTTTTAGGTTTAGGATGGTTCGCAAAGTATTTGAGCATAAGAAAATGGGTAGCTCATTCATCATTATTTTGGTGGTGGAAGGAAAGTGGTTGTTAAAGGTGGGTGTGTTTGGGGTTTGAAGACATTTTTATTGATCGAGCAAGATCTATGAATTAGTCTTTTTCAATAAATTTAATACCTGTACCGGGTCTATGTCCCCTATTTATCTAATGGTAAGGAGCTCAATTGATTCTTGAGAATCTCACATTTTAATTATTATCTATCTTTAGGTGTGGAAGTAACCAGCTTAGCTTTTGAAATGTATGGATTAGTTCTCTTAGTTGGGGTGGGTTCTGCCCATCCTATATATAAACACTACGCCTTTGACCTTCGGTTCAGAGAAGGGGGTGAGGAGGAATGCCGGACTTACTAGTGTATGAGATGCCCCATACATCTTGGAAGAATAATTGTGCTTTGGACTGCCAGCCCTATGGATCAAGAGAGGGATACTGGAAATGGTTGGTAGCCACACCCTTCTCTGAGAATTGTACATTGCATTGACACAAAGATGGGCTGTCATGAATGTAGATGAGGTAGGATGGGCAGTTGGTTAGGTCTAGTCTGGATTGTACATGGGTGGCAGTTGGAATGAGGATGCCGACTCTCTTCTTCTTTGGTCTATTGTTGTAAACGTAGACCATGAAGAAGGACGTGGTGCTATCTTAAACTTTTGGATGCTGATCTGAGTTATTTATTTAGATTTTGGATATGATATGGAATGAGCCCAAATCGTAGGGGAGACCCTTTTTCAACAACGGAGTAGAAGGGGAGTGTTAAATAAGTCTGTAGGGTTATTTTAGTCTTTTCACTTCTTTATTCTCTTATGTAATACTTACATAGCCTAATTAGGGCTAATTAATCTGATTACAATTCTCTCTTAATTCTAATTTGGTATCAGAGTCTCCTTCTCTACCTTCATCGAACTTCTTCTGCAACAAATCCCATCGATCTAGTTTTCATTCAAACAACACCCTAACTTCACGTTGGTTTTTCAACTCAGATCACCCCTGAGGGGGTACTCCATCTCAGTATACCCCTAATCGAAGCATGCGATAGGGATTAACATCTGTAAAGAGCCTGCGATCAGGCTGTATTCACAGCTATGGCGCTGTTTGAGATCAGCGACACCCACAATGACTTTGTTTAAGCCCTGTGACACCCAACATAGCCTTGTTTAACCCCTGCGATCACAGTAGAAGAGAGTTTCTTAACAGGCAACAATAGTGAGTGGCTGTTCTGCCTCGAACGACGCTAATAGGCGACTGTTTGAGCCTTACGATCACAACAGGTGCTGTATTTGGAGCAGGCGACACCTTTAGGTGGCCTCTCTGCCCTGTGTAACACTAGTGGGTAACTGTCTGGATGTTTTCAATCACAGCCAGTGATGTTCTATCTTGTGCGACAGTAGTGGGTAACTCTGATTAGTTTTTTAATCACAGCAAGTGATTGTTTTTTCAGCAGCTGACGTTAATAGGTGACTGATATGCTGTGTTATAAGTCTTGAGATCACAGCAGTAGATTTTTTCTTATTTTTTTATCATCGTAAAAGCTATTTGGGAGTGGCAACAATGTTTATGAATACCTACGGAGGCATTTGATTACAGCAAGGTGCTGTTTGGGTTTGTTCTAACAGCAATATTACTTCTTGAGTCTCTATGCTTGCGAGAATGACCGCTTAGGTAACCCACAGCAGTGGTTAATCAGCCTTTACGTCTCTTCCGATCGTGTATTGTCACCTTTAGGGTGCTGCGGTCACTTTATTCTAGGGAGTTGTGCCCTAATCTTACTCGAACTATCGTCCAACCAGAGTACTCAGATTATTTGATGGCCTCTGAGACATCTTCTTCCTCGATTACTGGTAATAATAATGGATCGAGTGGTCCTTCATCTCACTCAACCGATTTTCTAGGTATTCAGATCACTACCGTAAAATTAGATGGTCCTAATTATCTCTTTTGGGCACGATCAGTTGAAATGTTCATTGGTGGAAACGGGAAAATCGGTTACCTAACTGGGACAGACAAACAACCTGCACAGACTGATAGTTCTTACTCCCATTGGTTTGCTAATGATTCTATTGTCCGTTCTTGCTTGGTTACTTCTATGCAACCACACATTGCGGCTGGTTTTATGTTTTCCTCGACAACAAAACAGATATGGGATTCCGCAAAGAGTATTTACTTACAACGTCAGAATATTGTCAGGATCTTCAATTTGGAGCGTGAGATTTCTCGTCTTTCCCAAGGAGACTCTTCAATTACCACTTATATCTCACAGCTATGTGCTCGGTGGGAAGAGCTGACTTTCTATTCCTCATCCTATGCTTGGAAGGATCCTATTGATGAGACATTATATTCGTCAATTCTGGATAAGAATCGGGTTTTTCAGTTTCTAGCGGGTCTCTGGGACGAATTTGAGTATGCGCGAGTTCATTTATTGGGTATGGATCCTTTTCCGTCGCTACAGACTGCTTATTTATATGTCTTAGCGGATGAGAGTCGTCGTGCAGCTGTCCTACCTCATTCTTCAGGAGATCATTCTGCTATGCTTACTCGCCTATCTTCTCCACAACCCCCCAGTGGGTCTATGCCTACCCGTCAATGACATAAGTGTGATCATTGTGGAAAGTTAGGTCATGTGAAGGCTCGATGTTATGCACTTCATGGTCATCCTAATTAGCAACGTAAACAGTCTCAACGATCTTCAGCTCATATAGTTTCTCAATCGACTACTGATTCAGCACCTCTTTCAGTTACTACATCCTCATCAAACTCGGTATCTCTATCCCAAGCCGAGCTTGACAAGTTCAGAAAATTCTTCAATTAGATAGAGACTTCATCACAGCCGGTTTCTACCTTCGCTCACTCAGGTACCTTTGCATTTGCAAACAGTGTTTCCACCACTTCCTCACCATGGATCATTGATTCTGGTGCCTCAGATAACATGACCGGTATGTCCTCCCTTTTTCAAACCTATAGTGTTTGCTCTGGTCATCGCAAGGTTCGCCTGGCTAATGGTTCTTTGTCTTCCATAGCTGGTCAAGGTCTTTTACCTGTTACATCCTCTTTATCCTTAACTAAAACACTACATGTTCCTCAACTTACTACTAACCTGGTATCCGTTAGTAGTCTTACAAAAAATTTGAACTGCAGTGTAACCTTTTGTTCTTCTCATTGTGTCTTTCAGGATTTGGAGTCGAAGAGGACGATTGGCACTGGACGTGAAGTGAATGGATTGTATCTCCTGGATGTTCCCGGTTCCCCTAGCACCCATTCTGCTCTTCAGCTTAATAGTTTTAGTAGTCAATCTAATAAGGCTCTTGTAATGCGTTGGCATTTACGCTTAGGCCATATTTCTTTTGGATATTTGAAACACATGTTCCCTAATTTATTTAATAATAACAATGTGCTTGATTTTTCTTGTGAAACTTGTCAATTAGCTAAACATGTGCGTTCTTCTTATCCTATTAGTATGAATCCTACTACACTTGCTATGTTTGACTTAATTCATTCTGATGTGTGGGGTCCTTCCCCTGTCATATCCACTCTTGGTTTTCGCTATTTTGTCTTGTTCATTGATGATCACAGTCGTACCACTTGGGTTTATCTTATGAAACACAAGAGTGAGGTTTATGGGATCTTCAAGCAATTTCTTGCTATGGTTCAAACCCAATTTGGTCGTCATCAAGACCTTCCGTTCTGATCGTGTTACTGAGTACACTTATAGTGAGATCTTGAAACTTTGTTTAGCGTCTGGCATTGAGCATCAAATGTTCAATGTTAAGACCCCTCAGCAGAAGGGCCTATCAGAAAGAAAAAATCGCCATATTCTAGAGTTAGCCCGTGCCATTTCGATTGGCATGAACGTGCCCCAATCCTATTGGGCTGATGCAGTTCTTACTGCTGTTTATCTTATTAATCGGACCCCCTCCAGTGTTCTTCAGTTTGTCACACCCCTCTTTAATCTCTCTCCAGATCGTCCCGTGTTTCCACTTCCTCCGCGTGTTTTTGGGTGTGTCTGTTTTGTTCAAATTCTTGACCAAAATCGTTCTAAACTTGACCCTAAGGCCGTCAAATGTATCTTTCTGGGTTATTCCTCTACCTAGAAAGGATACTGTTGTTACCATCCTCCTTCTCGACGACGTTTCATTTCTCGAGATGTTTCTTTTTTTGAGCATACTCCTTATTATAATGGGTCCGTTAGCATTCAATCTGAGTGGTTTCCTCTAGATTCACCTGATGATCATTTTCCTTCTTTATTTCCCCTTCCCCTGCCTGTTCCTCCCTCTCCACCCCCCGTCAGTTCGTCCTCTCCTCCATTGCAGGTTTACTCTCGACGTCCACGTGATACTCCCATCCCTTCTATGTCCGACCAGCTCGCCTCCTCGTCTCCAGCTCCACCTTCGTTTGTTCTCTGTGATGATCGTCCTATTGCCACTCGTAAGGGTAAGCGCACTTGTACTTATCCCATTTCAAATTATATATCTAACTCTGCACTCTCACCCTCCTATTGGAGTTTTCTTTCTTCTGTTTCCGCTGTTTCTCTTCCTACTACTGTTGTAGATGCTATTGCTCATCCTAAGTGGCGCGCAGCTATGATTGATGAGTTGACTGCTCTTGACAAGACTCAAACTTGGAAAATTGTGCCTCTTCCGCCTGGAAGGAAAGCTGTGGGTTGTCGCTGGGTATTCACGCTTAAGCATAATCCGGATGGTTCCATTGCTCGTTATAAGGCCCGTCTGGTGGCCAAAGGTTATGCTCAAACTTATGGGATTGATTATCAGGAAATTTTTGCTCCGGTTGACAAGATGACCACCATTCACGTTCTCCTTTCTGTTGCTGTTATCCGAGGATGGCCTCTTTTTCAGTTAGATGTCAAGAATGCTTTTCTCAATGGTGATCTTCAGGAAGAAGTTTATATGGTCCAACCTCCTGGGTTTTTTCCTTCTGCTTCTCCTGCATATTTTTTGTCGTCTTCGTCGGTTTCTTTATGGTCTGAAGCAGTCTCCTCGTGCTTGGTCTGAGCGCTTCACTAAGGCCATGCATCAGTTTGGTTTCCATCAGAGTTCTGCTGATCACACCTTGTTCTTGCGTCACTCCCAAGGCAAAACTGTTGCTCTGATTGTGTATGTGGATGATATTGTTCTTACTGGAGATGATGCCGATGGCCTTACCGAGGTCAAAACTTACTTAGGCCGTCAATTTGAGATTAAGGACCTTGGACATCTTCGCTATTTTCTGGGTATTGAGGTTGTACGGTCCCAGTCTGGTATATTTATTTCTCAGCGTAAGTATGTCTTGACTTACTCAGTGCCTCTGATCAGCTTGGATCTCGCCCAGCTGATACTCCTATTGAGCAGAATCACAGGTTGGCTGATTCTGAGGGGGAGTGTGTGTCAGATATTGGCCAATATCAGCGTCTTGTGGAAAAATTGATCTATTTGTTTATGACTCGCCCTGACATTGCCTATGCTGTTAGTGTTGTAAGTCAGTTTATGCACTTGCCTCGAACATCTCATCTTGCTGCTGTTTATCGTATTCTTAGATACCTTAAGGGATGTCCTGGTCAAGGTATTTTATTCAACAATCATGGTCATCTTTGCATTGAGGCATGGACAGATGCAGATTATGCTTGTTCAGTGACTAAGAGACGGTCTACTTCTGGGTATTGTACTAAAGTTGGTGGTAACTTGGTAACTTGGCGTAGTAAGAAGCAGAATGTAGTTTCTCGGTCGAGTGCTGAGTCAGAATACAGAGCCATGGTACTTGGAGTATGCAAGTTGTTGTGGCTCAAAATCTTACTAGCTGATTTATGTCTTCTTGTGCCGGTCCCTTTCTTATTATATTGCGATAATAAATTAGCTATTAACATAGCTGTAAATCCGGTTCAACATGACAGAACGAAGCACATAGAAGTTGATCGTCATTTCATTAGAGAAAAGATAGTTTCTGGACAGATTTGTACTCCTTTTGTTCCTACCTCTCAACAACTTGCTGATGTTCTTACTAAAGGTGTTAGTAAAACCTCCTTTGAAGATGTCTTGTCCAAGTTGGGCATTGTTGATATCCACGCACCAACTTGAGGGGGAGTGTTAAATAAGTCTATAGGGTTATTTTAGTCTTTTCACTTCTTTATTCTCTTATGTAATACTTACATAGCCTAATTAGGGCTAATTAATCTGATTACAATTCTCTCTTAATTCTAATTGGGAGAGAGTGGGCTTTTCTTTTAAGATCAATAGGTGAAACTATTTACTTATACCGATAATGTAGTTCTATCTGGGGACCTACATTTTCTACTAGTGCATATAGGATTTTCAGCCTACTCTTTTCTAGTGTAGGACCTACTCATTTATATGTGGTACCGTCACCGTTGGGGCCTACGTAACGTAACAAAATGAAGTTTCAATATCGCTTGTAGAGTCTCTAGCCTTGACTACATTAACTGAACTACATGAACTCAAGTTTGGTACTACATTAACTATCAAAAGAGTGCTTATGCATAAGATAATGAAGGTACTACATATAAATGAGTAGGTCTTGACTACACTAGAAAGGAGTAAGCTGAAAAGCCTACGTTGCTAATCAACATACTCTTTTCTAGTGTAGTTAGGTAGAAAGGGCCTACTCATTTGTATGTAGTACTATCACTGTCTCGTGTAGAAGTGTTTTACTGATAGATAATGTAATACCAAACTTGAGTTTCATGTAGTGAGCCTCCCCCGGAGAAACCTTAAAACATACACACATGCAACGGATCGAACACAAACGAAAAATGAGAAGAGGGCCATGATGATGATCTTATTTTCGTTTTTGCCCTGCCCCAATTATGCAGTCCTAGCTCGCGGTGCTACATACCATAAAAAAAAAAGGTTCTCTCTCTATTTTGCTTCTATTGAGTTGGAATACACTGGTAAAAGAGCATGTAGTTATCTTGTAGAGCCTATTAGTCAAGTCAACATGCTCATGAGATGATTCAACCTCAGATTAAGCGAGTGGCTAGTCAAGGCTTTCATTGACGTTTCCATCCTCTATAGTAGTAAAGTGGGTAACTGTAATTTATTAGTGGACCATCTAGCAAACTCAGTGCTTGTTCCTACTGATAGAGCTGCAAAAGTTAGAAACCCCATTTTATTAGTGGAGTAGGCTTATCAATTGGTGCAAGTTCTATCTTTTAGAACCGTTTCCCCCCTAACCCCCTCGAGGGGAGTAGCTACCTCACCTCATAGTTGGGCCTCTTAAGAGAGGCCTTGGAGAGCGACAGGTCTTGAGTTTACACTCGCTTGCGTATGGGCCCCATGTAAGGTCTTTGAATAGGCCTTATGGCTATATCAAATATGGGCTTAGAGCTCATTTAACTAAGAGAGTAGGTACGTTATCCCCTTAGTTCCCTCAGGGGGGACTTTGAACTCACCTAAAGTCATACACCGAACTTGTCTCTTTACTAGTGGATGCTCCTGCCTACGCCATGGGTCATTTTGTGCATTTTTTCCTTAGGCGTTGAATATTCTTTACGCATTTATAAATTGATGCAAACATTTAATTACACTATTCCCTTTTATCTCATAAATAACATTCAAACAAACTTATAAAACTATCAAAATACCTCATTTTTCACGTTAAATTATGAAATACCCCAAAATAATGCTATAAAAAAAGTGTCTGTTTTGGATTAATTGATCCAAAATTTCAAAAAAAATGAAGAGAAACTGTTCATCCATATTCTTGTCTGATTATGATTCTAGCCGAATTAATATTTGTTTGTCTGATATGCAATCCATCGACACACCTATATAAATTGAAGCTATTAATTACTTGCAACTCAACATAAAACTCATGTTGTTAAGTTTGGGTGACTCCTTTTTCTTCAAATTTTCATGTGTGATAGAACGGGGTCTTACTCCCATGACATTTAATCATGAAAAATAATATTATAAAAGGAAAAAAAAAACCCAACAATTTCAAATCTAAGCATAAAAAGTTACTAAGACACAATATTTTTCAGAAAAATGAATTAAACTGAGCGAAGCTCCTGCAACACCATCACACGGAAGATACACTTTGACAGAAATGAATTATGCCATTTACCACATTATATTGATGAAAATACGCTTAAATCACATTGAATGTCTATCTAGATTCCAGGAGTAACATGACTTTCATATAATCTTCTAGCTAAGAAGCTCACCTTGATGAATAATCTGTGGATAAAACAAATAGAAAAAACCAATTAAAAGTGTCGATATGACTACTCATTTTGTTTAATAAAATTATCAATACAAAGTGTGACCTTTTCACAAATATTTCAAAACAGTGCTAACAACTAACTACAACCACATCCAACAAAATGGTGTGTGGTATTTTGATTTGAAAAAAAAAATAAAAGAGAAAAATAAAATAAAAAGTGTCAACCTGGTAGGTATTCCTTTTGTTTTTAAATTTTTTATCAAAATGGTATATAGCTCTTTTCACAAATATTTCAAGATAGTGGCTGGGATAATAATTCCAGTGAAAGTTGGGCTATTTTGGTTAAACACTAATTTGGTCTTAGTTAGATTTCAAATCTTATTAAGGATCATTATTAAAAGTGTCAGCATGGTAATTACTTGTTTTTTTTAAATAAAATTATCAAAATGGTATATTACCCTTTTTACAAAAATTTCAAAACAGTGCCAATACCTTACTATAACCATATTCAACTAACTGGAGCATTGTATATTTACCTTGAAAAAAATTAAAACAGAAAAATCAATTTAAAAGTGTCAGTCTGATAGGTACTCTTTTTATTTTAAAAATTATCAAAATGGTATATGACCCTTTTCAAAAATATTTCAAAAATAATGATTGGGACAATAATTCCCCTAGAATATTGGGCCATTTGGTTCAAACACTAATTTGTCTTACTTGTATTTCAAATCTTAGTAACTACTAAGGATTGTTGGCCCACATGGAATTCCACATTGGCAATCCGAAACCATAACACTAGCTTTTATGGAAAATATTCAGATTTTTGCAAAAAATAAAATAAATAAAGACTAAAAAAAACCCTTTCTTATTCTTGAACCAAGGTTTTGGAAATTACATAAACGATGAAAGCAATGTGACTAGTGGTATTGCCTGTAAAGTAAAAAATAGAGGTTATTTTTCATTAAAATATATTTTAACACCTATGGTGTTGAACAAATTTGAACTCTCTTTAAAATCCCCATTTTCCCTGTTGACTGGAAATGCTTTTTTTGCATTTACTTTCAATGATAAAAATTTGCATCACCACTTTCTCTTTCCCCTTGTAATTTTACAGAGAATAAAAGAACACAAAAAAGTAAATGCAAAAAACACAACACAAATCCAGAATGAGAGAGAGAGAGAGAGAGATGTGCACTTTCTATTGTGGACTAATCCTAACTGAAATCTAGATGAAACACGCAACACAAATCTTCAATAATAATTTGATTAAGCATGGAAATCAAACATTCAAGAATTTGATTTTAAAAAAAGGACAGTTTATGCATAAGAAGAAGTGAGCAGCGATAGAGGCGTACCTGTGGTTGGAGAATCTTCCCAACACAAACCTTCAACAATCTCGCTCAAAAGAATTATGGAACATGTGAAAAAGTGGTGGAGAAAGTCCTTAGGATTGAAAAGATGGAAACTTGCATTGACAAAAGAAAGTGGAGAGGTGGATTCAAAGTTGAGAGTCTGTTTGTAGGAGGCTTCTTCCACCATGGATGTGTGCAAATTGAAAATACACCGTTGAATTTTTTGGTCCATTTATCGATAATTTCACTATTTGCAATTTATTGTGTAGAGCTCAAGGGTGAGGAAGGGTCAAAGTTGATATGGATGGGTAAGCCTTTGAGTTGGAAATGGGCAAACAAGGCCAACTTGATCAAGGGGTTTGAAGTGGGGCATGGTTTGTCAAGCTCTAGAAGAGGAATTGTTTCATTAAAACATCAAGGAAGGGGTAATTCAGGGGGTTTAGTGGAGGAGGGGTTGGTCGAAAGTAGAGAATCATGTTTGGTTTTTTTTTTTCAAGACCAACATAAGCTTTGTTTTAGGGCTAGGAAAGTAGGTAGGAAGGTTTGGAGATGAACCAATTGTGGCAGTGGTGTGTCGAGCATGCCACCATTGTTTCTCGGAGATTTAAATTCATATGAAGGTTCGAGGGCAGTCCCTTGCAACGGTACTTTTGGGATTATAACAAGGATTTCCCCAAAAAAATAAGGTGATTCTAGATGTCGGACATTAACTATATTTTCCATCATTTGGAAAATCTCATTTCATAGAACTTGATTCTCAAATCTTGATTTAGTGAGGTAGTGGAGGTGGTGAATCGGTGTTGCATTGGATCAAATCCTCACAATTCACCATTTAGGAAAGGCTAATTGCAAGAGGACACTTTTCATACTTTTTCAATTGCTTTGATGGGTGGGCCAAAGAGAGTTTGTTTATCAATCATTTATGGGTGGAGGCTCAATATTAGGGTTTGCTAATGGGCTACCCATCATAATGGAAACTCTTGTGGGCATATCTTTTCCTCTGTTAGGCCTTGAGGTATGTTTGAAAATGAGTATTCTCAAACTTCTTATGTTACTAACCCGTCTTCCTTGCTCTCTATCTCAAGAGGGATTCCATTTAGCAAATGTTGTTAGAATGATGAAGGACCAAGCTATGTCTTCATAGCTAGCTATCATAAAAAAATCCATGGGCTTCGGTGGAAATAGCCGTAATGCAAAATGTGGTTGCGATCATGGTCATTTTGATAAGCTCATGTGATGGATATTGGCGTTGTCTTTGAGATACTTAGTTAAGGGACTTGAGGTTTCACTAAGCAAGGAAAAGGAGTTCTATTTTGTTCCCCTATGATCTAGAGTTGTTTTATAGGTAAGATTGGCCTAAAGATTTATGTCAAAGGAAGGTGGATATCCAATCTTCTTTGTTTTTTAAAATTTGTTTCCTCCATTTTCCTATTTTACTCTTGTCCATTTTCCTATCGAGGTCAAGGGTTTTTTTAGTAGTTTGAAGACACGTGGGTTTCTCATATATTAATCAAAATATGGAGGGTTTCATTAAAATCAGCCGTTTTAAAGGGATTTATACAAATTAAAGACTCAAATCAAGTCTTTATACCTGGGTCTGGTTATGTACGATGGGAGGGAGACAAAGGGGTTAACGAAAGGGAGACGAAGGAGTTAAACATTTACTATCATGCCCCAAAAACTCAACCCAAAACCACCCCATGATTCTCAAGTTGAATCTAGAGGCATGATATTTAACCCATAACAGATAATCATACATAAGACACAAATGATATTTAAATATCATAATAAAAATCATACCTGATTATTGGTCAACAAAATATAGAAGTATCCTCAAACCTCGACCCACTTAGACATATTTACATATTAGAGTAACGACACATACCGTGTCATAGATACAAGAGAAAACAACATCGGAAGACTTTTAAACCTAACTCTAGTTCAGTAACTCAATAATAATACTCATAATCCTCCCCCGGAAGTTTGAACTGATCACCTGAGCTTCCTCTGAAGGATCATCTAAATCAGGTGTGCTTGAAATTTGTGTTGTCGTAGCGGTGAGTAACAGGGAAGTTACCCAGTAGGGGAATTTTACAATTCTAAATAATAACATCCTACATGGAGTTTAAACATTCTAGGAATTCGTAAATCATGTATTTTGATATTCAGCACATAATTGAAAATAATTGAACACTGATATCATAAAACCTAGTAGGAAATTGAAACACAATTAAAAATCTAAAAAAGAAATAATTGTTCATAATACAACATCAAATAATAGAGTATTATACTAGAGAGTTGAGGGTTACGACTGATGTGAACATCTCAGTCAAGATACGATTATTCCAATACTTCACCAATGTGGAACCTCACCGTTAGTTCTTGATTCTATGGTCAGCCTCTACCACATTTGGGTAATTGTTTTCCGGCTCAGGTTGGCTGTTGACGAAGGCCTTAAGAAACAGGCCAAATCAAGTAGCTTATTTTTTCTTGACTACTCTAGACTATTAATGATCATTAACTAACCATCTTCATCTATGCTAATCTAGCGTGCATGTGATCTTTGATAATCTCTATCAATTATACAACTATCTACATCTTGTTCTCTATTAAAGATAGAAAGGAAATTCCGTCTTTCCTAATACAGATTTTAGGGAAAATTCCATGATGACTTGCACTCGATGTGCCTGGAAATATGGTCTCAAGCGCAGCGCAATGTAAACTAAGGCTAATCCCATTTTCTCGAGTCTTGAGTAGCACGTTTCTGCATCCGTGAAAGTTTTACTCAGAAAATAGATGGGTTGCTCTATCGCTACCCTGGTTCTAACCAAGACCGAGCTGAGTGCATACTCTGAAGTGGCCAGTACAATCCCAACTCTTCTCCTACTTCTGGTTTTGAGAGTATGGGTGGTTTACCTAGGTATCTCTTCAATTCTGAGAAAGTTTGTTCACATTCTTTTGGCCACTCAAACCTGGAGTTTTTTCGTAACAACTGGTACAAAGGTGTCTGTATTTATCAGAAAACCTGGCAATAAAGCGATTCAAGGTAGTTACTCTTCCCACTAGCTTTTGGACTTGCTTCCGAGTCCTTGAGGAAGGCATTTCTAATAATGCTCTGATTTGATCTGGATTGGCTTCGATCCTTCTTTTCGTGACTAGGTAACCTAAGAATTTCCTTGAGGTTAACGCGAAAGTATACTTCTCTATGTTGAGCTTCATCCCCACTTTCCTTATCTGGGAAAAGACTTCTTCTAAATCATTAATATGGTCCTCCTTCTTCTTGCTATTGATCAGTAGGTCGTCTATATATACTTTCGCTGTTCTGCCCAGCAGATTTCTAAAAAGCTCTGTTACCAACCTCTGATAAGTAGCCCCTTGCTCTGTAATGAATGTTGTCTTCTCTTAGTCTGCTGGGCTGAGCTGTATCTGATTATAGCCAGAATAGCTGTCTATGAAGGACAACCTTTCGTGGCTGGAAGTGATCTATCCTTGGCATTGGAAAACTATCTTTAGGACAGGCCTTATTCAAGTTTGTGAAGTCTATACAGAATATAACTTTCCTGTTCTTCTTAGGTACTGCCATGATGTTCGCTATCCATTGTAGGAATTGCACTTCCCGAATGAATTCAGCTTTGATCAACCTGCCCACCTTTTCATTTACCACTCTCTGAACCGCAGTGCTAGTCTCCTTGGCTTCTGCTTGACCGGCTTGAAGGTTGGCTCGACATTTAAGTGGTGACAGATCACCTCTAGACTGATTCCTAGCATCTCTTAGATGGACCAGGTGAAAACATCCCGGTTCCTCTTCAAGCAATCTGTTAACTCTTTCAGCTCTCCCGACTCCAACTCTGCCCTTACTCCGATCTACTTTCCTTCTCCCACATCTATTACCTGGATGCCTTCTAGGCATGGGGGTCCATCAGGCTTGACCTCCCCCTACTATAATTGTTATTGCTGGATTTTAGTCTCGGATGACTCTTCCCTGTCCAACGTGTACACTTAAGCTGCCACTTGATAGCCTCGCACGTCCCACATTCCTTGCTGCGTGGGGAATCGAAGGACCTGATAGTATGTAGATGGAGCCGCTCACATCTCATACGTCTACTATCTCCCCAGAATAGCATTATACAGTGAACTTGCCTCAACAACCATGAATCTGGTCATTAAGGTAACTAATCCAGCCTGTACAGGCAACACTATTTCCCCCCAAGGTTGATTGGATCTCCCATCAAATCCAATCAATGGTGCTCCCACTGGGGTGAGCACATACCTGCTGAGGTCCATCTTCAAGAAGGTCGAAGTATACAAAATATCTACGGAGCTACCACTGTCGATCAACACCCTTTTGAGTGTGAAGGTGCCCACCTGCAACGTTACCATGAGCGCGTCATAGTGGGGCCTCACTACCCCCTCCAAATCCTTCTCGGTGAACGTCATTGTCTGTTTCCCGTAGGGTCCTCTCTGCTCAATAGGCCCACTCCTTGCTGTAAAGACATGAGCCAAATGCTCGGCCCTTCTTCTTTTAATCCTCTCACCGACCTTACTCTGCCCCGGCTTTCCACTCTCCTCTCTGAAGACAACAGGTATCACTGTTGCCCTTCCATCCTGGCCTTCAACAGGTGGTTGTTCGGCCCTATGGTTTTTGTCTCGGAGCGAGTCCTCTCTTTGTCTTCTGGGCAGATCTTTCAACCTGCCCTACTTTGCCAACCTCTACAGGAATCTTCTCAAGGCTTGGCATCTATTGGTGGTGTGTGCCCACGCCTTGTGATACTCATAGTACTTCTCATCTCGATTTATCTGATCTCGAGGAAGTGGTGCAGGCTATTCGAAATAAGGTTTGTGTGCGATGAGTGGCAAGATCTCGCTAGGAGGCATAGCAAAATACGTTCCTCCTCTTCTCCTCTCCCCATCTTGCTCAAGTGGCCTCTTCCTACTCTGCTGCTGTGGCTGATGTTGCTTATTGGGCTTCTCTACAACGTGTATCACCATCTTCTTCCCTGCGGAGCTCTGAGGGTCCGCTCTCTCGAACAACTCACTCAAAGTTTCCGGTCTCTTCTTCACGAGAGACCTATACAACCCTGAGCCAGATGGTAAAGAATTTCTGAACGCCACCACGGCTGTTTTCTCATCACAACTCTCTCAAGACATTGCTTCCTCTCTAAATCTCCTTATGAACTTTATAAGGCTTTCTCCAATTCGCAACCTCATGTTGAGCAGCGCATCATGTCTCCACTGCTTTTCCTGTTGCCAATATACCGTGTTACAAAGGCAGTGCAGAGTTCATCGAATGAAGCAATAGATCCGCAAGGCAACTTGTGGAACCATGTCAACGCGTTCCCCTGCAAACTCGAAGGGAACAACCTGCACATCAACCCTTTCTTCTCCTCCCACAACGCGAGCATCTGTCGGAAGTGGAAAAGATGCTCCACTGGGTTTTTCGTCCCTAAATAAGGGGTAAAATGTAGCGGTACAAACTTCTTCGGGATCTCTTCGGCTAAAATTTTTGCCATAAAGGGAGACTTATGAATCCCCCGAATGACTTGCACTGCTGTCATGCCTACATTGGCACTCTTCACCATCTCCTTCTCCTTTCTAATCATCTCTCTGACCTCCTTTCGAGTTAAGCCTATTACGGGCTCAGTCTGAGTGGTCATAGTAATGACCTCTGTTTCACCTTCTCCCTTAGGGATTAGTAACGATGCGCCCTTCCGTGCTCGAGGCACGATCGTTCTTGCTTGTTGGCTGGGAATCCCTTGGTAAGGTATCTTGCCTTGCCGGCTACTGGTTATCAAGATGCTGACTCAAATGTCGATTTTGCTCGACTAAGTCATCCATTTTCTTCTGCATCTCCTCCTGTTGTTTCCTCATAGCATCTAATATCGCCAAGAGTTGTGCATCTGCGACTGGAGCCGTTGGTGGGGGTGCATGGACTTCGTTTGTTCTTGTGGATCTCATCATTGTTTCAATCGAAATCAATCTACTATTGGTGTTCCCACGAACAGTGTCAGTTCTGTGCGGTCTAGATCTAGTGAACGGCTACGATGTTTCCAACCGCACTGATCTGAAGTTGTTCCTAGTACCTCCCTCCCTGTGGCGGCATGGTAGCTACCAAAATCACTCTGACGCTCAAGTTAGAGAAGCAGATGAATAGTCTCAAGTACTGGTTAGACCCATGATCCCTCCCAAAAGATCCCTCTCAATAGTGCTTCCTGTGTTATTTATCCCCCCTCTAGCTATTCATAGGGTTTCCCCCTCTTTAGACTATAATCATGGGATATCTACCGACTTTGTGGAGTTGTTTACCTAATCGGGATCTCTTGGATTGATTGTACTAATCTGCAGAGATCTCTTTCGGGATCCCTAGGATTGGCGTGCACGCATCAGCCTTACGGTTACCTTATGACCTAGCCTACCCAGCTTGGCAGACTTGGTCTTGCTTACCACTATGTTGCCCTGCCAGCCAGACTAGGAAAGTCTCTGCTCTGACTTGCCTTGCTTGCAAGGCAGTGCCCCGTATGCTGATCTGTGCCTGGTACCACTTAACCGGTTTAGACACGTGTATGGTTTAGGTTAACACACAATTATTTTCCTTTACACTATGATACTAAGAAAAGTACAATTAACCTATTTTTTGAGAAAATAACATACTATTGAAAAAAATTAACAACCATGCCATCAAGACAAATGCCACTCACGACCCGAAACCCAATTCTAAACCTGCTAGATTTAGATCATACATACAACCATTCCCAAATCTAAATCAAATTTTCTTGCAACATATTTCTTTTTCATTTCATTTATTCGTAAAACAATATCAGAGCGAAAGCTAATGTAATTTTTCACTAACAAAACATATCTACATTCCAAAACCAAGTTCAATTTATACATCAGATACACTGTATACACTGCCCAAAAGATACAAGATACAACATTATTTATGCATAAAATGCAATGTTTTGTGGTACCTTGTTTTTTAAATCCTTTTATCGGTTTGAAAAAGTTGTTTTTTCTAATTCTAATAATTTTATTTTAATCCCTTCGAAAATAGTTCTATATGTACTCGTACTTTTTTTTTCTATATATTTATTTGCAAATAAAAACTAATTTTATTGATTTAAATACAATGTTTTGGAATTGGTTTGATTTTTTGAAAACTGAACCAACGAAACAGAATTGCATTTTAAACCTTGGTCAAGATTATCACATGTATCTTCAAGGGGACGCATGAAGTGAACATCTATATTGTCTCATTTTGTGATTAAAAAAGATCTAATGATTCAAGTGTGGACTATGACACAAAATTGTATTCGTAATCTCTTTGATGCTCTAACATCATCTTGTCTTTTTCTTCCACCTTTAAAAAAAAATAATAATAATAAGCAAGCGGATTAGTGGTTGTAATTAGTAGGTGAAGGTAGGTTTTGAACCCAAGTTGTGGTATTGACGCTCTCAGACTTTAACGAACTTAGCAAGTTGGCACCTTCCTCATTTTCTTCCACTTGTTCTCTCTTATCGATAAAAAATGCATTATTTTCTCTAGTAAAATACATGAAATGAAGTATTTAAATTATTAACTCTTGAAAAATATTATAACACTAGAAATAGAATTCATTGTTACAATGCCCAACAGCAATGGACAAGTTAAGATGAAGAGTTGTGGGGAAAATTTTGACAAAAGCAAATTATCAAGATGACTGCATATTATTGTTTTTTACAGATCTAAGTTGTGCAGTTGTGCCCATCAAAGAATTGGTCAACACTAGTGGCTCTTGCAGGTTGATTGTTATGGATTTGAGGTTGCAAATTTCAACAGTACCATTCATGTCA
The DNA here is from genome assembly GCF_017979445.1 of Akebia trifoliata. Lineage (NCBI taxonomy): Eukaryota > Viridiplantae > Streptophyta > Magnoliopsida > Ranunculales > Lardizabalaceae > Akebia > Akebia trifoliata. The sequence goes on from NC_141377.1 coordinate 29,386,537, forward strand.
GGATGGAACATCTTCTTTCTTGTCTGGCAACATTTACATAATAATATAGTCTACCTATAATGATGTGGTGTATCTTGCTAGCTTTAGTTAATGAATGAATTATAACTTATTGTCGCTCATCTTTTAATTTTCAGGTGGCACTAAAAACTCTCATAGTTGTTCATAGGACCCTGAGGGAGGGTGATCCTACATTCCAAGAAGCGTTGCTGAATTTCCGTCAGAGAGGACGAATTCTCCAATTATCTAATTTCAAGGATGATTCAAGCCCTATAGGTTAATTTGTTCTAATTTTGTTTCTCAGATTTTTTTTTTAATTATATGCGAACTACTTTTGATGAGCATGAACTGATTTTATGAATTCTTTATTGGTAATGAATAAATTGGATTTTTTTTTTTTTTTTGTAGCTTGGGATTGCTCTGCTTGGGTTCGTACATATGCATTATTCTTGGAGGAAAGGCTAGAATGCTTTAGTATTTTGAAGTATGATATTGAAGCTGAGCGTCTACCAAGACCTGTCCAAGGCCAGGAGAAGGTATGATATGTATGATTGTGTTCCATTTATAATTATAGTTATATTTGGTAGAATGGGAAAATTATTGATGACCAAGGAAAGGATTACAATACACCATGGAGAGGGATAGAATAGCCTAACCATATAATGGGACAAAATTGTTTGGGAAGGTTTTCGTTTGTGATATTTCTGTCATCTAAACCTTAGTCTCCATTCAGTATACATTTTGTTTTATCTGGAACAGTTAAATTAGCTTTATTTCAGGCACTTCAATCATCATCATCATTGTCAAAGCCTTATTCTGAAAATTTGGGGTCATTTGAACGAATCTTGTTCCTCAACTTAATTCTGCCTAATGCTATTGCTATGTCTCTTGTATTCACTCAAGTGCATCCATATCCCTTTAGATTGCCTCAAGCCATCGTTGTGTTTTTATTTATTTTTGGTATTCCTATCGCTCTTTTAGGACTTTCAACTTGCACATTCCTTGTATCTGGGCTGTTATCTCAGTCTTCATTTCACATGACCAAACCATCTCAATCAACTTTTCTTAGTTTTATCATCTACGTTCATTTTCTAATTTTATTTTTATTCTTTTTGCTCATCGATTTCAACATAATACTCACCCCTTCGTCTTGTGGTTCCGCAGAAGACATAGTCAACATGGTAGAAATCATCTCAAAGACTTTTTTCTTTTTTTTTGGGTAGAAGCTTGGACTTGAACCCAACATCTATCCGAGTCCCAAGTATGTAATAATATTTGTATGAAGCATCAATTGACGAATTGCATTAGATTAGGTACGAGAGTTCTCAATGCTCAATGTACAAAGCATTTCTGGTTACAATGGCTTTTGTTCAGAATCTCTGACACCAATTTGCAGACTGCTGAGTATGAGAGAAAATGATAGTCCATCCTCTTAATTGTGAATCTCCAACAGTAGTGCCCAATTACTGCCCATGACCTGCATCCTACTTTGTTGCATTTGGCGAATCTCCTTCAACTAACACGGAATTTCAAAGTTGACTTTATAATTTTTGATTGTTGAAGACCAGCTATAATATCTGCTTCAGTAGAATCCTCCATCTTAATGGGTTAGGAAAAGGTATTAATGTTTTCATCCTGCGTGTTATAAAAGATGTCACCTATTCTGGCCTATCCTAGAGATCCTAATGTGGAAGGTGCCAGCTATCTTAGTTGTAAAGTTATTGGTGATGATACCATAGACCTGGGTTCTATTCCTGTCATCACTGAGTTACTGATCTCATGAAAAAAGGCTTACCCCACCCCCCCCTAAAAAAAAATATAAAAAAAAAAAAAAAAAGAAAGAAAGAAAGAAAGAAAGAAAAAAAAAAAAGAAAGAGATACCAATGGGATTTGAATCTACATGACCTCAAAGTTGCATTGCACTATGTCAACCAACTGAGCTATGTCCAAGCCTAAGATATGAGTCATATTCTTCATCATCCTCTATGCCTTCTCCCAGATATTGGGGGATTGACAACATTAATCGTATTTCGCTATTCGGTGAGGTGGTAAAGTCTTTTCACGATAATACCACAGGTGTGGGATCAAAACCCTGTCTTTCATAGTTACACCTATCAAAACAAGAGAACAAAAAGGATTCCAATGTTGGTAATGGGCAAACCTTTGATTAAAATACTTGGGCCTGAAATTATTTTTAGTTAAGGGCCGACACAGATTTTATCTGATTGTACTCATATTTTAATTCCTGTCGTTTGCTAATTTTAAATCTGTAACGTTTTTTTTTGTTCTTGTTGCTTTTGTTTTCAGGGCTACAGCAGAATCCGGGATTTGGATAGTGGAGAATTATTGGAGCAATTGCAAGCTTTGCAGCAGTTGCTGTATCGTCTTATTGGATGCCAGGTATTTTTGTACTACTCATGGACATTTATTTTTATTTAATGATATAAATTGATATTATCTGTGCTTTCAACCTGCTATCGTAATAAAAGGACCAATTTTCAATTTGTGCCCCCCCCCCCCCCCACCCCTTTTTGTTTACTTTTGTTGAAGAGGATTGATGCTGGATTCTTACCATACAGCCGGAAGGAGCAGCTGTTGGAAATTACTTAATACAATATGCCTTGGCTCTGGTATGTCCAATTTACCATTCTATGCGGCCTGATAATTTTGGAAGTTTCTGATTTAGAAATAATGTAGTTAATGACTTGTAAAAATATGATAAGTAATGGTTTCTCATTTTCTAAGGTTACTCGAATGCAGTAGAAATAAAATAATAACTGGCATTGATTTCTAAATCATAGCAAGCAAATTGTGATTACCTGAGTTGGATGACAAGGATGGAACCCAGTGTCATACATGTTTCTGAGCTCAAGATTATCTGAATTCTTCCTCAAATGTACTTATCAAAAAAGTATTCTTCCCTAAATTTGGAGATTGATATTTTCCTATTCTTACCTATCAAAAAAAATATGTTCCTATTCTTCTCATTCTTGCGTTTTAGGAATATTTGTACATTATACTGGGCTCTGCTTGTCTTTCAGCTCTCGGTTAGTATTGTGCCTACATGCACTTAGTGTTACGAAAGTCTTGAATACTGTAGATGGTACCTGCTGCCTGAACACAACGTCAGTACATTTGTCAGTGTGACGTCCAAGTCATCAATGGGTGGAAGATGCATTGGCCACTGATGAAGGCCAAACACATTTAGACCTTAGACGCCATAAGGTGAGTTTCTAGACCAGGTCAGGAAGTTGTTGAGAGGCTTGAAGGATGACAGTCAATCACTGCCTAACATGACAAGACATGAGGACGTCCCATGTCATAGCATGCCACTCTACACTGGTGTTGAAGGACAGACAATATGATTCCACATTGTTTGATAGATTCTGGTTGCGATAAAAGGTACAACAACATCAGCCAATGAGATGTATAGCGACTCCCCTCACCTTTTGAGTCTATAAAAACCTGATTCGTTACTGGAGAAGGGTCATTTGGTCATCAATCATACTCTTTTCTCCACTGGTTGACCTTCACCCCTCATCTTATTCACTTCAAGGACAACCAAATGACCATCTTCTTGTTATAGGTGGAAGTTGGAGTCACCCAGTCACTCTTACCCTGAAACATTGGCGACTCTTCTCAGGTGGGTGACGTTCTTCAAAACTATGAGAACCATTGAAGCTAGACTAGCTTTCAAGGAATTGAACGAACCTAGCCATGCAATTCAACAAGAAGATTGAAAGGACTCCTAAGTGGCCAATACTCCTACAACCTCCCTCCCCGCTCCTCTTTCAATGATAAATGCTTGGGTGGCATTTGAACCACAAGGAGAAGTGTTATGCAACTTTGCACAAACAAACAAAGACATTCTATATGCTCTGGAACATATGGGCCATGGACATGTGTAGCTAACACTGCCTTGTCCCTTGGTGGTTGATGAAGTTATTGAACTGCAGGGGGTATCCATGTCTATTGCAAGAAAGGTGCAAGAGATCGTGCAGCCATAGTCATCAAAAGCGTACAGGGTAACAATGTCTTCACACCAATTATAGGCATCGGAACCCAAGGCTACACACCATAAGAGTTTCTTGTGAAGGAAAGGAATCGATGAGCAAATGCAAAATAATGTGTACACCTAGGAACTTCAACTTCTTACTTACCGGAAGTTAAACAACGGCCCTACCCTAAGGGGAAGCACACTACTCGCTTACTTGAAACACTCAACGAACATGAAATTGACTTCAATCTTTGCAAGGTTTCATAGCTCTCATTACCAAAACATATCTATTCGAGTTGGAGTAAACAAATTTTCTTCCTTGGTTATTGTATTGGAGATCTGAAAAACAAAATTTAAAATAGGAAAAAGGAAAGAAAACCCTAAAACAAATCAAATACTATTGCTCTGGTACCGTATTCAATTCAAATTAGGGTTTGTATGAACAATGAAGAGAAGGTGAAAAAGAGAACCGAGAGAAACAAGAGAGGATTCAATATCCTTGTGTTTACCCCCTTTTAGCCATTTATACGAAGAATTGAAATTATTATTATCATGTCACTTTTAAGCGAGTAAATCCAAAATGTCTACTCTACCCTTAATAGTATTGAGTGTTGTGTTATCCGCCTCCACTCCCGAGTGTCACATGCTCACGTATCGTGCCCCAGTTCAACCCGTGTTCCTCTTATATTCATAGTTGCGTTGTCCCCATCAAATTGGTCTTTTGGGGTAAATGGATGTCAATATGGTATCAGAGCGTTAGGTTCATATAGGTCACGGGTTCGAGTCTCCTCGAAGGAATTTTCCACCTTTATGGGGAGTGTTGAGTGTTTTGTTATCCACCTCTGCTCTCGGGTGTCAAGTGCTCACGTATCGTGCTCCAGTTTGACCCGTGTCCCTCTTATATTCATAGTTGTGCCTTCCCCATCAGATCTATCTTTTGGGGTAAATAGATGTCAACAAATAGAAGGAATGATTAAACTAATAAGAAAAAAATATAAATCACATAATGCTATCAACAAAGGAAAACAAACTAGTGCACTGATTACCTAACAAAATTAGGCATTGATACTTTGACATTTGGTAGATGGGATTCTCTTTCTTGTTTACTAAAGGGGAGTTTAGCTACGTTGCTCCTTTTGGGAATCCTCAAGACTTGTTGGTTTGGAGTCGCTACCATTTATTGGATTCAAGTTTGTGAATGGCCTCCCAGGGATCAGTGTTTTTCTTTCAAAACATCCTTAAAAGAAAAGTGACTCCTAACTGTTCTTAACCAAAAAATATTTGGGTATGGAGGTTCATTTAATGAATGGGGAAGGTGTTAGGCACCCCTTTGGTGATTACCTTACACTTTGCCATTTTTTATTAGTTTGGATTATGAAAAATAAAAGGAAAGCTAAATGCAAAATAAAAGAAACGAAACAGGGACTTACGTTGAAGCCTTACTCAATCGTGGATTTTTTATTTAAGTTCATCCAATTATGATGCGTAGCCTTTGATCAAGTCCATTTTATGCTAAAAAGGCTAGGAATGATGCATGGAATGGAGTTGTAAACTAGAAAGTGGAAAATCATATGCTTGAGCATGAGTTTAGTAAAAAAAAAGCAGCAAACAGATTTTCTGATGTTTGTAAGAAAATCTAGATCAAAATCCCACGTAATGTATTCCGAACAAGTTGGAACTTGGGTGAGTTGAACTAGTCTTACCAATTGTTTTTTTTTCAGAATTGGAATTACTCGAATCAGAACTGTATGGACGGAGTTATAGGAATGAGAAGTTACTGGTGTAATTGCTCTGTCTTGTACCTACCAGGTTGTGCTTCCCAAAACTATAACTGCCTCTATTCAATTCTAATTAATTTGGAATTCACTGAAATGTAAGTAGACTTCATGATGCTTTTTTGGGATTTGGAATCAAGTGAAAAGCTTTCCGAATCCAAGAGAACTACCCTTCTAAAGTCTGCTTATATTCAATCACACTTTCATTAATTTTTTTAACATACTCTGCATGATTTGTATTGAGGAAGTGTGTAAAATGGTGGTCTAATCTATTTGATATATGGAATGTTTTTCAATGTCAAAGGAATGAAGTTGGCAAAGAAATATTGGGATTTTCTCACAAGAGATGCCCCCTTTTGTTTATTTCTTATTGACTGAGGTGAATATGCTAGATTGGTGTAAATGGGGTGAAAAAGCCTAGAGGTGCCGTCCTCATTTTTCCTCCAAGTCCCATTCAGATACCATTATACTAGGGGCTTGGCCGGGATATTTGATGAGGTCAGGGTAGTTGAAAATTGAAAGCTCACATCAAGGATCCTAAAATTAAATTACAAGAGAAATGGATAGAAGAGGGATGGGGATGCAAGAAATTTAAAACACTAACTAAATTCTACATGTATGTTCTCGGATCTTTAAAATTTGAAGGTGGATTGGGTTGAGTTTAGTTCAAAAACAAAGAGAAGATTAAGAATTGATTAATTAGCCCTAATTAGGCTATATAAAAATTACATTAAGATAAATAAAGAAGGGAAAAGACTAAAATAACCCTATAGACTTATTTAACACTCCCCCTCAAGTTGGTGCGTGGATATCAACAATGCCCAACTTGGACAAGACATCTTCAAAGGAAGTTTTACTAACACCTTTACTAAGAACATCAGCAAGTTGTTGAGAGGTAGGAACAAAGGGAGTACAAATCTGTCTAGAAACTATTTTTTCTCTAATGAAATGACGATCAACTTCTATGTGCTTCGTTCTGTCATGCTGAACCGGATTTGCAGCTATGTTAATAGCTGATTTATTATCGCAATATAGTAAGAAGGAGACCGGCACAGGAAGACATAAATCAGCTAGTAAGATTTTGAGACACAACAACTTGCATACTCCAAGTGCCATAGCTCTGTATTCTGACTCAGCACTCAACCGAGAAACCACATCCTGCTTCTTACTACGCCAAGTTACCAAGTTACCACCAACTTTAGTACAATACCCCAAGTAGACCTTCTATCAGTCACTGAACAAGCATAATCTGCATCTGTCCATGCCTCAATGCGAAGATGACCATGATTGCTGAATAAAATGCCTCGACCAGGACATCCCTTAAGGTATCTAAGAATACGATAAACAGCAGCAAGATGAGATGTTCGAGGCGAATGCATAAACTGACTTACAACACTAACAGCATAGGCAATGTCAGGGCGAGATATAGACAAGTAGATCAACTTTCCCACAAGACACTGATATTGGCCAATATCTGACACACACTCCCCCTCAGAATCAGCCAACCTGTGATTCTGCTCAATAGAGTATCAGCTGGACGAGATCCAAGCTGACCAGAGGCACTGAGTAAATCAAGAACATACTTACGCTGAGAAATAAATATACCAGACTGGGATCGGGCAACCTCAATACCCAGAAAATAGCGAAGATGGCCAAGGTCCTTAATCTCAAATTGACGTCTTAAGTAAGTTTTGACCTCGGTAAGGCCATCGGCATCATCTCCAGTAAGAACAATATCATCCACATACACAATCAGAGCAACAGTTTTGCCTTGGGAGTGACGCAAGAACAAGGTGTGATCAGCAGAACTCTAATAGAAACCAAACTGATGCATGGCCTTAGTGAAGCGCTCAGACCAAGCACGAGGAGACTGCTTCAGACCATAAAGGGACCGGCGAAGATGACAAACATGTGCAGGAGAAGCAGAAGGAAGAAACCCAGGAGGTTGGACCATATAGACTTCTTCCTGAAGATCACAATTGAGAAAAGCATTCTTAACATCTAACTGAAAGAGAGGCCATCCTCGGATAGCAGCAACAGAAAGGAGAACACGAATGGTGGTCATCTTGGCAACCGGAGCAAAAATTTCCTGATAATCAATCCCATAAGTCTGAGCATAACCTTTGGCCACCAGACGGGCCTTATAACGAGCAATGGAGCCGTCCGGATTATGCTTAAGCGTGAAGACCCAGCGACAACCCACAGCTTTCCGTCCAGGTGGAAGAGGAACAATTTTCCAAGTTTGAGTCTTTTCAAGAGCAATCAACTCATCAATCATAGCTGTGCGCCACTCAGGATGAGCAATAGCATCTGCAACAGTAGTAGGAAGAGAAACAGTAGAAACAGAAGCAAGAAAACTCCGATAGGAGGGTGATAGTGCAGAATCAGATATATAATTTGAAATGGGATAAGTACAGGTGCGCTTACCCTTACGAGTGGCAATAGGACGATCATCATAGGGAACAGACGGAGGCGGAGCTGGAGGCGAGCTAGTCGGACATAGAAGTAATGGTAGTATCACGGGGACGTTGAGAGTAAACCTGCAATGGAGGAGAGGATGAACTGACGGGGGGTGGGGAGGAAAGAACAGGCATGGGAAGGGGAAATAAAGAAGGAAAAGAATCATCAGGTGAATCTAGAGGAAACCACTCAGATTGAATACCAACAGACCAACTATAGTAAGGAGTATGCTCGAGAAATGAAACGCCGTCGAGAAGGAGGATGGTAACAACGGTATCCTTTCTGGGTAGAGGAATAACCCAGAAAGATACATTTTACGGCCTTAGGGTCAAGTTTAGTATGAGTTTGGGCAAGAATTTGAACAAAAAAGACACATCCAAACACGAGCGGAGGAAGTGGAAACACAAGACTATCTGGAGAGAGCTTAGAGAGGGGTGTGGCAAACTGAAGAACACTAGAGGGGGTCCGATTAATAAGGTAAACAGCAGTAAGAACTGCATCGGCCCAATAGGATTGAGGCACATTCATGCCAATAGAAATGGCACGAGCTAACTCTAGAATATGGCGATTTTTGCGTTCTGAACGACCATTCTGCTGAGGGGTCTTAACATTGGACATTTGATGCTCAATGCCAGACTCTAAACAAGTTTCAAGACCTCACTATAGGTGTACTCAATACCATGATCAGAACGGAAGGTCTTGATGGTACAACCAAATTGGGTATGAACCATAGCAAGAAATTTCTTGAAGATCCCATAAACCTCACTCTTGTGTTTCATAAGATAAACCCAAGTGGTACGACTGTGGTCATCGATGAACAAAACAAAATAGCGAAAATCAAGAGTGGATGTGACAGGGGAAGGACCCCACACATCAGAATGAATTAAGTCAAACATAGCAGGTGTAGTAGTATTCATACTAATAGGATAAGAAGAACGCACATGTTTAGCTAATTGACAAGTTTCACAAGACAAATCAAACAAATTGTTATTATGAAATAAAGTAGGGAACATGTGTTTCAAATATCCAAAAGAAATATGGCCTAAACGTAAATGCCAACGCATTACAAGAGCCTTATTAGACTGACTACGACTACTACTAAGTTGAAGAGTAGAATGAGTGCTAGGGGAACCGGGAATGTCTAAGAGATACAATCCATTTATTTCATGTCCAGTGCCAATCGTCCTCTTCGACTCCAGATCCTGAAAGACACAATGAGAGGGATAAAAGGTTACATTGCAGTTCAAATTTTTTGTAAGACTACTAACAGATACAAAGTTAGTAGTAAGTTGAGGAACATGAAGTGTGTTTGTTAAGGATAAAGAAGATGTAACGGGTAAATGACATTAACCAGCTATGGAAGACAAAGAACCATCAGCCAGTCGGACCTTGCGATGACCAGAACAAACACTATAGGTTTTAAATAGGGAGGACGTACCGGTCATGTTATCTGAGGCACCAGAATCAATGATCCATGGTGAGGTAGTGGTAGAAACACTGTGTGTAGATGCAAAGGTACCTGAGTGAGCGAAGGTAGAAACTGGCTGAGATGAGGTCTCTATCTGATTGAAGAATTTTCTGAACTTGTCAAGCTCGGCTTGGGACAGAGATACCGAATCCGATGAAGGGGTAGTAGCTGAAGGAGGTGCTAAATCATTCGTTTGCTGAGAAACTACATGAGCTGAAGACCGTTGAGACTGTTGACGATGCTGGTTAGGACGACCATGAAGTGCATAACAACGAGCCTTCACATGACCCAACTTTTCACAATGATCACACTTATGTCGCTGACGAGTAGGCAGAGACCCACTGGGGGACTGTGAAGAAGGTAGACGAACAAGCATAGCGGAGTGATCTCCCGAAGAAAGGGGTTTGACAGCTGCGCGACGACTCTCATCAGCCAAGACATAGGAATACGCAGTCTGTAGGGAAGGAAAATGATCCATTCCCAATAAATGAACTCTCGCATACTCAAACTCATCCCGGAGACCAGCCAGAAACTGAAAAACCTGATTCTTGTCTAGAATTGACGCATATAATGTCTCATCAAGAGGGTCCTTCCAGAGTAATACGAAGAATAAAATGTCAACTCTTCCCACCGAGCACGTAGTTGTGATATATAGGTAGTAACAGAAGAGTCACCCTGTGAGAGTCGAGAAATCTCACGCTCTAGGTTAAAAATTCGGACATTGTTTTGACGTTGCGAGTAAATACTCTTTGCGGAATCCCATATCTACTTTGCTGTCGAGGAGAACATAAAACCGGCTGCAATGTGTGGTTGCATTGATGAAACCAGCCAAAAACGGACCATAGAATCATTAGCAAACCACTGGGAGTAAGAACTGTCGGTCTGTGTAGGTTGTTTGTCCGCCCCTGTGAGATAACCGATCTTCTCTTTTCCACCAATGAACATTTCAACCGATTGTGCCCACAGAAGATAGTTAGGACCATCTAATTTCACGGTAGTGATTTGAATGCCGGGAAAGTCGGTTGAATGAGACGGAAAACCACTCGACCCATTACTAGTACCAATGATCGAGGAAGAGGATGACTCAGAGGCCATCAAATAATCCGAGTACTTTGGTTTGAAGAGAGTTCAAGAAGATGAGAGCACAACTCCCTAGGATAAAGTGATCGCAGCACCTAAAGGTGACAATGCACGATCAAAAGAGCTATAAGGGCTGATTAAATACTGTTGTGGGTGATCCAATTAATCATTACCGCAAGTATAGGTAATCAATGAGCAAGATAAGTGGGAGAACAGCCTCAAACAACACTCTAATATGATCAAAAAAACTTCGTAGGTGTTCAAAACACTGCCGGCACCCTCATATACCCACTACGTGAGTTAAACAATTAAAAACACAGCCACCTGATGTGTCGTACAGGTCAGAACAGCAACTTGCTGTGTTGAAAAAACTTAAACAAACCACCTGCTGTGATCGCAGATGTCCAGGCTGCTTCGATAGGTGTCGCACGACTTCAATACAACCACCAAAGGCATCGCACGCTTCAATACAGCCACCAGAGGTGTCGTACGACTTCACTACACCACCAGAGGCGTCGCACGACTTCACTACAGCCACCAACGGCGTCACACGACTTCACTACAGCCACTAGAGGCGTCGCACGACTTCACTACAGCCATTAGAGGTGTCACACGACTTAAACAGCATCGTTGCTGTGAGTATAGCCTAATCGCAGGCTTTGAATCAAGTTGACTCCCTATCGCATGGGGTTTTCAGCAACAAATAACTCCCGTAGGGGTGATATAGGTTGAAGACGAGTGATGTAGGGTTTTTGTTTCCAAGGAAGAATGAGTCGATTGAGTTTGTAAAGGAAGAAGAAAGAGTTCGATCGAGATTCAGATCGCAGGCTCTGATACCAAGTTCAAAAACAGAGAGAAGATTAAGAATTGATTAATTAGCCCTAATTAGGCTATATAAGAATTACATTAAGATAAATAAAGAAAGATAAAGAAGAAAAATAAACCTAAAATATAGACTTATTATAGACTTATTTAACAAGTTTCTACCAAGAATGGGAGAATAGCATATTGACACAGTATCAAGTCTTAAATTTTTGGTCCTTAAACTTGAAAATCTATGGGCTATTTATAGCCCTCTCTAGGGGCAAACATGTGGGTTATTTAGTAATCTATCCCATCTTTATGGAGAATTCCATCAAATCAAGTGTAATTCTTTGATGGTATTCTTCTTAAAGATGAGACTAGAATGGTACATACTCTCATACTCATGGTATTTACTGCGAGAGAGGTGTGATAGCCCCATCCTCCTTCTAGGAGTGTGGAAGTTACTTCCTTCTAAAAAATGACTCGGGCCATAAGAGATTTGTGGAGATTTTGGTTAGTTTCAATGAGAAAAACAACTGAAGGGTATTTTTGGTATAAAAGATGAGTGGAGATTTTGTTTCTATTTGAGTCATACCAAATAAGTAGAGTCTGACTAGCCTTACTAATTTAGTAGGAATTTCAACCTTACTAAGGGTCCTTGGGATCACCTTGTGGCATCCAAAAACATGATCTGATGCTTCAGGTTGTAGAGGACAAAATTCTATGAACTTTGAAAAACAAAATTCCAAAAAAATTATTTTTCGCCATTGAATTTTAATCTTAAGTTTGGGAGTTATGTGGAAGTTAGGTAGTTGCTCAATTTCGAAACCTTGGATCAAGCTCAAAAGAATTTATTTGTTTTAGTCTAAGTTTTTCAATGGAATTTAGAAGGCTGTGGTGTTGGATTGCTGATGTGGTAATCCATTTGAGCAAAACAACCCTTAGTAGGACTCAAAATCTTACTATATTAGTAAGGAAAGTGTTTCACGATAAGTGGAAGTGTATGTGGAAATTTTATTTGGTACAACAACTCAAATAAAAACAAAATCCTCTAAAATCTCCACTTATGTTTTGTGCTAAGAATACCCTTCACTTGTTTCTCACATTGAAAATAACCAAAATTTCCACAAGTCTCTTATGTCACGTATTATTTTTTAGAGGGATAAGTCCCATGCTCCTTTAGGAGCATAGGGCTATTATGCCTCTTACTGCAAATATCATTTTGTTAGGGTATGGAAGAGTTATTTTCATCAGAGAATTTTTTTAATCCCATTTTAAGACTTATCCATTTTCACATTATGGCCAAGATAAATTTCATCTTGTCTATATGGAGATCTTTTCTTGAGATCTGCTCTACCAGATGGCCACAAACGGTTAAGGAACTGAGTTGTGACCAATTACATGGTTGTCCGTGCTTTCATATTCATTCAGTTGAATCCATGACAAGCATCCCATTTTGCCACGCCATATAGGGACCATTTTTTTGCAGATGGGATGATTTATTCCATTGGGGCACAGTTATGTAAGAACGGACATCATGCCCTTTGTTTGTGTCCATACTATGTGAATGGACAACTTGCATTTTGTTTCGTTTGTTTTCAATGGACAGACACATGCTAAATGATTTTAAGTTTTACAAGACGGCCCTTCATTAGGTTGCCTACTTACTAATTTCTTCCTTTCCTTTGTTTCTGCCCTTTATCCTTCAATTTTGGGTTTCTTGAAGGATTTTAGGCACTTTGTGAATGATTCGTGCAATTTGGGGTGTCAGGGGCCTTGTTCTTCTTTTAGAAAAGAATAAACAATGTACTTATAATTCCCAATGTAATCCCAGTTGTGCTTAATGGTGGGGTCAGGGTTCTTATATCCTCAATGTACTTGCTTTAGAAAAGCATAAACAATTTAGTTCTTGTTGTTGTACATTATATTTGTGTGTGGGTGTGAGTGTGTAACTATGAATTTAGACCAATGTCTCTGTTGTGCATATTGGAATCATATTATGAGGTAGGGAGTAACTAGGCATAATTTTATATATTTTGGTTTTTTTTATAGAAAATATTCATTTTTTAACTCATTGATAAAAGTCTTTATGAATCTTTTGATCCAATGATTTGAATCCTACATCATAAGAATTTTGGATCTGATTTTATTTTGACAACATTGCATACCCTAACAGCTCACGATTCTAATTCCACTTTTTAGGTGCTGAAAGAAAGCTTTAAAATTTATTGCGCTATTAATGATGGTATCATCAATCTTGTTGATAAGGTAAAATATTCTATATTTGAGAATTAGGTAATCTCTGGGCTCACAACTCCATATATGGACTTCCATTTGCTTTACATTACTATTTTGTTTTATTACAGTTTTTTGAAATGCCAAGGCACGAAGCTGTCAAAGCCCTTGAAATCTATAGAAGAGCTGGCCATCAGGTAATGTTATGGATTTTATTTATTTATTTATTAAATTACTTAAATTGAATGGTCATGGATAACTGTTTTCTCTTTAGAATAGTTTTGATGGTGGGCTTAAGCATGATGAATGTTAACAATGTGCCCTCTTTTTGTATGCTGTTTAATTGAAGAAGTTCAGGTTTTAATTGCAGGCTGGGAGTCTTTCTGGTTTCTATGAAGTTTGCAGAGGATTAGAACTTGCTAGAAATTTCCAGTTTCCAGTCTTGAGAGAGGTAATGGTGTCAACTGAGACTAATGTTAGATTGAAATCTAGGTGGTGCTATGTTCTTTTTTAAATTTGCCAATTTGGTTGATGTCAATCTAATAATTTTCTCCCCTCTTGTCTAGCCACCCCCGTCATTTCTTTCAACCATGGAGGAATACATAAGAGAGGCACCACGGATGGTTGCTGTTTCGAGGGATGCACTGGTCAGTATGGTATCCAATTTCATGGTCGCATATTAGTTGAATGGCAATTCCAATTCATATCGAACATCTTTCATCTTGATTTCTTTGGGGCAAAACTTTTATTTTGGTTGTGCTATCCATTAACCTGTGGTGTCTAGTGACTGTTTCTCTCATACTTTCCAACTTTTTTTGTCAGTCAAATGCATGATACCATAGTGACAAAAGTCTGCAATTTTTTGAAAAAATCATGATTTTAGTAGTTGTCGATTAAATCACAATTTTCAAACAATTGCAATTGATATTTTAAAAAAATCATTAATCGATGATTTGTTGAAAAAAAATCAGAGTATTTTTATTTTAGCATTTTTTAAGTGTTATTTTATCATTTAATATATTAAATTCATATTTTTTACATTTTTAAAATTATTTTAATTTTTAAATTTATCCAATGTTTTCCCTATTTATCGACTCTTGCCCATTTTTTCCAAAGCTTTCTCTTGTCAAATTATACCCGAACCCTGACTTTGTCACTAGGCATGACACTATTGTTGTTGAAAATTTGTGTTGTAGAGTAACATGTGCATATGCTGATTCAGGCACTACCAGAGAGACTCCTCCTGACATACAAGCCAGAAGAAGTTCCGTCTCCTTCAAATACAAAACCATCCATTGATGAACCAATTCCATTGCCTACGAACACTGAGGTTTCTCCTAATACTGAGGTTACTTTTCATCCTCGTAACAACCTGGATGTTGGAGATCTACTCGTAAGCCTCTTGGTCTTGAAAGAGCATTATTATTTCAGCTAACATCTATTCTGCTGCATGTGCTCCCATTTCATTTTTTTTCTTTCTACTTATTGTGTAGGGATTAAATGCTTCTATAACTCCCGATGCATCCACAATAGAGGAAAGTAATGCACTGGCTCTAGCCATAGTTCCATCTAGTAAGCCATGCTCACTGTTATCTTCTTTTATCGTTTTTAGTTTTTTCAACAGTCATTTACGTTTTTTTTTAATTTTTTATTTACAAAACAAAGGAAATTCTATATACGCAGATGCATCTGCACCCTTTGACTCTTCTGTTCAAGCAAAAGAACTGGATCCCTCTGGATGGGAACTTGCTCTGGTTGCTGCTCCAAGCGACAACATTTCTTCAGTTAATGAAAGACAATTGGTTGGTCTATCTTTCATTTCTACTTTATATTTCTATTATTATTATTATTATTTCATATCCACAATTTGTTTCTATTGTGTTGATTGTGGTTGAAATTTAAGAAAACTTTTTTCTGATTGAACATGGCATGTTTATATTTTTAGTGTACATGTTTCACTTCATAATAATACTGTATGATCTTTTGTATGTTGAATTAACTTCCTTTCACCATTTTATCCAAAAGTCCCAAATTACATTGTACCCAAGGTTCAAAATATCGTACCATCTCAAAATGTATCGTCCAAGATGTATCGGTTTTGAACATTCCGAGACGGTACAGGCCGTGAATTGAATGTTTTGTTCAATATTTCATTTTGTATAGATTGTATTGTGATGTCTCAGTTTGTTTCAGAATGTCTCAGACTAAATTGTCAAAACCTTCAAAGAAATAATAATTCTAATTAGTTTTTTTGATAGGTAATTGTGACATCAATTATTCATTCGACCAATAATTCATTGAAAAAACAACTGCTCATTTAGGGTAAAAAAATTTCAAATCCCTGCAAAAAATAGTTATTCTAACGGACGAATATTTGCTTTTTATTCTTATTCCAGACCCTTTCACAGATCTAGACTCTCACTTATCCAGTCCATCATTTTTTTGTTAGTATTAATAATTTATTAAAAGAGGAAAGAAGGTGGTCAAGATGCCACCCAACAAGACAGACAAATAAAATACAGAAACAAAACACAGCTCTCAAGCTCACATACTAAATTCCACTTAAACAAAGAGTCTTCAAAGAAAACTCTTCTAAACCCTTTCAAGATTCTGCTCCAAGAGGAGAGAATCCCCAATATGAATGTAAGAACTTCACTTCAAAAACCTTACTGTTCTGCTCCAAAAGGGGTTAGAGACCAAAGGATTTTTTCATTATAAGAATTTGCTAATCTATCATTTATCATTGTTTGCAAATAATCTAGCAGGAAGCGCGGCCCTCCAATCGTTAAGATTCTGAGTTCACCAGAAGTCTCACCAGAACCCATTGTTACATTCTTTAATTTGCACACTCTTAAGGAAGATGGAGCACAAATATGTGTTCCCTTCTACACTAAAAAATGATGCAACATTAAAGATTACCGTAGACATCAAATAGGTATTCCATCTCACCATAAATGTGTGTTTGTATTCCTACGAACCATTCATACATCAAAACAGGAAAGGTGTGTAACAAAAGGAACATACTTCTATCAATCAAAAAATGAAAAGGAGCATACTTTTATGACTGACATCTGCTAAGTCTGAAATGTATGTAATGGGGCTGAGTTTTATGGGTTACGAGTCATACTCAACTATGCGTTGAGTAAGGTAAGCTTGGGTTCAGTCTGGCTTCCCATCTTTCACATTATATATAGCTCAGTTAGAGATCATAAGTAAAGAAATTCTGTTCCAGAATTCTTACAATTGCACAAAATCTGAAGACGTAAGTTGCATCTAAATAGTTAGGTGAGAATGCACCAAATAAAAAGATGCACTATGATATCAATCATTAGGCATGTTCAAGTCTGCAGTTAATTTATTCATTTGCTATATTATTGTCACCTGTTCTCAAGTACTTCCTTTTCATATGTCATTCAGTTTCATTAGAAGCTTAGTCATGATCTATTTGTTGTTGGGGCCACTGGGAAAAAATAAATAGATTAAAACTCTTTTTTTTTTTTTTTTGTCTTTGTTCTAGGGAAAAATCAATAATTTCTATAATTTGAATTATCTATTTCTCAAGGGTATTTTTGTAATTTCACTAATGTCATATAAAAACCCAGTTATGTTTTCCTGGGGTAAATATTTCTATTTTTGCTTAAAGGGTGTAATCTGTAATTGCGATATAGTGGAATCAGTGTAATCCATGGCGTACCTCAATCTTGAGGGAACCACATAAAATCTCTGTGCGATTTGCATGTGTTTTTTTCAAATTCCTTTCTTGGTTTGACTGCCCCTGTTTTCGTTAGAGTCTGTAGGTAGGTTTCTTGTACGCATCTGCTTTCTATCCCTATAATCACGTTAGTTAATTTTCTAAAATTACAATAGTATTCTCTTTTATGTAATTTTCAAAATTTACTCACTTTAAAGAAAGTACGGCTAGTATAACAGTAATGTTTAATCTTGGGATTATGCATTGCAGGCTGGTGGACTGGATGCACTCACTCTGAGTAGTTTATATGATGGAGCAGCATATAGAGCATCCCAACAACCTGTTTACGGAGCAACAGTCTCAAATCCATTTGAGGTACATGATCCATTTGCCCTATCGAATAATATTGCTCTGCCTCCTCTGCCTGTTCAAATGGCAGCAATGGCTCAGCAGCACACGAACCCCTTCGTTCTATTTCAACCAACCAATCAGCATCCGCAGCCCTATGTCCGAATCCTTCAAATCCTTTCGGTGGTTCGGGTTTTGGGTCTTTCCCTTTGAATCAAACTCAACACCCTGAGAGTACTAATCCATTTGGAAGCCCCGGCCTCCTATAGTTACATCAGGGGATATCTACACATTGTATTCTACCAGGTCCCTACATACAAACCAATCATAATGTTTGGATTACTCAAGGAAATTGTAGATTTTGAAGGTCCATAGTATATGATTCCTATTCATCATTGTGTTGTTGTAAGTTGATTTTGTAGCAAATGACAGAATTGAATTCAATGACCATAACTGTTTTGAGTTATTAATGTTGCAACTTAAGGAACTAAGTAAGGCGATTTATGCCTTTCGGTTGCATTCATTTACGACTGCTTGGTGGAAAAAACAATTCCAACAAAAACTGGGCAGCTTGACATAGAGATGTCATCATGTTGGGTGAGAACAGCAGCCACATAGGCTTCTGATCTCAATCAGTCATGATGGGGTGGTGAAGACTGAATGCTGCGCCAAAGTCTAATTCTGCCTTGGAGCACAATACTTGAAGAGAGAGAAGAAAAGGTAAGAGATTTAATCCAGGTTGAAATTCCCTTATTAGCCAATTTTATTTTATTTATTGTTATTATGTTTTTACTTGCATGTCAAATCTGTCATTGCAAGGGTGATATATGAATGACATCTTTTGGATTCCAATCCCTGTTATCATGCTAGTTAGTTTTCTAATCTTTAAAACTTACATAATTATTATTTTAAATTACCAAATGAACTTTATAATACATGTGCCCTTGAATTGAAATGAAAATTTGATTTTGTTCAAAAATTCGATCAAAAACTTAAATAACCAATTCAAATAAAAAATTCACAATTTATTCACAATTAAAAAAGAAACCGGTAAACTTAATCTTGCAATTTTGTAAGGGTGTAAATCTAGTATCGCTAGTTTCACAAGGGGCATTGCTAACATTTCCTAATAATAATAATTAGGAATACAATTTATTTGTTTTTTTTTTTTTAATATTCAATAAAGCATTAAAATGCAACAAATTTCAATTGATGTTTTAAATCTATATAATTAAGCACAATGGTAGACCTCGCTCCCTTTATCCCTCATATATATAAGAGGGGGTCAGGATTGAATCTTGTTACAAATCTCGAGTATAATTTTTAATTTTATTCTTTCTTCCTTTTCAGGAACTCTTCCAACTTTATTATTTTTCCTCTTTTCTTCAAACTTTATTATTTTTCCTCTTCTACCTCCCTTTCCGAGAATTCTTTTTCAGTTTTATTACATTTTCTCGTCCACCCTTAATAGGATGTAGGTAACGTAGGCATGATTAATCTAGTAAATTTAGGTCACTCCAACACGACTCTTCATATAATGGAAGATAATAGTAGGTCCCACCCCCTTTATTCTCCACGTAAATAAGGGTTGGAATTTTATCTTGCAATAAATTTGGATAACAACTTTTAATTTTATTGTCTTTCGATTTCTTTTTTTTTTCAAGAATACCTTTAAAACTTTAATGTTTTTTATTCTTCTACCTCTCTTTTCAAGAATACCCTCTAATTTTATTATTTTTTTCCTTAATACCCTTTTGTTAATAATATTTTTATAACTTTATTGTCTTCTATCTTCTATGGTTCTATAGTGAGAAGAGTTGCACCCACATTTGGAGGCATTTAGACCCAATTAATAGTTACACCCTTGGATTTTATAACAAATTTGTTAATATACCCACTTAGTATATGCACCAACCAAATTCATTTTGTTATCATCTCATATTGAACTTCACAACTCTTCCTTGTTGTTGTCTAACAAGAACTTTACAACGAACCATCTTCATCTTCGACCAAAAGTTGATCTGAATCTTATAAGATATAAAACTTAAACTTCTTTTTTATTTGCTTGTTTATCATCTCTACTTTGTAATGGGGAAAAACGATAGAAAAGTTAAGGAAATGGTAAGAATTGATTTTAACAAAAAGTCGAAAAAATTCGGAGAACAAGCAACCGATTTAACTAACAACCGATGAATTAGTAATTTGTCGATTATTTATGAAAATGTTGATTAATTTGGTTGTTGCACAATCCACATGACATGTAAACGGGTGGGTTTATTTGCACACATTGAAATGGCTCATTGTGTCTATTTAAGTGACTTTTGTTAAAATAAAAATAAAAAAGGTAAATTACCATATTACCTTTCATTTTGGTTTATTGCACACACAACCACTTACTGAACAGAAAATCAAAAATCTATTTTTTCTTTTTCTTCTTCCTTCCTCATTTCTTCCTATTTTTCATCTTTTTCTTCTTCTTCTCCTTTTTCTAAGTTTTGTTAGAGGTTAAATCAATGGAGATTAGGTTTTATATTTTTTTTCAAGTTATCTTAGTTCTTTGAAATTTCTTTTTATTTTTTGCATTATATCATGAAGGAAGATAGAAAAACTTACTATTAAAACCTCAACAAGATGATTTTAAATCGAAACCATCGAAGATTTTTTGACAATTATATTCGATAGGTTTAGGTTGAACTTGTTTTAACATATTTGGTAGGTACCTATTGCATATTACAAAACAGATTCAATAGGTACCTACTGTAAATATGAAATGTTCATTATTGAATTTCAATACTATGTTGTTTGGAATCACCACCATTCTTTTTTAGAAATGGATGTGAATGGTTACTTGAATAATTTTGTAGAAAAATTATTTTTCATGGTATTGTAGCATTCTTGTTCATGGAAAATGTATGGTCTATCTAAGATCTAGGTAAGGGAATTCGGTTAGAGAATGTGAAAGATGTTAAGCACCCTATTCTTTCCACCTAGGTTGGTTACCTTTTTAAACTTGGTCATTTTAAATAATTAACAAAACAACAAAAATGCATGAAATATATGAAGTGGGTATGTGCACATGGTGGGTATATACATCTTTGAAAGATGATTTAATATTAGTATTGACATGGGGAATATCCAATGGAAGATGCTATCCCATAGAGTCATCACCTTTTACATGAGTTGGAATATTGATTTAGGATTTTAAAGAGAATTCCTTAAATCCACAACTTTGATGTATGTATATTTGACAAAAAATTTAGTGTTTCAACTCCACCAAGAGAATTACACATTTTTTCATCATAGTCAAGTACGTGTGATGTGTGTGTATAGTGTACATTATGATGCATAAGAGATATGTGGGTTAAAAAAGGCTTTAACCTCCATCCTTTCAATCAAATTGCCTCAAGCATTCTATACCCAAGGTTGAGGTTCAACCTACTTAGGATAAATGAGGGTTTTTCATTATATCCTAAGGGTTTTTTAAAAAGAAAAATAAAGAAAGAAGAAGAAAATGCAAATACTTGAAATAAATTAGTCCTAACCCACTTTGTCCCTTGATAATTTTGAATGAGATTTTCTTAAGTAGAAAAATTTGAAGTTGAGAGCTTTGGCTAAGAGTTGAAGGTAAGAGATGAGTGGTGGTTTTTGTTTGGAAGCTTGAAGGTTGAGAGATGGTTGAAAGAGTTGAGTAGAGATTTTGGTAGAGTTTGAAGTTGAAAAATCAGGACTTAAGAGCATGAATTGTTCATAGGAAATGTGATTATTTATAGAGTTTTTAAAGAACTTTTGAAAGTAAAATGGTTTAACCCTAAAAAAAAGAAATGGTATAAGGTTTAGATTATTTATTTTTAGATTTTTCATTTTTATGGGTGTAAAAGTGAAATTTGTGAGAAGAAATCTTAAACGTATTTTTTATTTTTATTTTTTGTTAAATAGAAGTGAGATAACAAAAATACTTTTGAGAGGTGAGTAGGGAAGTGGCAAGTAAATGTGAAATGATAAGTAAAAAATAGATTTTAGTTCATTTGTAAATAATTTATAAAACAATGATGAATATATATTTTTGAAATGGATTAATGGGAGAGTTCCATGTATGTACTTGAAGATTCTTACATTTTAAGCATAAGATTGAAAGTTCTTTCAATTTTAAGAATTTTTATCAAAGACCAATGTACTTTTTTTTATTTAACCTCACTTTTTGAGGAGGGTATTCTTGGGTTTTCTCAAGAGAATTGACTCTCCAATTAGATTGGAGAATTGGGCATTGAGGTTTATGAAAGATCACCATGTGTCCTTTTTTGAGGGAAGTATAAGATCATAGGCTTAGAATGGTCTTGGTATAGGCATAGAATTTGATTTTGATTTTGGACTAGACTTGAATGTGAACTTGGTATTAGATTAAAATATGGATAATGGATTGATTAATGTAGAATACACTAGATATGAAGGTAGATCGATTCATGAGTTAGGGGAATTGGATGGGGTTGGACTAGGAACAAGGTTTGGACATGCAAATTAATATGAGATGATGCATGTGTGCATTTATGCATGAAAAAAATGTGTCAAGTGACAATTATTATGCAACATGAGCTCGTTGACAGACTTTAGGCCTTTAACTTGAGATTTTTGGAAATTTGAACTTTTTATAATGGGTTTGTGCAAATTTGGGTGTTTACACCAAACAAACAAAACTATCTATCGAACATTACAAAATCGATTCAATAGGTAATTATCGAACAAAACCTTTTTTAGTGAACGGTTTTAACTCGATTGAATGTATTAAGATAAGAAAAATAAGTAAGATTAAAATTTACAACCCTCATTAAAACCTTTCTAAATGTAAAGAAGAAGAAGAAAAATAACTGAGAGTGTGAGAGAGAGAGAGAGTGAGTGAGTGAGTGAGTGAGTGAGTGAGGGAGAGAAAAGAAGAACAAAAGAGGAAGAAGAAAAATTATTGAGTACTTTTAAGTGCGTGAAATAAACAATTTTGGTTAAAGTATATTTATTAAGTGTGTAGATAACTTTATTTAAAGTTAAGGTGGGTATGACAAGAAAAGTGGCAGTCGTTACACTGTTATAGTGTCGTAGGGACGTCCATTTGAAAGCACCCCGACTTTTGGGGCATTATATAGTTAGGTTGTAAAGTCATTCTTCTCTTTAGGGATAATACCAGAAAAGTCACTCAAATAAGGGTAATTATAAAAGCACCCCCACAAACTAATAAGAGCAATCCACACATGCAAAATTGTTTTGTCCTATACAGGTTAAAAGTTTACGAATGAGTTGATTTTAAGTGAGGATGGACTCTATGACAATCCTCATAAAAAATTAGCCCATTCTGAAACCTCTAACTCCATCAAAACTAATTTACAAAAAAATAACGATTTATAATTTTTGAATTTGTTTTGATAGGGATACAAGTTTCAGAATGGGCTGATTTTTTGTGAGGATAATCGCATCATCATAGAGATCATTCTCACCAAAAATCAGCTCATTCGGAAACTTTTAACCCATATAAGACAAAACAATTGGGCTATATGTGAGTTACCCTTGGTAATTCGTGGGGTTACTTTTATAATTACCCTTCAAATAAACCTAATTGTGTGTATCTCAAGGAAAAAAAGAGTGGTTCTTGCACAGTCCACGTCAATTGAGTGCATGTGAGTGTCTTTTTCTAGTGAGTTTAACATGGCTCCTATCTTAATCTCCTCACCACTTTGAATCGTCAAATTACCATGGATCTCCCATCAATAACTCATTGTTGAAACACAATATATAATCAGTGAACTCCGCAACTTTATAAGGTCAATATTGATAATTTTAATCGTGATCTCAATAATCATGTTCAAATGTTGAGATCCACGATTTAAAATTATTGATCTTGATGGTTGTAAAAGGCCAATCTCGACAACTGAATCAATAGTTGATGTCAATGATTTGAATTGTTGATCTTGACAATTGACTCACTAAAAGCAAGATGAATGGGATTAAGTAAGAAAAAATTTAGTAATTAGACTTAGGGGTTAAAATGGGTCGGAGTTTATCCAATACCCAAGTGGTCCGAAAATCAATTTTACCAGATTTGGGTCGTTAAAGTGGATCCGAATCCAAAATCAGGGCGAATATGGTTTAATGCTTCTTAACCCGAGTCGGATTTGGGCTGGACACAAGTTAATCCCCTAAATCCGACCCAAATCTGAATATTGGGGTGTTTTTTTAGTTGGATTTAATATTTTAATTATCAGTCACGCATCACAAGTCCCATTTAAATAATGAGTCATGTTGGGGTGACACAAATAATGACACAAAGGTGACAAAATGATGTGGTGTCGCGCACCGTAGATGCTTTTCCACGAGGCACAAGTACAAAGCATCTACGATTATATGTGTGCAATCACATCATTTTTGTCACCTTTGTGCCTCCGTTTTGTATCATTCCAACGTTTTCCTTAAATAATAGCATGTCTGCAATCTTGCCATTAAGACCGGCTAGGTCATTATTATTTTCATCATTGATGTGGGTGAGTGCTTCTTTTAAAGACTTAAAAGCCTCATTTGAATATTAAAATGTTTCTTGCTCTTGCATCTTTTGATTAGGATTTTATAAATTAGATTTCACTTCCTCCCTTGATTGGAGTTTAGAAAATCAAATCTCTAGTGCTTCTACTTGCATAGGTGAGATCAAATCTCTCTTGGATTTATGGCATCTTTACCTGATTGCCTCCGAATACTTCGTAAGTTCTAGACCTTGTTCTTGTTCTTTCTCTTTTCTTAAATCTATGAACATTGATTACGTAGCTTTATGACTTTCTTTCTTCTACCTTATTAATATAAGAACACCTTGCCGATAATTTAAGAATTTTCAGAAAATTTAGAATATTAGAGACAATTTGACCATCTTTTAAATAGTTCTGGAAATATTTTAGACTTTTGGTGTACCTCTAATGTTGCACGATTTTTGATCTTTCAATAGCCAAAAAAAAATGAACATCGCAAAAATTATAATTTGTTTTTAATGAAAAATGGTCCATTAAACAAAATTTCAAGTTTGTAATCATCAGAGAAACAAAAAATCAGTCATTTTTTTAAATTTAAAAAAAAAAAAAGTTGGGAAAAAAGAGGCTAAAATCCGATTCAAACCAACTTGATCCGATCCGAAGCAAGCAATTCGGTTTTAGTAAATTAAAAACATTCAGATACAATTATGGTTTTAAATATAAGAATCTAAGGCAGTGTTTATTTGCGCTATTTTTCAGCGCTTATTGCTGAAAAAAATTAAATTCAGCACTTTTTGTCAAAATAGCACGTTTGTTTAATTTATATTTTCAGGATTTATTGTTGAAAATAAGTGAAAAAAATTCAACACTATTTTGATGCTGAAAAAAAGTGTTGAAGCGGTAAGCACTTTACTTTTTTCAATACGGACAAGTATGCCCTTTGTTTTTTTTAGTATGAACAAATATGCCCTTATTCTTAAAATGATATTACCTCTTATATCCCATCGATAAGTATATAAGCACACCACAAATTAATAAACGCACATCATGGCTAAATTATTTTGTCTTATATAGGTTAAAAGTTTTGGAATGAGTTGATTTTTGGTGAGGATGATCTCCTCATTAGTATATAAGCACCCCACAAATTAATAAACCCACACCATGGCTAAATTATTTTGTCTTATATGGGTTAAAATTTTTGGAATAAGTTAATTTTTGATGAGTATGATCTCTATAATGAGGATATCATCCTCACCAAAAATCAGCACATCTTGAAACTTCTAACCCTATCAAAACAAGTTCAAGAACCGTAAATCGTCCATTTTTTTTTTGTAAATTATTTTTGACGAGTTAAAAGTTTCAAAATGGACTGATTTTTTGTAAGGATGATCTCTAGACCATATAGACCATCTTCATTAAAAATTTGTTCATTCCAAAAAATTTAACCCATATAAAACAAAAAACATTGGCTATGGTGTGGGTTGCCCTTATTAATTCATAGGGTGCTTTTATAATTACACATCTTTCATTTCCATCGAAGATTATTCATCTAAAATTAAGTTCTTTTAATGTTGATTTCAAATTTTAGTGACTTGTATGACATTATTATTTTTAATTTGAAATTTGTGGGCTTTTATAAATAGAAATTATTATTTATAAATTGAAGATTTGAGTATTATTTATTATTTAAAAATGAATTATTTTTTAATTTTATAAGAAATAATATATTTTATTGTGTTTGATAAGAAATAGGCATTTGAAACATGCAAACAATGTATAATATAATTGTAAGGGTAACAAAGACAATTTACCAACTTCAGCAATGTGTAACAAAAATGATTCAGCATCTAAACAAACAATTTTTTCAGCACTTAAATTCAGCGCTTAATGCTATTCAACACTTATTTTTTTCAGTTTAACAAACAACACCTAAGTTGGATTTGGATTCAGATTCGGATTCAGATGCGGTTCTATATTTCAATAAACATATCAGGATATGGACATATATATAAACTGAATCCGACCCATTAAGACCTAATTAGATTATCAACTTAATGGAAAAGTTAATGAGGTGTTTAAAAGGAAATTCTCGATTTATTAAGTAATTATCCCTTTATTTTCTTGTACAAGAGTTACTACCTTAGTGACCCAATCCTTATGTTAGGGTTTTCACTCACGTTCTCAAATCTCGCTCTTGTTTTTTCAGAGCGAATCCTTCTCCAATCCCTGCTTTCAAAATGTTGAAACCCGCTCATACAAATAATCTCATTTCATTTATCACAATTAGAAAGATCAATATTATAATGACTAAAAAATTAAAATATTACTGTAACTATAGAATTAATTTAAACCCTTCACAATAGAAGGAGCTTCAATCATTAAAACATTTATAGATTATTTAATTTGTAATACTATATTGATCAAGAATTATTTTGTTGTAACTAATTGGAGGTGGTGAGTACCTTAGTAACAATAGAAATATAGTTGAGCTATATAAATAGTATAAAAAAAATACAAAAAAAGCAATTGATGTATGGCGGGTGAAAATATAATTATGGACCATGATAAAGTCATGTAAAGAATCTATTAGAAATAAAGTGTGTTTATTTTATGAAAATTTATTAATTCTAAATTGTGAAAGATATGTTTTTTACAAGAAAAAGTATGTAGTGATGGATTAATTAAAGCAAATGAAGCATATAATAGTTAAATTGATATTTGAATATATTATATATAATTCAATACATAACGCTTTGGAGGCGCTCTAGTGACTAAGGTTATTAGTACTCCAATTCTAAGCTTTTGAAAATTACTAAAAGGTTAAAGAAACTTCTAAAAATAATGTTGTTTATTTACTTTATTTTCTTTTGGAAGGTAAACAAGGTTAGTTTCTTGTACATTCGAAACTTGAATACACTCAATGAGTTTCAACTTGCTTGAGCAAGTCAACCTTGAATAGTTAGTCTAGAGACTCTAGAATTTTAATCATATAATTATTAGTTACCAAAATTTTCCTGAATTCTTTACGAAACTATCCTAATTTTCTCTAAATTAATCACATTGACCTCTTATCGAATAATTGTTGAATCCGAACTTTGTTACTACGAGCAAGTCATATTTTTTTTTTTTTTGGTGTGCTTATGTTGACCTTGAAAGGTCGACATGTGTTAAGTCATGTTGACATAACACATTTTACATGGCTTAAGTTATGGCAAATGTGTTACTTCGACATTTTTTTTGTAAAATGTAAAACACGAAAATGAAAATCAATAAATGCATGGCAAGACACTAGTTTTAGTTACAGCTTTTGAATTATCATATTCATTATAATTGTGGTCCTTTGATTTTGTTATTTTCTTGAAAATCATTAATTTGAGTTTAAACAAATTATATAAATCAATGAGAAAATTTAAAAATAGAATGAGATTTCAATAGTAACCAACTTCTATTGTCGTAATCCATTAAAATAATAATTTTTTTAAACCTTTTGAACCATAGAATCATCAAAAAAATAAAAGAAGTGTGAGATATTCTCATCTTCATCCCCAAGGACAAAAGCAAAAAAAATTAAGGTTTTTAATTGTAATGGTGGGTCCAACTACAAATACTTGGGACCCATTCGTCAAATTTTTTCTAAGTGGATATAAATGCCTAAAAAAAATGGGTGCAATTTTGCCCACCCTACCTTATATCCCTTAAACCACACAATTGTGCCCATAGCTAGAAGCTTTGGTGAAACTTACATGTAGTGACTAATGGGAAACGAGAGAAGAAATATAAGGAGAGATATTACTGTCACACCAACCTTTTACTAATGCCACACCAATTCCCATATAAATCCCGTTAAGAAATGCAAACAGTGGGTGTGGCGTTAGTAAAAAATTGGTTTGACAAATAACAACTCTCAATGTGAAAGTATGAAATAGATAGTCAACCGACGCGTGAGTCTGTGAGATGAAGTCAATAGAATCTCTGTACGCAAAAAGGTGATTTAAACGAGAACGATTCATAGAAACAGAGATTCTCGAAAAACAAAAAACAAAAATTCTTTCTTTAATCTCTAATGGGCTAGGAGAGATACCCACTCGAAATCCCTTTTAGTTATGTCGAAAACCAGAACTTTTTTTAGCAATCTCTTTAAACCCTTCCTATCGAATTCAAATCAAGGTATGTTAAACACCAACAAAATCCTTCTCTAAACTCCTGATTTGGTTAAAATATTTCTTTGTTTTTATATTATCAGAGGCTCAAAACGAGGATTTGGAGAAGATCGCAGCTCAAGAACAGAAATCTTTCTCTTTCGAAACCCTAGTTTCTGCCACAAGAAATTTTGACCTCGATAACAAGCTGGGTGAAGGTGGGTTCGGTCCTGTCTTCAAGGTCCAACCCTAAAATCCTTCAATTTGATTTTCAATCTCTATTTTTTCTGTGTTTTTCTATTTTTTCATGATTTTGTTGAAATTTTGAATTTGGGGGTTTAGGGCAAATTGAAAGATGGGAGAGAGATAGCGGTGAAGAAGCTGTCGTACAATTCAAATCAAGGGAAGAAAGAGTTCATGAACGAGGCAAAGTTGTTGGCACGTGTGCAGCATAGAAACGTGGTGAACCTATTGGGATACTGCGCCCATGGCGCAGAGAAGCTTCTCGTCTATGAGTATCTCCCTCACGAGAGCCTCGACAAGTTCCTCTTCAGTAAGACTCTCTCTCTCTCTTATTTTTTTATTTTAGTTTTTCCTTCTTTTTAAGAGCCGTTCTAACGTGCGCCGGTAGCGCATCGTGTACATGGGCCAACTGTATTTGCATGCCGGCGCACCATTAAACAAGCAACTTTCGGCGGCTTGTCCTGTTTCATGAATTCACCCTTACTAAAGGTTAGAAATCACGAAAATGCCACCGAACTTGGATCCACGTTGTTGAACTACTAATAATTTTGACCTAAAATACATTATAAACAAAGTTGCGAGTATTTGCACCCACCGTTTTCCGCTTTTAGTGGACTGCCTTAAAGAGTCAAATTAAAATAACTATGAAATGATCAAAATTGAAATAAACTAAATTTTTGTTAAAAGGTGTGAAAATTTTCATTTTGATTCGGTATGATCTTACCAAATCTTTGTTGGAGAATCTGGTAATTTTCATTTGCCTTTTTGTTTTTAATTTTGCCTAGGTTTCCTAAGAAGTTCTAGTAGTTGAAGTTTTCACGGTCATTTCTCCCAATTTTGCAAGTTATAAGGGTATTGCTTCTTGTGTCATGAAATCCTTGTTAAAACCTTCATAGATGCAAACAAGGAGAGAGAGAATTAGAATAAGTAGAAGATGGAATGAAGTTCGATTTTTCTTTTATTAAGAATAGCAGATGAGTGGGAAGTAATAATTGAAAGAAGGTGGGTGCAAAGAGCATTTCAACTATTTTAGAGTGGTGCAAGGATAAAGTGGGTGTAGATAGCACAAATAATGGGTGCAATTAGTCCATCTATATATTAGCAATGCCTTTTTCAAGGATTAAGTGGGTGTAGATAGCACATTAAATGAAACACAAAGTTTTATTCCATTTCAAAATATTTTGAATATTATGGTTTCATCAGTGATCCAAAAACACATTAAATGAAGCACAAAGTTCTCTCTCTTATAATATGGTCTACCTGTATCACTTACTCCTTACTTGTAGGGGATTTATTTTGACATCATCTTTAGATGATCCTGCAATTCTCTTCGACTATGCCATGCCATTCAAGGTAGCAAACAATTTAATAGAGCTATTACATACTTTAACCACCTTTGATTGTTATAATCTGATTCGAAAAAAGGAGTAGGTGGCACGTACTCTCGTACCATCTCGTCTAGAACTCATGTTCTTTGGTTAGTGAGAAGTCATTTTACACATTTTGTCGAGAATTCATGTTTCTCGAAAAAACTCCCGACTCTATCATACTTTCCCTAATATGGTATGTTTGGTTTGTAGTGTTTGTTTGTTATTAGGTATGCCCTTGAAAGATCATTTTGTTGTCAAAGATCTTTTATTTGTTATTATTAGATATATCATGCACACACAACCTTCTTTTGTCAAAAGTTTCACCTAATCTAAGCATATGTTGTTTCTCACGTTACTACTACCTACATCATCTTGACCACATTGGATGAATCCTATTTCCCTACTCTTATACTCGGAAATTCATTTTCCTATTGTATGAGAAAGTTGGATGAATGCTATTTTGCTACTACTACCACCCTTGGAAATTTAGTTTCCTACTGCATGAGAAGGTTGAAGCCAAGTCCTTCGCGAGAATTTGGGATGTTTCATGTGCAATCAAATGATTGCGAATGATATTTTTTGATAGATTTCTCAGACAATCAAATATGCTCAAGATGATGGAGACTTATTTATATGGGCATTCTATTAGTTGACTTAGGTGGATATGAACACTCTTTCAATAACATAAGATGTGACTATGGAGTTCCCCATGCGATCCCTATAGTCAATTTAGTGCGGAACTGGACTTTGTAAAAAAATCCTGGTGTACCACCCCCTCTGCTAATCGATGAAAGCATAAAACATAACAATTTTTATGTTTCCTAGTAGACTCTTCATATCTCGAAATGTAGCTTCAATGGTGATTGTCTTTCTTCTACATGGTTGAGGCACAAGTGTGGTATCTCCCAAAAATCCTCCAACACTCAAGTTAGCAAAATGTTGCTGTAATTATCAGGCTAATAATTCTTCTATTTGACCCCAAAAATCCCTTCTGCAATAATTCTCCTCCTATTTATGGATAATCTCCCTTTTATAACCATTTCTTGCCCCATTATCTTCTTCCTTGATTTTTGAGATAAGAGGATCCTCTATTCGATTTAAGGGTATTAATTATAGATGGTTTATCCTTATTAGGAATATAGTCTGCTCAAGGAAAGGATTCTTTGATGGAGTTAATTAATCGTACGGATGCCCGTCATGACTTTAGGGCTGTACTCAGTGATCATGGCTGGGCTGTTTCCCTTCAAGAGGTGTCATGGTGCTGGCTGACCCGAATTTTGCTCAACCCATGCCTGACCCTTCATCAGATTTGGACACATGTAGGGTTAAGTTGTACTCCACTTTGTGTCCTACACAATAAGTAAATGGAAGGCACAGATAAATAGGATCAGTTGAATTATTGACTAGGAATTGGCATTAAAGTGGGTTTATTTTTATTTTTTTTATCCCATTTATTTCATTAATTCAATGTTTAAAAATCGAACAGATGAGGTCGAACCATGTTTCGGTTATTAAAAGAGCCATGCTGGAGTGACCTCAAGCTGGAACCTCATATCGCACTTCATGATGTGAAAGTGGATAGGAACCACAGCTGGTTTTTTCACTGGTATCTTGATGAAAGGCATGTATGGTTCTCATACACTTTCACATCAAGAAGTGCGAGATGATATGAGGTTCCAAGCTGAGGTCACTTCAGCATTATTCTTAGTAAAAAAATATATCTATTTTTTTTTTTCCTAAAATACCCGAGGATTATACTAAAAATCTTCTAATGGTTCATTAACCAAATCAATTTTATAAGTTAGAATAATGCTGAAGTGACCTCATATTCCACATCCTGACATGAAAGTATGTAGGAACTGCAGATGCTTTTCATCGAGATATGAGTAAAAAAATATCTATGGTTCTTATATACTTTCACGTTAAGAAGTGCGATATGAGGGACAATGTTTAGGTCATTCCATGCACCAACTCTATAAATTATGGTCCAACTGAGTCTCTTTGGTCCGATTTTTGAAAAATTGCATTAATACTTGCCCCACCTTCTAGTGTATTTCAGGGCAATCAATACGTTATCCCACTTGTTAGGGGTGGGCCGCACAGTTCTGTTCTGCCGTCTTGACTTTATCTATGAGGATATCTATATCCTCTGGATATAGAATTTTATTCAATTTGGTGTTGACCTCGCATATTACTTTTGGTTTTTAGACTTTCTCCACGCTGAAACTGTCAAAATTTGCTTAAAGATTTGGTCCGATGATTTATATTAATAATTATTAAAGACTTTCAAAAATATTTGCAAATCTTTTTTTTTTTTTTTTTTTCATAAAATGATGCATTTTAAAGTTTGTTTAATATTTTTGAGAGTTGCTATTGTCACATCAATTTTTACTAATGACGCACTAACTGCAATCTTTTTTTCAGTGATTTATATAAGAATTGGTGTGGCATTAATAAAAGTTGGTGTGGGAATGTTACTTCTCCGTCAAAATAAGAAAATTTTTTTGCGCACGTGAGCGTGGAGGAAACCTCAATAACACGTCAAACCCATTATTATAGCAAGGAAAAATGGAAAATACTGTCTAGTCAAAGCAATGCTGTCAATGGATCCGCTGACCATACCCAATATCAGATCCATTCAGATATAGTAACTTTGGATATTGTTCGATGGTTTGGATTTCAATAAAAGATTCGATTTGATAAATTATTCGATCATGTCCTGATCTTATAAAAGTGTGAAAATATGTAAATTATATATTATGTATTTTACTTGCATTAGGTTTATTTACTTACATTTGTATATCAAATCAGATTTTGTTATAAAATCAAAATCGACGGTCAATAATAATAGTGTGTGATTTTATAATAAAATTAGTTATGGTGATTATATTATTTTTGTAAAATGAGTTCTTTGGTTCAAAATGATACTTCATCGGATTGGTTATGGACAGATCTTGATCCGAACCCGATTCATTGACAGTTTGTTTTTTTTTTTTTTTTGAAATAATCTGGAGTCAACATAACATTCATCCATTTAATTGTTATTAGGTCTAATGTCCCATCAACATCAAACTCGATTTTTCAGCGTTTTTGCCCATCTTCAACCGTCATTATCTTTGCGTAAATATTTAAAAAACTTGGATTAATCTTGGTCCACACGTGGTGGCTTTGAATCAAAAGTTTTCAACGACACGACCGTTGTATAAATGTGCCAGCTGTGTTCGTGAGATGTTTATATATATATATATATTGTTGGTCTAATTGATGATGGTGGTGGTGATGCAGACAGTCGAAGACGAGAAGGGTTGGATTGGAAAAAGAGATTTGACATAATTTCAGGTGTCGCTAGAGGGTTACTTTACCTTCACGAAGATTCTCATATACGTATCATACATCGAGACATCAAGGCTAGTAACATCTTACTTGATGATAAGTGGGCCCCTAAGATTGCTGATTTCGGTATGGCCCGTCTTTATCCAGAAGATCAGACGTACGTTAACACACGTGTCGCTGGTACCAAGTACGTAACTACCCACTCTCATTTGATTGATCATCATAACGGTTTTCAATGCTGGAATGTAATTTGTTGTGTTCCAGTGGATACATGGCTCCGGAGTACGTGATGCATGGACAGCTGTCAGTCCAAGCTGACGTGTTTAGTTTTGGTGTGGTTGTGCTAGAGCTTATCAGCGGCCAAAAGAACTCCACGTTTAGTGTTGATCTCGAAGTACAAGGACTACTTGAATGGGTTAGTCAATTCTTCCTGGCAGACTTTTTTGACTTTTTGTTTCTCGGATGAGTTGGGATGATTTAGACCTCCAAGTTCTTAATGAATATTTCATTTGTCCCCCCATGTTTTTCAAACTGATGACCTATTCTTTGACCTTGTTCTTCCCTCAGAGACTAATGAAAAATGACCTTAATATGCTCTGGTCTTCAATCTCAAAACAAAATAATTTTTGGGTATGTAGAAGAAAAAGATTTTTTGAGTAGAAAAATCAAAGATGTTAGCACAAGGTTGAACATGATGGGTTAAAATAATTTATCATTAAAGCTTATCTGTGTTCAAAATGAGTGTTTTAAAAAATCTACGCCTCATTGTTTCTCCCACCTTTTTTCAATACATTATACTTCTCAAAACAAAACAAAAAAATTCTACGCCTCATCAAACATTAGTAAGGCTTATGCCATGCCTCATACCTCATGCCTCAATATGCACTGAGGCTTGCGCCTCGATAGGTTCGACAAAACCAAATGTCGTGGGTCAAAAAAAAAAAAAAAAAAAAAAATTTATTTTTTATTTTTTTTGCTTTATTTTACAAAAATATCCCAAATGTCTCTTATTTACATAACCCTACTAAATAGAAGTGTTTTTTGTCTTCTAAACTTAGATTATCAAGAGATATCTCAAAATCTCTCTTTGAAACTCTAAAATCTCCCTACACCAAGATTGTTTCCTAAGGCTCCAATACTCATCCGAATTTGAATCCGTCAGTTCCTACAACTTTCTTACAAAGATTGTGATAAAATAGAATCAAGAAATCAAGGATTTTCTAAGATTTTGAGGTATGCGATTTTTCTACGTACATTCTTGAACTTTTTACCTATTTTTTTAAAAAACTCATATTTGTCTATTGTTTTTCATGTTTGAGTCTATATTACATTGCTGCTTTCCTACATTTTTAATTTTTATTTGATGCTTGAAGGTAGTGTACTTGTTTTTATATTTTTTCTAAATTTTTATATATTTTTTAGGATTTTTTTTTTAAAATTAATTGAGACTAACACTTTGCCTCAAGTATGCCTTACGTACTTTAAAACACTACATTCAATGTAGATCTTGAAGCACAAAACTACTGGAATGGGTGAATTAATAATGCTTCATTGCTAACTTGCTTCTCTGGCACGTGCTACTTCTTTCTTTGCGTGCTCCCTGGAGTCTTTTAGAAAGAGAACCGTATTAGTCTGGAGGTGAAGCGAAGGTACCCCGCCTAAAGGGGCATACGAGTCAGGGGCGGAGCGCTGTTTCATTAGTTCCCCTTGGGGGTTAGGGGGGGTCAGTAATTGGCTATAGCTGGCTAGTTAGAATCCTGTTCTTTTCCTTAAGACTGTGGACGAATGCTTCCTTATTTATCTGTAAGTCCGTTAAGGGAAGTGGAGCGAACCTGTAGTAAGGGGCTTTAGAGTCAGGGGAGGAACGTCTTCAAGGACGTTTGGGAACACGTTTAGAAGAGAAAATATGCAGAGGATGGAGGTTTTAGGAATAATATGTGCCTGTGCTACGGTAGGAATGGCTATATGGTATGTGTCTGTACATTCAGATGTATTATTGCAGCTCAACCTTTGCATGTCTAGGGGGTTTGCTTATGCTTCAATAAGGCTTAGCAATAGAATAGCCCGATGAAAGTTGCCAACCAAAAATCAGACAATGATAGAGTGGCTTGTGATTGAGCGAAATAGACAGAACGCATACCACAAAACTAAAAGAAATATTTAAAATGCACTCTCGAATAGATTCTTTTTTTCTGTTTAGTCTT
The DNA here is from genome assembly GCF_017979445.1 of Akebia trifoliata. Lineage (NCBI taxonomy): Eukaryota > Viridiplantae > Streptophyta > Magnoliopsida > Ranunculales > Lardizabalaceae > Akebia > Akebia trifoliata. The sequence continues at coordinate 29,422,178 of NC_141377.1, forward strand.
GGATTCTTCATAGTATAGTTATTGAGTATGCCCACTCTTCTTTGATCCGTCTTAGGGCCGAGTGGCAGCCTCGACCCGAGCTACAGTGCGATGTGTCTGGAAACTCGGGATCGTAAATGGATTCGGGTACCATTCTGATCGCCTCTTGAATGATCTTTTCTATAGGTAGAACTACTGTGAGCGGTCTAAACTTCGACCCTTATTTCTTTCTTCATATTTTCTCAAATGTCATGGATACAATTGTTCCAAAACCAATTCGATAATATATATAAAAAAAACCCTTATCCGAGTGGGTACTATCGGATTCCAGATCCTTGATCCAAATATTTAAGTTATCAGATTAGAAAGGTTTTGACAAACCATGAACAAAGGTTTGAAAAATTCATAGAGACTGTTATAATTAAAGTTGCCATGGAGAGAAACTGAGAACATAGCAAAGCCCAAACCTTTCTTCATAGTTGAGCCCCATAACTTACATATTGAATCCAAGTAATATTGATCACACTAGATGTTTTCTCATGAGGTGTGGAAGAGCTGGGGACTTTGCCCACTTGTTCGCGCGGTCCAGCAATTTCCCTAGACACCGGAGTAACAGTAATCTATTTAGACTAGTGTTTATTAATTAAGATAATTATTAGGTGATTTAGTGACATATTAAAACTGTGGTGAGATGAATAGATAATCCATCTTGAATCCACAAATTTAAACAGGAGAAATAACTCTGAATTGATGAATGAACATTCCTTAAAATAGTTTAAATAGATTCTAGGCTCTAATTTGACTCTTACCTTGTAATCCAATGTACTTTTATTATAACTCTGACACTAACCTTAGAATACTTAATAACACACTTCTAAAATAAATCTTACTTGAAATATCCTTAAAATCAATAAATAAAAAAAACATACTAAAAATAATACATATTTACTCACTGAAATTTGGCCTTCAACTACCTGTACTCGAGGATGTGCATTATAACCAATCTTGTAGATCCCGTTGTTAGGTTTTCAAATTGGTATTATAATGGTCGTTTTGATTCACGGTCGAAAAGTTATGAATTTTTGAAGATAAAATACGCATTTAGCCCATCGACTCAACACATGTTTTAGTCTTTTTTCTTGAGATTTAGATACATATCCCTCCACGTTTTTCGTTAATATTTGAGAATTGAGATCTTCAATCCACCAATTTAATGGGGGACAGATTCAAAGCCCCCTGAGCCAACAAAATGGTCTATAGTCCATGAACCATTCAAGAGGTGGCCCATGAAGCATGACATTATTTAAGATTTAATGATGTCATACTTAGTGATTCTAAAACTTGCCCGAGCTCAATCAATTTATATGAGTTCAAATGGAATTGGAAAGCATGGGGTAAGTTTTCTAGTTTGAATGCAAGTTTACATCATCTCATTCTATCCCCAATTCAAATCGTCCAATCATTTCAAAACTTGACCAAGTCAAATTGCATGAATCAATTTCAGTGTTTTTCTTCTTATGCATAAATTATTTCTAAGAATCTATAAAATTAGATTCTGTGACTGTAGTATTTATTAATCTATTTTATAACTAAATAATTATTTTTCAAATATATATAATTTTTAATTTGTAATGGTGTAATGATAAGTTGATATTACTAATGACTATTGTTACAATGTTACATAATGGAAATGAAGCAGTGAAACTAATGTTTTCTAGGGGAAAAAAAAAACGGATTTGAAATTTAAATTTTTGATTGTTGCATAAGAACTTTGGTCTTCTCCCATCTACCTCGTAATTTACACAACAAATCGTTCGAGATTTGGTTCTGCTTTATCTCTCCGAACTTAACTATGATAATGGAGAATTCTTGTTTATCGAAGGAGAATTAAATGTTGTTTTTGGTTATTCTCTTTTGCTTGGTTCCAAAAATCACAGAATTTGAGAATTCTAGTCATCATACGTATCTTGCACCAACCATTCACGTGGATCCCTCCTAAACTGACCAGATTGGGAAGTTTGCTACCACAGTCTCCTAATCGATAATGGGCTCCTCCTTAAATTGTATTCCTAGTCCACTCCAAATCTCTGTTGTCAAAAGCCCTGCCTAGACCCTGCTTTGGCTGCCTAGACCAACCAAGCGCCCAAGCCTTACCCGCTTTAAGCGGGATCTCAAACAGTGTGGTTAAAATGATACTTCTCTTTAATATTTTGTAGAAATTGTATTCTAAAAGGTATTTAATCAATTTTAGAATATAAGAGATGTTTCAAATACTTAAATAAATTTGTGAGGCATGTCTAAGATTTGAAAAAACATTAGTAGGTTGCATGTGCAAACACACATGTATTGCAAAATTAGGATTTATGCATGAATAAAACTGCTTTAAAACATTTTTTTTTTTTTAACTTTTAAATTGATGGTTTTATTTTATCATTTAATATATTATAAGGGTTTCTTTTGCAATTTAAAATATTAATTGAGGTTATCTTGAAGATGACATAATAGGATATTTTTGTAATTTTAGAAAACTAAAAACTAATGTGGTAATAGGGTTGGGGGATTGTAATTTATTCATTTTGATGAAAATGAGTTTGATAATAGTTAGGTTAAATATAAATGTGGGGGGTATTTAGTCTTCCAAATTTTGGTGTCCACAAACATCTATTCGGACTACTCTCATTATAATAGTAAAGATTTGAAGAAGACATCAAATTGCTTCAATATTTACGGTTATACTGTTTTCATTTTTCTTACATGTTAGTTGTGCTGAATTATGAGCTTGCTTGGTAATTGATGACTTGGTATTATCTTGATAATGACATATTTATAATACTTTTTTGTATGATCTTACTGCATATAAAACTTGAAAATTTATTTTTTTTCATTTGAGCCCCACCTAGCGCTTGTAACAACCTTGCTCTAAATCAGTCAATTTGTCCTAATCTATCTTCATCTTAGACTAATCAAATTTGTAAAGGAAAATGTTATTTTCCTAGCGTCATATAATATATATAATGTTTGACCCATACGCCAACAATTATAGGTACAATGCAACATACACCAAAATATCCAAAAAGTGAAATCCTGGGGACAACTTGTCCCTTAGCCAACCCAGCTTGAGTATCAGTTGCTCATCATCCCAATTATCTATCAATGAGCCCAAAAAGGATGCCTTGGACACTTGCGGACCAGGGAAGTCGAGAATAAGCTCAACATGAAAGTAAGCTATGACACAAAAATGCACAAAAAAAAATAAAAAATGGGATGCTTACTAATCTTGATTTAGATCTTCTATCATCCATAGAATCTGCTTAATATATAAACATCACATGCCTCCACCTTAATTTGTCTATTTTTTATTTATTTTTAAATAAAAAAGCTCTACCAGATTAGGATTTGAGATACTTCAAGATCTGATTTGTTTCTTCAAGATGTGGTGTTTGAGGGAAATGCATGCATTGACTTATCATACTTACTACATATGCAATATAAGGTCTAGTGAGTTAAAGTTTGTGGTTTTTCTCTATAGGGGTACCTACCAATGTAGCTTCTAACCTTTCACTCTCATGCAACAGGTCAAATGCATATTTTCTCTAAGTACTAAAAATACGTTCATGAGATCTTTCCACTTCTGCCCCTTGAAAATATTTTAAATGTTCAATATCCTTGATCTTAAGTCATTCTCTTCTCCATCGTACCCTGTCACAACAATGTTTACATATATAATAAGAATTGTGGTGCTGTCTCCAGGGCATCTAATGAATAATGTGCGATTCGCCTCACTTTGTGTGTACTTCAACTTTAGCATAGCATTTGTTGAATCTCTCAAACCATGCTCTGGGAATTGTTTTTAGTCTGCAAGGACTCATTCAATTTGCACACTTTCTTTTCATCTCCGAAGAATTAAAAAACTGGAGAAGATTTGTGTATGTGTCCTTCTATCCATCTATCTTAACGTCATCATCTCTGCTAATCTCAATAAATTCCCTTGAGTTTACTCATTTCTGATTTCCTTTTCAAGTATGACTCAACTATCTTCATTTCTGCTCTCTCTCTCTCTCTCTCTCTCTCTCTCTTTTTCTGTCTTTGGACTCTTTTAACATTTTGCTTTGTAAGGATGGCTTTTCCTGTTGAACCCAAGTCAATATCCCTAAATGAAAAATATTTTAGAAGATGTTCCAATTGGGCGATTGTCTTCAAGGGATCACAATGAAAAATAACATAATGTGAAAAAAGAAGAGAGAAACCCCTATATTTACTAATAGCCATAGCTGTGAATTTGCAAAACTTGTAATCATCTTTCCCCGTCTTTTGCCAACTCACCTGTGACTCACAATTGTGTTGATGGTTTTTAGGCATATAAGCTTTACAAGAAAGGGAGGAGCATAGAGATTATGGACCCAACACTGGCCTCCAGCACTGCCACCGAACAAGTTGAAATGTGCATAAAGATCGGTTTATTATGCACTCAAGCAGACCCAAAGTTACGACCAGGCATGCGGCGTGTTGTGGTGATGTTGTCGAGAAAACCAGCCACCATTGAAGAGCCTGCACGTCCTGGTTACCCTGGTTCTAGATATAGGAGAGGTCGAAAGCATGGAAGCTCTTCTTCCACTCTTGGATCGCCTCATGAATCCTCTCTCAAGCCCATCGGTTCTTCTTCTTCTATGGGCGGTTCATCTGACGAATCCTCCTCACGCACCTTCGCCTCCACTGTCAATACTGGCAGCGCTTCCACATCTAGCCTCACAAGGTCAGGTCCACGATCTCATGGGAAGCATCCCTTGCAAGGCTAATTGTGCCACTGTGTGCAAGTTTTGCTAATTCTTTGTGTATAGTACGATGTATTGCCCGTTTAATTTGTATGTAAATTTGAATGAGGGGTTTGATTCTTTGATTTATAGTCCCAGTTAGAACGAATCATTGTTACCCAATGCTGTTGTCTGGCATTTGATGCCTCCATTGGTGCCTCTGCTTCCTGTACTCCTTCAATAATTAAATGGGAAATTACTTGAGTTGTTAGCCTTGTTACAAATCAAGCTCTCGAAAGCTCGACTGGGTTGCGTTTTCTCTTTCTAGGGAATACTTTACTCTTTACTTTGGATTTGGTAAGTCGTATGCCAATCTTTTCATTGTGTTTGCTTAATTACTAATCGTGGGTTGATCTGCTTTGTTTGGCTAAGAAAGATATCAACATGGGAAGGTCTGCTCTATGAAAGGGGGAAGGAGATGACTTAAGGACATGTGTGCTCGACACATGAACGATGTGGAAGCTTGTAGTGGCCAATCTTTGAGCTAAGAATGCGAGTTGGCACTTGCTTGCATGGCAGGACACCGACACTAAATTGAGTCTGTGAAAATATTTATGACCTCAAAAAACTAAATCCATCTAATGTCTTTTTTACAAATAATATAAATTTATAATAAATAAACTCAATCTTGGTGGGGGTTCAAGTTGAGATAGAGAGTTGAAAAATCATGGATAGTAAATTATGCTCTTAATATATAGCCAATGAAATACAAATAATCGAACCATTGATAACTTGAACGAGTCAACTTGGTCTTACTTACAACATGATATTAAAACTTGCTCGAAACTTGGGTGAATCCTCCCATCTTAGAGGCTGTTAGAGAAGATAGTCAATGTGAATCATCCATTGCATTAACTCGTCCAATATTTAAGATGAGTCATGACCAGTCCAAGATTAGTCAGCCTGATACTTAGTATATCAAGGTCGAGTTCAATAATAAACCTTGGTCGAGTCAATTGGCTTTAATGTTTACTTAATAAAACAATAAATTTATAACAATTCAAATGCGGATCACTCTATTTTCACCAACAATTTGATGTAAGTACCCACCCTAAACCAAAAAAATAAAAATAAAAATAAAAATTTAATTCTATTCCCCTAGGTGCACCAACCACTTTCAAACAGAAAATCCTAACCTTGCATTTTTTTTTTCTCGATTCCACTGTTCTAAAGCTTCTAAAACCCAAATTCCGGTGTATTACATCAATGGAAGTAGGTTTACACCAAAAACTCTTGTTTGTTTGTGTGTGTGTGTTTGCGTTTTCATGAATTCGCTATGGAACTCAACATTTTCCAATTAAAATGGACTGATAAACTCAAAGAACTTAATGAACTAATGAGTTAAATGAACAAGACAAGAAAGTGTTGGAATGTAAATGCGCATACTTTTGTTTTGGGATATTGTCTATGTCAACATGTAGTAGGCCATGGTAATAAGTGCATGTCAACATGGCTTAAGTCTCATTGGATGCCACCTATCGAGTATCAACAGAGACCAACTTTTTTAGGCATTGCTTTGAGCATAGGCCATTATTCTTCTTATCTTCTATTACATCAAGACGATTCAACAGTCAATTGGAAAGTTAGTTAGCAATGAACTTTACCACAACTTTGTTGCGAAAAAAGGGGTTGTGGTTCATTTACTAGCTAGGGAGCAGGGAGATGAATATAATGGGAGGAAGATGAGGTCAAGAATTCTAAAGATAACATGAGTAGGTGCACTTAATATGGTAGATGTATATATTAAAGTGTAATAATTTTTCAAGGTGAACTCATAAAGGAGATGCACTTAAAGTCAAATGATAGTTGCAACAAGAACTAACCTTCAAATATTTGTTATTTAAATAAAATTATACAACTCTCGTGACCTAGGTCCAAACACAATTGACCCACTTTCACCTCCATTAAACACTAACCCTTGCTAGATCGAATGAAGGAAAACGAGACATGTGGCCTTTAATTAACTCGAGGTCAACCTTGATTAACAAGATAAATCGTGAGACTCAACTGTGTTATTCTCATGTGCTTATTGGGTATTTAGTAACATCCCCTTACAAAATTAGGGTTACTCCCCCGCAAAATGGGAGATTAGGTCTACCCCCTGGAGTTTCGTTGACTTAGTCAAATTGTTACCAACATTTGTTCTATTGACGGCCTACAATCTAAATACCCAAACTACCCTTGTAGCATTTAAATTACTAAAATTCCATTATTTTAATTGAAAAATAAAAAAAATCTAACCAAATCTCAATCGTTGGATTGAAATAGTTCACACCATTAGATTAAAAGAAAATCCAACTTCATCTTTTTCTACCCAACTTCCTCTTCTCAAAGAAGATGAAGATGAAGTTAGAGTTTTACCATATTTGACTAGTTAGGATTTTTATTTGTTATTGTTGGATTGTTCTCAAGAGTTTTAGGGTTATATTCCTTAAGCCCATTATCCTTCCATTAACATCTTTGAATCCAATTTGAATTTTGGGATAAATTTTGGTTTATTAAGTTAAAGGGGGGGGGGGGGGGGGGTTTCAACTCTCATGTGAGTTCTTTTAATCATTTTGTCCTTAAGACATTAGTTTCAATAAAATAAAATAAAATCAAGAAAAAACCTTTTGTTTTTTTTACTGGGGGATAGAACTAACATATACAATTACAGGAAGTGGGTATTACTAATTTCATTTTCTTTATTGTTTCATATTTTCTCTTAACTTTTTTTTTTTTTTAGTGTTTTCCATGTGAAGATTTTAAGCATGGGGTTAAAAAATACCTTTGGGATGAGATGAAAATGACAAGATTGTGATGAACACATTGATATTAGGTTGAAAAATATGAAATTAAGTTAAAAATAATAAGAAAATGTTGGAAACTACGAGATTAAGCTTCAAAATAACAAATTTAGGTTTAGATTGATGAGAAATTGGTTTAAAATGATTAGGGTTCTCAAGGTTTGTCTTTAGAACGAATAGATCGAACACTGTTGAGTTGCTTTGATTGAATGACATTTTCTTAATTTCAACACAAGGTATTTGACATTTTACCATCTCTATTAATTGATTATTGTCTTTATTAATAGTTTGACCAGGTCAACGAAAGTCAAGGGGGCTGACCTCATCTTGCATTTCGCAGGTGAATTTTACTAAATTAGTCATATAATTCTTGGCTTACTAACTTTGTAAGATTTTAAATCTTACTAAATTTCGTTGACATCACCTTGTAGCATCCAAAAACATGATCAGATGCCACAGGAATGCAGAAGATAAAATTCTATAAACTTAAATAATAATAATAAAAGTTACCTTTCATAGTTTAAATTTTAATTTTAAATTTGAGAGTTCCAGATGAGTTCATTAGCCGTCCAATTTCAAAACCTTGGATCAAGCCTAAAAAAATATTTTTCAAATTATTATTATTATTATTATTTTGGATTTAAGATTTTTCATGAAATCTTATGGGTTGTGGTGTTGGATATCCAATTTGGTGATCATTTGAGTTGAACGATGGTTAGTAAGATTTGAAATCTTATTAAGTTAGTAAGGAAAGTGTTCCGAAAATTTCTATTATGAGAAACTGACAGAAATATGCGAAATATTTACCTTACTAACATATAAGATTTTAAAACTTACCAAGGATCTATTTGCTCAAATGGATTACCACATTAGCAAGCCGACACTATAACCCTTTAGATTTCATGGGAAAACAAATCCAAAAAAATAAAATTCTTTTAAGCTTGATCCAAGGTTTTGAAAGTGGACGGTTACCGAACTTTCAGTTTACTCTCAAACTTAAATTAAAATTCAATTGTGACAATTCGAATTCATTCTTATCACATGAACATGTGGAATGTAAACGTGTACATAATCTATTTAAAGTATTCTTATTTATTCTTAGCATCTCATGACAGTTATGATCAGATTTCTCATACATTCTTCTTAATATTAGGGATCGTTCAACATCTCTATTCCTAGGGAACCTCTGTCTTTGTGTACCTCATCTCTGATGGACCTAGTGTTTTATTGACATAGTAGATAGGGTATTCCCGTCCCAAGTCGACTTTGAAAAAAATCGAGCTCACCGATGACGAACTGGTTGCCAAATAAATTCCTAGCTCTTCCCCTTCCTCTGGAGTGCTGAGGATGGGCGATTGCCCCACGTACTTTTTTAGGTCGTTAAATGCCATTTCACATTCCTCATTCTAGGCGAAACTCTTCCCTTTTTGTAGCAGTTTGAATAGTGGGCGGCATCTATCGGACACCCGAGAAATAAATCTATTCAGCGCCGTTATTCTTCCTGCAAGTTTTTGTACCCGTTTTGATTATTTGGGTTCGGCATCTCTGTCAAAACTCTTATCTGATCCGGGTTAGCTTCAATGCCCCCCTGGTGATGATGTGTCCGAGGAATTTCCCAGAAGAAACTGCGAACGTACACTTTTTCGGATTCAACTTCATTTGAAAGCTCCTCAAACGGTTGAACACCTCCTTGAGATCTACTAGGTGTTTTTCTGCCTTCCTGCTCTTTACTAATAAGTCGTCGATGTATACCTCCATAGTTTTCCCGATTAACCCGTCGAACATTTTTGTCACAAGCCTTTGATAAGTCACCCCAGCATTTCTCAAGCCGAACGACATGACCTTAAATCATAACAGCCCATGTTCGGTTATGAATGACGTTCTTTCCTGATCCTCCGCTGCTAACGGGATCTGATTGTAACCCGAGTACCCGTCCATGAACGACATTCTCTCATGCCCGGCCGTAGCATCAACCAGTCTATCAATCCTTGGCAGTGGGAAGCTATCATTTGGGCATGCTCTATTGAGGTTTGTGAAGTCGATGCATATCATCACCTTCCTGTCCTTCTTTGGTACTGCAACAATGTTGGCTATCCATTCGGGGTAGTCTACTTCTCTGATGAACCCTGCCCTTAGTAACTTCTCGATTTCCTCGTTTACCCCCTGTCTTAGGCGAGGTGATAGTCTCCTCGGCTTCTGTCGAACGGGCTGGAAGGCTCCGTCGATATTTAATTTGTGACATGCGACCAAAGGATCTATTCCCGACATATCTTCGAAAGACCATGCGAACACGTCCTTGTTTGCCCTGAGTAGCTGGACTAATGCCGTTCTCTCTTCCTGCAGCATCGTAATGCTGACGTTAACCAGTTGGTTTCCATTAGTGCTGAGATCTATCGTCTCAACTTCCTCTACTGTGGCCATCCGCTCTTGTTGTGGCTCCTTCTGTAACTGCTATAACATTTCTCCTTCAACAGGCAACTCCTTCCTCTTCTTCTGAGGAGTGGCCCCATGGTTCCGTCCTTACTTCAATGTCAGGTGAAAACACCGCTGTGCCATCTCCTGATCTCCTCTAATCTCCATCACTCCTTCTTCACTTAGGAATCGAATTACCTGGTGATAAGTTGAAGGGACTGCCCTCATTTCGTGTATCCATTTCCGTTCGAGGATTACGTTATAGGCTTAGTCCGCTTCTATCACTACAAATCTTGTTATTACCACTTTAGGTCCCGCTGTGATTGGATGGTGATTTCACCTACCGAACTGCTAGGAACTCCGTTAAACTCGTACACCAGGGTCTGGGTGGGCTCCAAACTATCTGAGATCCCCATTTTTCTGGCTACGCTTTAAGAAAAGGATATCCACCGCACTCCCAGGATCCACCAGTATTCTTCGAAGCTCGACGTTCCCAACTGGTAGTGTTATGACGAGTACATCTTGATGGGGCAATGATGTTCCTTTCAAGTCGTCCTCTATAAAAGTTATCGTCCGTGCATCTGCTTTGTTGCTGAACTTCCCTGTTACCCGTACTCCCGATGTTACCTGATTGACACCAACCTCATGTCGGATTTTCTTCACTCTCTCTCGGATTATCTGCTTAGACGGCCTTCCTGACTCAAGAACTCCCGTGATGGTATGTACTACCCTACGCTCCTCCTTCTTGCGGTGTCCCCCCTTCTAGCCAATGAGGGCAGGGCTTTTGTCCACCTTCCGCAGGGTCCTCCCGCCTTCTTTCCCCTCCAGTTGAGGCATACTTCTTGATTTTTCCTGTTTCGACCATATCTTGGATGATATGGCGTAATCTGTAATAATCCTCGGTTGGATAGTCCTCAGTCCCGTGATATTCGCAGTATGGTCTTCCTGGCTTTCCCCTGTAACCCCGAGGTGGCTGCATGAAACCAGGGTCGCTCTTTATATACCTAAATATTATCGACATCTTCTTGTTGAGCGGTGTATATATCCGGCCCCTCTTCCATTTTTTCTGATTCTTCGAATCTCGTTGCCTTTTCCTGGTACATTCCTCTCCGAATTCGGTTGGCGCTTTTGAGACTTCATGGCCTCCCTCGCTGTTGGCCACCGTTTGAGCACTCCGCCTCCTACTTTTTACTGACTCCTCCACGAGGATGTATTTCTCTACTTTCGAATACAAGTCCTCCAAGCGCGTTGGGTCGAACTTTATCAGTGACTCATGCAACTGGGTCCTTGGAATGACTACTGCGATATAAGCGCGCAAGCAATTGCCTCGTCCATGCCTTCGACATTTATAACCTTTGTCTGGAACAGAGTAACGAAAGACCGGATGCTTTCTCTGACCTCCTGTCATAGGTTGAACAAGGTGTTAACTCCGACCCTTTTCTTTCGCAGGTGCACGAACTGGATGACGAACGTTTCCTCTAGCTCAGAAAAGTTCGTGATTGATCCAGCTGGTAACGCCTAAAACCATAACATAGCTCCGTGCCTCAGGGTTGACAAAAATAGTTTGCAGAGTAAGGAGTCATCATTTTGGTACAGCACCATCTGGCTCTGGTAATAAAGGATGTGGTCCATAGGATCCCTTGTTCCGTCGTAGGTTTCGAATTTCGATGCATGAAACACTTTTGGAGGTTTCAAACTCATTATCTCGGTGAGAACAACGTTCCCTTAAGTTCCCGGATTGCATTACGTACCTTTTGCCCAGGGTCATTTCCACGTACGAGTTCCTCATCCCTCCTTCTTAACATTTCCTCCACTTCTTTCCTCGTCATTAAGTTTTTAACTTCTGAGCTTCCCTGCTGCGTCTTTATTGCCGTTGAATCCTCGGTCCAATCTGCCTCCGTCCTTGAAGTTTGGACAGTATGACCCCGGCTTTGCTCTCCGTCCGAATCTTCCTCAGTCCCTACTCCATCACCCAGTTTTTGTCGGAGTTCCTTATTTTCCCTTCTAATATTCGTTATTTCGTCATTCTGTTTCTCTAACCCTCTACGCATTTCCTCTCTCATCTCCGTGAGCAAGTTGTACATTACAAGCATATGATCTTGCACATTCGGAGGTGAGTCTGCTGGTAAGGGGTTTGATGGTTCTCCGCATGTTTGGCCCCTGGCTCTTCCCATCTTGATCATTTTCTCCTTGTAAGTTTCCCATAAACGGTGCCAAATTGTAGATGTTGATTTTCGCTCTACCTCAAGATACTCTTCCTTCCTTTCAAAGCTCGACTGGACCTGCAAATAAGCCCACTCCGACGATCAAGTTAGAGTCTGTAATAATTTCTTTTGTATGTCTTAATCTATCTTTTCAGAGAAAGGAAGAAAGAACCAACCTTCTTCTTCATCCATAAAGACTTCCCTTTATAGGGATTTCAATGATAGTTTTCTGTCCCATCCCCTGAGGTGATTCAGAGTAGTTTACTTACTCTCTGATGTGTCAGTTGCAGGGGTAATTGCAACTGCCCTGACAATCTTGGGGCAATTAGAACTTATTTGACATGGTATGGGTTGTCCTGGCTATCAATCAATGGCACATCTGTCAGATCCGTCTTACCGATCTACACTATCACTTGATATCTACGGAGCACCTCATCTGAACTACTTGATAGGTGATAATGGCGTGTTCGAGCTGAGTATCCGTGTGTCCGAGAATTTCCAACTACGGTACCTATCAAGCCTTATATCCGAGCTTCAAGTCTATGCTTTCGAGTATCGTTCGAGCTACGTGTTTATACATCCGAGAATTTCCCTCCACAAGCACCAAGAGCAGCAACAATTTCAACAACCGTGTGAAATCCTCGTCACCCACAACAACAGTGATGCCAGTATGGCCAACATATTCAACCCTCTCTTTGGACATCCTTGGTGACTGTAGCATGCCCAGGGATAGAAAAAGAGAGAGAAAGTACCTTGGAAAAGGAGAGGACGATGGATCCTGTGAAAAAAAAATTATCTTCCTTGTTCTTTGCTTTTTGAGTAGAGATGATGAAAACAAGAGATGTAGTTGAGGAATTTAAGTACTCTCTAGTTGGATTTGGGAGGATTTTTGTTTCCTTAGCTTTAGGTGGAGTTGAGATTACGACCTACTTAGGTGGAAGTCTCGACTCCGTTAAAAATGGTAATTGGAAGGGGTCTCGGAATTGTAACTACGAGGAATTGTTCAGCTAAATGCACGGAAAGGAATTAAAAGTGTGGAATTTCAACTCCAACTCTCCCCAATTATTGCATCCAAACATACCTTTAGTGTCAATTAAAAATATTAGTATCAGGTTTATGATCGCTAATCCATTAACAAAAGGGTTGTCACTAAAAAATTACAAAGAAAATGTTATTAAGATGAGACTTTTGTGGAAACTCTGATGTGTATAAAATTTTGTGGTCGTTTGTAATTGACATTACTATATCTATCTATCTATCTACTATCGGGGGTAAGAAGTTTTGGATTGAGCTGATCTTTTGTGAGAAGATCATTCTCACAAAAAATCAACCCAATCTAAAACTTCTAAATCCATTACAAGTGGTTTACAGATTGTGGTAAAAAATTGATGGTCTACATTCTAATCACTTTTGATGGGATTAGAAGGTTCAAATTGGGCTGAATTTTGTCAAGATGATGCTCTCATCATATAAATCATCCTCACAAAAAATCAGTTCAATCCAAATCTTCCAACCCATATTTTGACAAATGATTGTTTTTATTTATGTCCTTGAATGCTCCCCACATATATATTATGGTATTTGAATTTATGATAACATGAAATATCTTGATAAGAAAAATTAAAAGGGCAATTTAGACTATACTAAAAAAGGTTGTTGATGATGTAGTATATGAAAGGGAGTATGACATTGATGATATATGACCGTCGTGACTCACATTAATAATCTAACTAAATACAACATTATAATATCCACCTAATTGGGGTTATTGACATTTTGAAAATTTGTGTACACGTGTAAATATTGTTTAGACCATATTAAATAATGTCCCATGCAGCCTTCACATTTTAGACTTTCCAATTTTAATTGGATTCTAATTTCAATTGTCTATAGTTATTGAAATACCCCAAGTCGTTGGATTTAGTGTATTCCTCATTGAGTTTTAGTGGAAAACCTTAATGGTAAAGAATCCTTCTAAAAGAGGAACTTTGGGCCCACTACTCTCCTCTATATAAGTATGGATTAACACCCATATTAGGAAAAATAAGAAATCAAGAACAAGAAAGGTAAAATGTTAGAAGCACTCTCCAACATTTTTTATCATTAAATCCATCAAGAAATGTAGACCAGGCTGATCCAAAAATTAGAGAGAGAAGAAGGTGAGTCTAGAAATCAAAGGAGTGGATTGATTGATTAGCAACAAAGAGATCATATATATTAATTTATACAAGTTCTTGTGGCATGGTTTTATTCGTTACAATGGACAAGGTACACTCCTGAATTCAATTTAAATTATGAGCATCTTAGATAGATCTTGAGATATATGTTTGATTATAAATGATCAAAGTTATGTTTATATGCATATTAAATTATGGTTAACATCTTTCACATTGTTTTCTTTGCATTTAAGTAAGTTTCAACTAAGGTTTCAACAGCGATTTCGTGGCACAAGAAGCAATATCTTTAGAGTTTGAAAAATAGGCATTAATGATTGTGGAAACCTCAACTCCTAATCTAGGAATTGTTAGAATATCTCGATAGGGAAAAAAAAAATTAAATGAAACTTCATTTAGTAGATTAGTAATGAAATGTCCAAGATAGATTCGATAGGATTTTATTTAATTTACTTAAAAAGACTCAGTATGTTCCAATAGTGTATTGAATCCTTTCAGTAGATTCAATAAGATGTTAGAATCAATGCAAATTTTTGGTATCATCTTATCGAATAAAAAGTTAATCTTTTTTTTAAAAGTCCATTTGGTGAGTAATTTCACTATTTATTATTTAAAAGAGTTTAAGTGGGTGAGACATGTAAGAAAAGTAGGTGCAAATAATGAGCCCCTTATAAAAATCATTTAAATTAGACTAATGATAAAATTAGATAACTCTGATGAGTCAATTTAGTTTCTAAATAAATAAGATAAAAAAGAGTTGTGCCACCTTGTTTGCTCTATGTGCCCACCATTGAAATCTCTAGAAGCAAAGATTTCAAATCGAAGATGTAGATACGCAGACTTCGAAATCTTTGGAGAGGTTTTAAGCTCATCTACATGGGTTTAAGAGTTACAACCATTCAATTAAAGTATGAATGGACACTATAAAACATGTTTTTATGAAATTTTATTTTTGGCTCATAATGACTCACATATCCAAAAAATAAGGGAAAATGATCTATCTAGATTTTGTAAAGATTCATTTGAGAGATAAAGAAGGTGTTAGGCACCTTGTCCCACCCATCATAAGATGATTACCAATATATGACTATAACTGTGATTTTGAAAGATTAACTTGATTTTGAAAGAAAAAAAAAAACAAGTAAAAGAAATTATGAAGAAAAATAAGAAATCAAATAACTATAATCTAACTTTAGAAAATGAACAAAATGAAACAATGAACAAGCTAAAACAGAAATGTTACTTGCTAAACTTTTTTATGAGCCTAGGATTTTGGTGAAAATCCATGTGGATTTCACCTTCTTTGATCTAAAACTTTTTTGAAAGGTTATGTGCTTGCTTGGAAATTTCTTTTTGTTGGTTTAACTTTTAGAAGATGTCCATGAGTTGAACACCACCATGGAAATATTAGAGACCTTATGCATGCAATGTGTCCTCTTAGAGATTATTTTTATTAGGTTAGAGAATTAGGTGTAGATCTAGGTAGATCCACACCTTTGATCCTTAGCTATTTTAAAAAAAGACAAAGTGATGTGTGTGCATGTTGTGTATGCATGTAATGGACTTAGAAAGAGAAGATTACCTCTAAAGAGAGATTATTTTCTAACTCTTAAGCTATTAGAAAAGAAAATGAAACAAAGTTTTATTTTAAGAATTTAACTTGCAATGGAAAATAAGAATAACTTATCTAAAATTTTAAATTTGCTAGAATGTAAACAAAATAATTATCTATAATAATGTTTTTGAGAGTTTATTGAAGGCTTATAGGAGGAGATTGCCTGTAGGAGGTCTTACTCTCCACCTCCAAGTCTCACAAGAACAAGTCTAAGATTTACATTATTGTAAGTAAAGAAAACATAAATATAAATTTGCTTAAATGAAAAAAAAAGAGGATAGGTAGAAAATGGAGGTTTAAAAAGGGAGAATGGAGAGTTCAACCTCACATTGATTTTCTTCTTCTTCTCCTTCTTGGTTAGAGCTTCTTGAAGGTTTGGGAATGGATTTTTAAAGAATTTTGATAGGCTAAAAAGCTTTGAGGATAGATTTGGATAAAATTTTAACTTATTTATGTTTCCCCTTTTTGCCTTGGATGGGGGATCCTATTTATAAGAGTTTAGGAAATCCTTGGGGATAAACTTGTCCCAAATCATGGAGTTCTCAATATTTTCAACAAAACCTCTATGCAAAGTGTCATTTTCACCTTCTAACCTTGACTTTGATGGTCTTTATCTTCCAGTTGGATCTTACCAATCTTGATCATCAGTGAGTATGATGATAAATATCTAAAAGGTCTAGAGAATTCTTGATGAAAGTTAAAATGGTCTTAAGACCTTGAGTCAATTGTGAATGAAACAACCAAAATGACATGTAGTTAGGTGATAGGTTTTTGGTTTCTTTGATCATTTCTCTTAAGAGGATCTCTAACAAATTAAGGATAAGTTGGTCATTAAGCATAAGTTCTAAAATATTCTCTAAGGAAGATAAAGTGATCAATAGCTTTGAAATTTTGTCATTTTACCTTGAATGTCATGGGAGCTCTTTAAATGATAAATAATGTAGAAGGGGTATTTGTCTCTAATATGTCTCAACAAACCAAGGTTAATAAAATAATTGGCCTTAAATGGGGACAATCAAGACTAGAGCCCTAGTTAGGGGATTTGGTGAATTACTAAAAAAAATGATGAAAATTTTATTTAGAAAAATAAAACAAATGTAAAAAAGGTAAAATAACATGATTTTCTTGAGAGAAAATAAGATTAAGGGATATGTTTAAGGTAATTAACCTTAACAAATTTGAATGCACATGTGGTTTAAAAACTACTTAGTAAAATTGGCCTTAGGTGACTAATAGCCAATGCAAATTTTTCTTCTGGCCGTTGGTCACCTCCATACCAAGTAACTTATTATTCTAGTCATTAGTAACCTATGGCCAGGCTAAAAATTAAGTCTGACCATTAGTTACCTTCATACCATGCATTTTTCTTATCTGGCCATTGGTAACCTTTGGTCAGGCTAAAAATTAAGCTTGGTCATTGGTTACTTTCATATCATGCTAAAAATAAAAAATGCATTTTATTTGTTGGTTTAACGTGGGATATTTGCGACCACTTAAAAATTGACTTGTCAAATTCCTTCTCAAAGGGTTTTTTGTGCTCTCGGGCTCAGTCAAGGCAAAATGGAATATCTATAAAAGAATTCGAAGTTTTTTTACTATTCTCTTTAGTAGATTTAGACCAACTTGTTTTAGCAATTTCAGTAGGTACCTATCAAACATAACTTCCTATCAATCATTACAAAACCGTTTCGGTAGGTACCTATGAAATTTGCTAGAACTAGTTTGATATGAACCTATTGAATAAAATTGTAAAAAAAGTCTAAGTTCCTGAATTCGAAATAATCGTTTTTGAAGATTTAAAGGTGATTTTTCCATCTTCTTTAATGATTAAATTCAAATATATATATATATATATATATATATATATATATATATATATATATATATATATATATATATATATATATATTTAAAAAATTGATTTTTTAAAGAAAAAAAATCATAAAACCTAATCTCCAAGAGAGAGATAGAGAGGTAGATGGTGAAGAAAATGGAAATAATGAATAGAGAAGATGATTTGGATTTTTTTGCGAGCGATATAGAGAGAAGATGGTGGGTGTACGAAGAAGGGTAAAAATATAATTTTCTAATTTTTTATTTTTTAACTTAAGTGAGCGCGGAGAGCAAACATGGTGGGCGCGACTCGCGAATAGCAGTGTAGCTGTGCAGCACGACTCGATAAAAAAGTCTCCCAATCAAACTTCTGTTCACTAATAAAAAGCCCGGAAAAAAACAGAGAAATAGAGAAACGGAGAAACAGAGCTTCTCCTTCTTCAAATCTTCAATGGCGTCCGTCCTATCTTCCTTCAAATACTCAGACAGTCTCTCTGTTGTTGGAATCTCAATCTGCACAGCTTTTCTTTGCGAATCCATTTCATGGCTTCTCATCTACCGAACTTCTTCCTACAAATCCCTTCGATCCTCCATCGATAAAGCCTCCAAGAAACTCGAAACCATGAAAACCATCGAAACCAAATCATCTTCATCCACCAAGAAATCCAAAACCAAGAAGATCGATCGATTTGAAACTAGTCTCAAAGAATCCACTCGCGATCTCTCCCTCTCCAAATTCAAATCTGGAGCCGTTGTTGCTCTTGTTCTTTTCGTCGTCTTCGGACTCCTCAACTCTCTCTTCGAAGGCAAACCCGTCGCTAAATTGCCTTTCTCACCTGCTGCTCTTGTTCAGAAGATGAGTCATCGAGGTTTACAAGGAGACGATCCAACCGATTGTTCAATGGCGTTCTTGTACTTCTTGTGTTCCATCAGTATCCGTACAAATTTGCAGAAATTTCTAGGGTTTTCGCCTCCGAGAGGAGCTGCGAATGCTGGACTATTCCCGATGCCAGATCCAAAGATCAATTGAGTTCGTTAAGCTTGCACGGTGAGAAATTTGATCTGTTCAGTGATTGTTAGGGTTTGAGATTCCATGGATTTTTCTCATTATTGTACTATTTGCTTAGTTTTGCAGTTTGGATAAATTGTGCTTCTTCATTGTTTCTGAGGTCGATATGCTTTTAGAATTTCTGAAAATTGTTTGAAATTGAGATTCAGTCATCATTCAGACTCTCTAAAACCGAAGAATTACAAATATCCATCCGACTTGGGCCTATAAGACATGACGGATCCATAAATACTCCACCTTTGTCGTGTATTCCTAAGATTTAAATACTTAGACTTGACGACAATCTGCATTAAAACTTGGTCTAGTAATTGATAAAGTCATTGTTTAAATCATAAATCTCCTACTGTATTATTAGAACTTTAATTTGGTTACAAGGTTTAAAGTCCAAGACTTACCTCTTATTTGATGAGGGCCTCAATTTTCTTCGAAGTCAAACTGGTTGACTAATTGATCGGGTTTTTGTGTTTATTTTGTTTTATTTTTTAAAGTTTATGAGCATTCAATTATTATGCTGATGTTCTCAATTGAGTTTTCCTTGTATTAAGGAAGCAAGCTTTCATTCTTTATATCATTGGAGTATCCCTAATTTTGCGTGCTTTTTAGCTGTTTTCCCTTTCTATATGATCGATTAATGATAAACAATGCAACTATCTTTAACAATCCCTGAAATTTGTAAAAAACTATATGTTGGTAGCTATCATTCGACCATGATTAATATTAAATAACCCTCCAACTGCCTAAACAATGTGTACTGTCATTTTGCACTGCCTAAATTCCCTACTTACTGATCATTATTCACTCCCATGTGATCATAGATAGGTAAGGAAAAATTTGTTAAACACAATCTTGTCAGCATCAAACCACTTTTTTTATAGATCAACAAAAATATATTAATAAAGGATGCAGGTTGAGTGACCTGCGGAATACAAGAAAGGAGCAATAAAATAGGGTGGGGGGACTCAAGACCTACCAGCCCCAATACATATTGAATCCCATCTAAACAAAAAATCCTCAAAGAAAGCCCCTTTAAACTCCTAACAGGCTTTAGACCAAAAGAGCAATAACACTAAAATGCTAATGATAATCTTGTGAAGAGAGTGACCACTTTTATTACTTTATCTAGATTAAGTTTCTTATCGATCCCCTTGGAATCACACACAAGAGTATTATACAATCTGACCCTATTTTACTCATCAATTCACTCAGTTGGAATTTGGGTTCCGGGTACAGGGTTTGCCACTCTAGAATGAACCCAACTCTAGAGATAATTAGTTTTTTTTTTTGGTTTCCTAGATCTGTTAGAAGTTTTTTGGACCGTCTATTTTTTTGTAAACCACTTTTGATGGGTCTAGAAGTTTCGGAATGGGCTGATTTTTTGTGAGGATGATCTTAGCAACCAACTATTTGGCCAACACTAAAATGCTAATGATAATCTTGTGAAGACAGTGACCACTTTTATTACTTTATCTAGATTAAGTTTCTTACCGATCCCCTTGGAATCACACACAAGGGTATTATACAGTCTAACCCTATGTTACCTAGTTCGTCGATTCGCTTGGTTTGAATTCGGGTTCGAGGTTGATGGTTTGCCACTCTAGAATGAGCCTGGTTTGTATGGGTAGGTAGAGATAATTAGTTTTTTGGTACGCTTTGGTTTCCTAGATTGGTTAGAAGTTTCTTGGACCGTCCATTTTTTTGTAAACCACTTTTGATGGGGTTAGAAGTTTCAGAATGGGTTGATTTTTTGTGAGGATGATCTTAGCAACCAACCATTTGGCCAACATGTTTTGTCCTATATGGCTTAGAAGTTTCAAAATGAGATGATTTTTGGTGAGGAGATAAACCTTACCAAAAATCAGCCATTCCGAAACTTCTAACCCATATAAGAAAAAACATGTTGGCCAAACAGTTGACTGCCGAACATGACCCTATATATATATAATCCAATTGTTAAAAAATTCTAAGTTAAATAGTAATAAAATAATCCAAATTTTAAATATTAACAATGAAAAAATACAATAAATTGGTTTGGTTCGCCAAACCAAATTGTTGGGTTAGCTTAACCAAATATTTTGGTTCACCGAACCCAACCAAAATTTGGTGGGTTTGTGGTTTGCTTGATTATACAAACCGTACCATGAACTGGTTCACTTCATACCAGTTCGTGGTTCAGACTAGTAGCAATGAATTGGGTAACATAGGTCTGACCTTTTGGGAGGAGCACTACAAGGCTTTCACCTTCATCTGGGCCAGAATACTTGTACAGTTTCCCTAGCCATATTATGATGACATCTGCTTTGTTGGACATATCATGGTTTCTATATGGTGAAAAAAGTTTTCTGTTTTTGTTTTGTTGACTATCAGGATAGGGTGGCGAGACAAGTTTGTGTGAAAAGATATCATGTTGGTGGCTGAGGTAGTTTTGTTGGGTGTTACAAGTGTTTTGAGATAGGTACATGAAGCAGAGAAAAGAATGTGCGGGAAGGAAGCCCGCGTTGTGTCTTTAGAAGCCACAGATTTTAAAAAAAATTCATGATTTGAGCTAACAGTTCAAATAAGAACTCTTTTTTTTTTGGGTTAACATAACAGATGTTATAGCATTAATGCTGAAGGATGATAAGATTGCTTGTTTAACGGTGCCAGACTTTTACAAACCCATTTTAGTGTTTATTTTGGAGAATAACATCCAGTATGATGTTATACAATGTTGTCATTAGCATGACAGTTTAAATTTTAAATAACAATATTATTGTGCTATTTTTAGAATTAGTGGCCAGATTTTGAATTTGAGTGAACTTTGATATTCTAAATTCTCAGTTCCAAATTATTTGAAAAACATTTTCTTACCTCTTTTTAACATCAACTGTGGATTCCATGTCTAAAGAGTTATACCGTTTTGGGGATAGTACCAAAAAGGCCAGCAGCCTATTGTTACTTTGTTGTAATCAACTCCACCTTGCTTTCTGCTAAGAAAAGAAAAATTAGAACCATATTCTAGGTTAGTTTATTGTTTTTAAAAAAATAACTATTTTCATCCCATATTTTGCTAATTGTTCTTTTCTTTTTCCTATTCTTTCAAAACAATGTTGAGCTGGATCAATTATGCTCTAGTCAATTGGAGTAATGTTTGTACAATCTGTTACTATACTGTGTTAAGTTAATTGCTGTTGGTAATAGCTTCATTTTTCTTACTTGTCTTTCTATTTCATGTAGATTATAAGGCATTATTACTTAGCATTTAGCACAAACGAAAGATTATCGTCATCAAAACATCATAAATGTCCAAAAACTATTTGGATTAATTAGTGTATCCATTTGAGTCCATGAAGGGTATATTTGTTTGCACTGTTTGTAACTTCAGGTAACTTCTTCTTGAAAGTTGAAACATCGTTAATTTGCTATTGGCTGCTCAATTTATTTTATTTTTTCATCTTTTGACCTGTTTCAATGTGTTTCTGATAATCAATGTTGTCAATTCCCTCCTGCACGTAGCCTCCTACTCATCTCAATAGACTCTCCCGTATTTGAACCACTATGAGGTTTGCATGTATGAGCCACCGTTGGTCAATGGCCTTCTTGTGCTCCTTTGGGAGGGTCTGTGAATTCCAAGATCTTCTTTGTTGTTGGATCTGAAGGCTTCACTCTCCTGGTGAGGTCGTCTTTTTTTCTTTCGAAAGGCTAGGTTTTCTTTGATACCGAGTATATGTTATTGCCACTCACAGACTTACCAAGTTGGGAAGTTTTATCCTTTAATTCTACTCTGGTTCAGAAGACGAATCATTGAGATGTCGGGGGTGATGATCCTACTGATTGTTTGATGGCCTCCATTTATCTCTTATGCTCCATCAGTATCGAAACCAATTTGCCAAATATTTTTTGGTTGGTGCCTATAATAGGGGTTGTAGCTCTTCGAATGCCAAATAGAACAACTAATTGTGCTCATTTCACTTGCTTAGTTGTTTGTTAAGGTGTAGCTTTTGTGAGTTGAATGTCATACTGGTCATCTGTTTTATCATTATTGTACAAGGTCTGAACTCTTCAAATAACAGAAGACTTGGGTCCGATAGAGTGAAATGGAGGAACAAGAATCGTTTAGCCAACCCTAAACATTGTTTGAAAATCATGTTTACATTATGATTCAAAGTCTAATTTCTAGGAATGTATTTTATATTCGAACTTCAGAGTTTCGAACCAAATCAACTCAAAACTAAAGTGAATACTTAATTATGCCATTGTTTGTCATCTTGAACCTGTTATTCTACTAGAAGGTGGGGCATATGCAAAAGCACATGTATCAAAAGGGCTTATTTGTAATTTAAAATATTGTTTGAAAGATTTTTAATTAGATAGTATAAAAGGATAATTTTGTAATTTTGAAATTTTAGGCAATTTTTGGTTTCAGATTATCAACTTGATTTTTGCATAATTAGGAATCAAAACCATGGAGAATTAGAAACAACTCTCAGGTTGTTTCTCCTGATTCTCATAGACCATCCACTTCTAACGATCTTGAGAGACTTCTTGCAATAATAATAATAATAACAAATGTTATTAAAATAATAATGATAATAATAAAATTATTTTTAAAAAAATAAAAATAAAAATACAAAATCATCATAATTTTTTTTTGTGTAATCTTAATCTTAACATGTACACCTAAACATACAATTCATTTGAAAACTTGTAGAAAATGACTTAAATATCATCTTTTTCAACTCTTTCTAAAAATATTTGATTTCTCTCAAAAGTCTATTATCTTCAATTCGATTATAGATCTTAATTCTTGATTCTGATTATAAATTGTCAAAATTAGACTATAGAAACTGATTTCTAGAATCTAAAATCTCATTGTCCTCTCGAGCAACATGATTCTAGTACTGTGGATTGCAATTTTTTGAGTGTTTTATTAAAATGACCTTGATTATATTAAATTTTATTATTTTAATATAAAAGGCAGCATTTATGATAACTAAATGTTTTGTGTTAATCCCTTCTTGTTCGCCTTCTCTCGTTATAATAGTTAAGATTTGAAATGATTTATGAACAAGGCTTTGTTTTGATGAGGGCATGAGAATACGAAGAAACTAATAAGTTCGTTACGGATGATTGTTTACGGGTCGTTTTCAGGAAAATAAAAAAGAGTCAGACTAGCCTTACTTAGTTCGTAAGGAAAGTGTTCCAATAGAAAAAGCAAGTCGCAATAAATTGACTCGAAAGAGCCACTCGAAATTGACTCGCTGATGTGCATGTGCACAGAATCATACATCTTTTCCCCTTGTGAATCCCAGCGAAAAATATCTATGGAAAGCACGTGTTTTTTTTTTTTTTTTTATAATATTTGACGAAGCAGAATGAAACAATCTAGAATATTTGGAAATATTCATAGAAAGCAGTAATTTATTGATAAATATTGTAAAAATAAACAAACATGTTTTACGTTATAAAATGAGTTTCTCTGTCAAATTTATCACTCTTTTTTTTGAACATTATTACTCATAAATTCACCACTTTTCTATCAAAATTCTATCTTATTCTTAAGGTTTGAAGGCTGAAGGAGAAAATCAAGGTTCAATGGTTAAAAAAAAAAAAATCACTGAAGGGCACGAGGAATTTTGGCTAGAAAGTTGTAGATGAGGATACTTAGGTCATTTTGATTTGATTAATATCTTAGAGAAGACCAAGATCAAGGGGTATGTTACAGTCTGAAAACTGGTAGGGAAGGATTAAATAGTACATACTACTGGATTGTCCTCATTGAAATAGCCATGGTGAACTGGAATATATCAAAATATTTCCTGATAAGTCGGCAAAGATTAAATATTCATCCAAACTTTATTATAAACAAATCGGTATACATCCATGAATTAATATTAATTCCAGATATTTTTTTTAATAATGATACCTACCTTCAACTAGTTATTATAATTTTGGAAAACTCATTGTATATGGTGTGTGTTAACTGCTGTATGTATGTATGTATGTATGTATGTAGAAAGAAAAAATTGAGATGTGTTCTTCAATTGAGACATACCGATGCAGGTTTTGGTGAATAATTTGAGATGACCTCTTTGTCCTTGGTCTTCTCTTTCAGACTTCATGAAAAATGACCTAAATGTCTTCTCTTTCACAGTGATACCTTGAAATGAACCTTAAGAGCCCCCAAGATGATGAATGATGCGGGAAAGAATGGGCTCCATACGTACTGAGAAAACTCCATCATTTGTTCTCCCTCTCAATGCCAACAATCCTCTACCTCTGTATCAATCGGAGTTGTCTCAATTGTCCCAATAAGCCTTTCCACACTAGTCATCATCTCCCAAACGTTATAATTTCACCTAAAGCCAAAGTCCCACGCCCACCAAAAAGGAGTCCATTGATCTCCCCTTCTTGATTGACACAACATACAAATCGAAGAATAACACCATAAGCGAGGCCTCCCCACACAATCTTTCCTCTCAGAATCGAACCTGTTTCCTTTCCCCACCTTAAACTTCCTTTCTTTCAAAATAATAAAGTCTCCTAAGAATACCCTTCCACACTCACACCCGTGAGCTCCTCTTACTACTCCACTTTCCCACCCAAATTCTTGCACGCCAAACTTTTGATACACTACTTTACTTCTAAGACTATCTTCCTCCTCACCAAATCTCCCAAGCCACTTCCCCAACAATATCGAATTCATAGAAGTAAAGCTTCTAAAATCCAATTCCCTTTGACTTTTGGGCAAGCAGATCTTCTTCCAACTCACCATGTGATACTTCCTTCTATCTTCCCTATCATATGTCAAACAAAATCTCAATAGATCTTGTACATCTTTTGCTCCACACTACGTGGTAGCAAAAATAAGGAAAGGTAATAAATAAGAATCCTGACCAAGGTACCATTGATCAAAGTGATTTTCCCCCCTTTTGAAAGATGTTGAGCCTTCCAAGTGCTTAACCTTTTTCCCATTCTTTCCATAACCAGATCCTAGATTTCTTTGCTTCTGTAATCCGCCCCAATAGGAAGACCTAGATACAAAGAAGGCAAAACTCCCACTTTGAAACCAACCGAAGCAGCCAACTCTTCTACTCCAGACGCACCGCCAACCCCAAAGATCTTACTTTTCCTCAATTGATAGGTATCTTGGAGACCGCCTCAAAAAAATCCAAGGATTCCGCTAAGAAATTTCAAATGAATAGTCCAAGAACACCAAAGTATCATCCGCAAAGTGGAGGTGATAAATAAGGTGATTTTGTTCACCCGCTTAAAACACGACAAGTTACCATTCGCCACGGCTCTGAACAACATCCTACTCAGGGTTTCCATAACCACCAAAAATAGATAAGTTGATATGGATCTCCTTGCCTCAGACCCCTTGAGCTTTTGAAAAAGCCTTCAAGTGCACCATTGACCAAAATTGAGAACAAAGGAGTAGAAACACACTTCATAATCCCAAAAAACCTATTTCTCACCAAACCCCATCCTCTTCAAGAGATATTCAAGGCATGACCAACTAACATAGTCACAAGCTTTTTCCAAATCAATATAGCATACAAGCCCCGACGATTCCCTTAGCTTTCTTCTTGAATCAATGCACTCATTAGCAATGAGAACCCCATCCAAGATTTGGCGATAGGCAATGAAAGCCCCTTAAGAGGGTCTAATGATGTACTAGATCACCTTCTTCAACCTTGATGCTAAAATTTTGGATAAGATCTTGTACATCGACCAATGAGACTGATTGGCCTCAAATCCACAATATCCTCAACTACTTCCAACTTCCGGATCAACGCTACAAACATCCAATTCAGACCATGGTCCAAAAAGCCCTCACGAAAAAACTCCTCCAAGACCACCAAAAGATCAAACTTAATTACCTCCCAACAAACCTTGAAGAACGCCATGGATAAACCATCGGGGCCAAGAGCTTCATCATATGCTATACCACTTACTACACACCAAACTTCCTCTTCCTCAAAAGGCCTCTTTAGCCAATTTTGTTGCACCTCAGATATACACTCAATTTGCAAATTGTCAAGCACCGGTCGTGCCCAAAACTTCTCAATATAGAGATTTCTGTAAAAATTAAGCTCCTTATATAGATAACTCCATTATAACAACTTAGAATTCTACTAAAATACTTAAAATTAACATTCCTAACTATCTAACATAATACTAACTTTCTAATCTTTTTAATCATATTAGAACTCAAATTGGACACTTCTAAGCACTTCTAATTATAGCTTAAATAATAAAAACGAATTTAAAACAAAAATAAAAACTAACAAGGAATTGTACTCCTAACATAATTATGAAATAGAAATCCTACTAAAACTAGAAATATAAATTCTACTAGAATCACGAAACTATTAAGACTCTAACTAGGATTGTAGATGTCTTACATCAGGACTCACCACTAACTTCCCATGAAGGAATTACAGTCCTCATGAAGCCTTGTACCAAAGACTCCCTCCTCCATGTAACGCAAACTATTTGCTTCAAACTTGAAGGAATTTCCTATCAACTACAACCCTACCACAAAGAAAAAGTCGTTTGCCTCAATTGCAAGGCTGCATGGTATTCTCCATGGGACATAATCAACCTTAATTCTTGCTTCGCCGAGTTCTCTTATCTTCACAATTGTTGTCTCTACCTCCAAAACCGTCCCCCCCCCCCAAGTATTCCTCCAATAGCTCGAAAAACCTGGTTAGGCCACAAATGAAATGGTAGAGCCACCACCTCTACCCAATTATGCGGTAAACAATTAACGTCAGCGAATCTAGGTTTCTTGTGAATTCTAACACCATTAGAGACTAACTCCTTCAAATTACACACCGATGCCGGTGAAGTAGAATTTTCAGGTAGCCAAAATACATTTCAACAGTCCCCACTTCAACAGGGGCCATCTCAACACCTTAGCAGAGATTTCCTTCAGTAGACCACACTAGTCCCCCAGTTCGAGCAAGAGACTTAGAATTCACAGACAATGGCCCATCTCCAATGACCGACATAGGACGAAGAATGCAAGTCTTTGATCTTAAAGTATTGCCAACTTTTGAAGAAGCCCCCAAATCTTTTTCTTCAACAGATCCCCATCCTCTCCCCGAAACTGAGGATATGGGCCCCTCTCCTTCCCTTTCCCAAAAACCATGAGCTGAAAAAACGCATTTTCTTTATATTTCCTATCAACTGGGGGGCTAGTTCACTCCTTCTGTCAATAACCAAGTTCAAGGCCCCCACCTTCGCATTCCCTTTATCACTCTTAGTCAAAGTCAACGAAGAAGGGTCAACGAAATTCTCCCCCTGGAACCTTGACGATTTTGCTAGGCTTCCCACCCTAACCTCTCAACACCTTCAGGGATTACCACTGGTATGACCCAACCCTTTTCCTTAAGGACCAAGATCTTCATGTACCTACCAAAAGCGTTCTCCTCACCCTCACCCTGGTTGCCTTGCCATCCACCACCGATTTTGACCAAAGCGGTTTACCACGAGAAGATCCCACCACCTCCTCTGACACAATTGCAAGCCAAATCACCTCTTCTTTTTGCCACAAGATATAAGAATCGCCTATTTTGCCGCTTTCGATCACCTCTGCTACCTTCGTATTATTCATACATTTCACTTTAATCTCGAAAGTTTTCCAGTCAACTTGCACAAATTCCATCCTGGAATTGAAATTTAATGTGATATCAATGAAGGAACGCATAACAAATTTTATACCTAATTAATAATCACAAAGATAAGAAATAGCTGATGGGTCCCTTAAGATTCACCACCACCACCACTGAATTGCTAAAAGATAAATATTCTCTTACTAAGATCAATTTCTAAAGAGATTAGTTCTAAGAAAAATAGATGTCAGAGAAAATTCATGCCGATGCCATCCATTCTCTCTCCCAATCATACAGACCATTAAGAAAACTCTACATTTAAATTATTTTCCTATTCATTAATAAACGTAAAATAATAGCCAAGATCACAAACAGAGATATATACACCAACATTTTAAACATTCCCAGTAAAGTATCAAGTGAAAGAAAAGGGGATTTTTATAAATAATAAATAATTTTGTTTGTCGACGTTCTATTCTGTACAATTTATACATGACATGATACAGGACTGCCCAAAGAATATGTTGACAAAATCAAAACAGCTCACTCAAGCAAAGCAGAAAATCTAAAATTGAATACAAAATAATGAGAAAAGACAAGGGGAAACGAATGAAATGAATATTAAACCATCTGAAATAAAGAAAAGCTTTACAATATATATCTTACAGGTAGAGGAGACATGATTGTTCCTGCGTGGAGGGCCTTAATTAATGCAACAAACTTGAGCAAGGTCCCTTCAGAGAACCATTTGAGCTTCCAAGTGTAAGATCCTGTGACCATTTTCTCCTCAATCTCGGTCATTGGGTTTCCCTTGTCAAGATCAGCCAAAGAGTTGAACTTCTGACATGAAACACGGTCTAGGGTCAAAGTCACGCACCTATTTTCCCTAGGTTCAATTACCTGAAAATGAAATTTCAATTGTCGTTATACGAATACTTCAGGATTCAATAATTCCTGAAAATGAACACAAATCTATGATAAGAAAACAAAGTTAAGTGTCTACAATGGTTTAAGAAGCATTCATAGACTCTTATGCCTATACTCTCCAAATCTAATTCATATGGTTATAAGACAACACTAAGACCAGCTATGCTTTATGAAGATGAACGTCAGGCAGTCAAGAACATTATTTTAACAAATTAAGATGGATGAGTGGAAAGATTAAGAAAGATCAAATTAGAAATGAATGCATTTGGGAAAATGTAGTAATAGTTCCAATAGGTGATAAACTAAGAGAAAAGTCGACTGAGATGGTTGGGCATGTTCAGTGGAAGCCGATTACAACTAGTATCGAGAAATATTCAAGTTGAAGGCTCTACAGAAGTGAAGAAGATTCAAAAGAATGTGGATGGAGATAGTGAAAGTAGGTATGAACACTTTCTCAATAACAAAAGACGTGGCTCTGACCAGAGTGGAATGAAAAAGACCCAATCTATGTGATAAGGCTTTGAGAATGAGGATGGTCAAAGCAAATTGTACACCAAAGTTGAAATTCAGGATACAGTATAGATATTGGGAAAGGCGATGTGTGCAACTTTTAAGAGAATTGCAAGTCTACTGGCTGATTCAACCAAGACTCGACAGGTTTAGGCAACTTCCACACGGAAAAATATAGATTTAGCTGAAAATTTTTCTCTAATTAAACATAATTTTTTGAGAACTCTATGGCTTGTTTCAACAAGCAAGTCTCTATAACCTAGTCGAACATAGTTGAAGCAAATCACGCAGATTTGGTGCACATATAAGAACATAGTGTGTATATTTAATTATCTAATAAATTTTCTGAAGGAAAAGTATGGATGTGGAATGCATTGTGTATCTTTAGCATATGGCAGATACAAAAAGATCATTTTCTTTGTCGTCCATTTATAGTTTTTTATTTTACCTAACAATTTTAATTCAATTGATTGAATTTGAAAGGACGGCATAATTCTATTGCTTCGAGTAACATCTTTCTTTATTACAAAATTCAGTTTTTCTAGAAAAGTTCAACTTGTTCCAAATAAATTTTGGCTTCTAGAACTAGTATTACTTCACCAGAGTACATTAGTGACGGAACATTTTGAGAGGAATAAAAACTTCTCCAAGGAAATCAATTTCCTTAGATCTACTCCAGTCTTAGTAGCACACAGTAACTTGTAGTACCCATTAGTACATAATTATTTTTATTCAAAAATCTGTTTTTAATGAGATCAGTAACTTGTGATGGCGGAATTGAACCCAGGTTAATACCTATTCGTATTACCTAACATAAAAAACTAAGATTACATATTATATGATGTCTAATACATATATTTTATATCCTAAAATAAGACAAGAAAATCTCTCATGGAAAAGGATATGACTAGTTGAAAAAACAACCCCCTCCCTACCTTCCTCCCTTCTAAAATAAGACACAAGAACATGGAGTAGGATTTGTTCAGTTGAAAAACCTATCCTCCTTCTCAGTTCTTCCCTTGGAGAAGGTCCAAGACTGGATGAAATTTTCTTGACTGTACAGATAAAAACCATACTTATGTCCACAGGTCCATTGATTTCCATGTGCCCATTGATGACCCTAGTCATGGTTCAAAATATTGAAATGTATTGGTCAACACATATCAATATTGGCTAAGACCAATAAGAAGCATTGATCCTTAAGCATTGAATATTTCGAGAATGTATCGAACGATACAGTATCGATTTTTTTCCTTTATAGAAACTTTCCTCCGATACAATATTTTAAACCTTGACCCTAGTTGTTGTTGTTTCATAGCAGCAGCAACACATGTTATTGTCTAGCTTCTACTTCTTTTTCTTTCCTCATTCTTGTTCTTCTTCCTCTCTAATTTTCATGCCATTGTTGATCGTTCTCCTTTTTCTTGAAATGGTGAATACTTTAACTTTTTTATAGAACTCATATTTATACATGTTATAATTCTGATATATCTAGAATCCGTCATTAGTTATTTAATTTTTATAATTTCATTGTACGTTGCTTCACTTAGGTGTGCTCCTCGACTTGCGCCTCGGGCACCAAGCGGCCTTTGCGCCTTTCGCCCTTAACTACATTGGGTTGAATTGTATTTCACATTAGAAACATCCCTAGATTGAAGAAATCATTCCTAGACTCGGGTCAGTCAGGTAGGGTAATGTCAAGTTAAGGGACTTTAAACCTTCAGATCTACTCCAAGGATCCAACCTCACTAAATTTGGCTTTCATCATGTCCAACCAATTTTATGCCCTTCTCGACGTTTACCTAATATCAACATCTATCATAGTATTACTCACTACAAATTGTTAAAGCAGGTGGCAACTATGCACTTGGATGGTCTAGGCAGCCAAAGCAGGGACTGGGCGGGCTTCTAACAACACTGTTTGTGCCCTTAATAAATAAAGAAAACCAAACTGACTACTCTATCCTTTCTTAATGAACTTAATGACTAAAATAAGAAAGGAAATATAATACTATCAACATACATAAAGGCCCTAAACTATACATACTGCATCTTTTCTTTTGTCCCTAATCTTTACAAGCCTAGACAATTTATGAATGCAGGAACGTATGGCTCTTCTTCTTTTTCACTATTTATTATTTCTATGCTAAACCTACTCTGTTTCTTTTCCAGTCCTAGAAATGTATTGTGCTTAGCTCGAGTGGTTACATTCTAAATGTTGTGTTCTATTTTCTGAGTAGAAAATCTTGGAAGTTAGAAATATGAAAGTATGGATGTAGTTCAGTTTTTATTAAGAGTTCTACTTCCTGATCTAAATCTTTAGTTTTTCCTATAAAATTACAGTATTGAAGAATCAAAGCTTCTACAACACTGGGAATTGTTTGTTGCTGATTGCTTACAATAGAATTTACCTCTGAATAGATTGCAATAATGGTCATGATTGTTTGTTTTGCAAGCTGTAACTTGGTTTTTAATGACTAATAATGATATATAAGAGATTAACAGTCACGTGAGTTGTCGACTTACCCTTTCAAGTTTCAATATAATTTTCCATTGTTTTTCCCCCTGAAAGTTTATCATTTATAAAGAAACAATCCAATATATGTGTATGAATACTGTTATATACTTTATGCAATTAAAGCAGAAGAAATTAAGAAAGTCCAATGTAAATTTATAATTACCATCTCTGATATGTTACCGATGGAGCAGCATGAGTCCAGTAAAAAATACGGGGAGGATGATGCATCATCCACAGAGCTGAGTTGTACGAGTTCTTCAATGCACACAAACACATATCCTTCAATTACAAACAGGGACCTTGAAAGCCATGATTCCTCTGTTTAATCATGAAGTAAGAAATTTTAAGTACTAACAATCATGTATATATAACCCATGTTCCCCCTCAATTTGGGTCAAATAAAATGAAAAGCCCAAGTATACGCCAAAATAAAGTGTTTAGAAGAACTATACTTCCTTAAACAGACAAACTGGTATGTCAAGTCAAGAGCAGAATTACTAAATACTAACATCTGCCTGGAAAATAGAGATTTCATAGCATGGAACTAATTATACATATCCCCCTCCTTTGTTTCTCATTCTCCAAATGTTTCCATTTGTTAAACATAATGCTAACAAAAAATGATGCAAACATGTGCAGTGGATAAGATGCAACCTCCAAGGCTTAGGTTCCACAAACATAAAGGCCAATTGTGGATATCCCTAGGTGCTGCAGATAAGGTCCTTGTCGAACGTCATAGGACACATGGTCTCTCGAGTTAGAGGAGAACTAGGGTAGGTTGGCCTCGATCATTTGCCTAGACCAATTCAATGGTCATTCAAACATCATTGCAATTGAGAAGGATGAGTAAAAGGAGACAAATGGGTCAAAAAAAGGAGAAATAATGGACTATGTATCAACTTGCAAGTGTTCATGGTGCTCATCATTGTCACAACTACATAGCAAACTATCATCAAAATACTCAACAAAGGAACCAATGAAAGGACATAATACCCCGGCTATCATGCACATGAATGTAATAGGAACGTTGAAGAGTCCAAAAGACATTAGGAACGACTCACATAAACTATCAGGGGTCTTAAAAGTTGTCTTCCATGCATCACCAAGTCTAATCCGTATCTGGTGATACCCGCTCCTCAAGTCGAGTTTTGGAAACACAGATGACCTAGGCAACATATCCTCTAGTCGCAGTACAGGAAGTTGGTATTTGATAGTTATCTTGTTGATGACACATCTGTCAAGACACATCCTTCTATGGAGTGAGTAATGCAGGAAGATTACAGACTCTTGCTCCTCTCGTACCAGCCACCAATGTATGATTTCCTCTACTTGTCTCCGTACCTCCAACCGATTCATGGGTGGTATACGATGCTTCAGGTACTAAGTTGATCGCATGTGTATACTCCTCATAGGCGGCAAACCACTAAATAATTCAGGTAGGATCAACACCTCCAATTTCTCCAACAGTTGGACAATTTTAGGAGGA
Organism: Akebia trifoliata; assembly: GCF_017979445.1. NCBI lineage: Eukaryota > Viridiplantae > Streptophyta > Magnoliopsida > Ranunculales > Lardizabalaceae > Akebia > Akebia trifoliata. The sequence goes on from NC_141377.1 coordinate 29,456,098, forward strand.
TAGGTATTGTTGCCCTCAACATCACCACTTTTAGGCTTACCTACCAACGCATAAACTACCCTATACTTATAGGATGCAGATCAAATTAGAGAGAAGAAGATTAACTTTTATTAATTAGCCCTAATTAGGCTATATAGGAATTACATAAGATAACTTAAAGAGATGAAAAAGACTAAACTATCCCTACTGACTTATTAAACACTCCCCCTCAAGTTGGTGCGTGGATATCAACAATGCCCAACTTGGACAAGACATCTTCAAAGGAGGTTTTACTAACACCTTTAGTAAGAACATCAGCAAGTTGTTGAGAGGTAGGAACAAAGGGAGTACAAATCTGTCCAGAAACTATCTTTTCTCTAATGAAATGACGATCAACTTCTATGTGCTTCGTTCTATCATGCTGAACCGGATTTGCAGCTATGTTAATAGCTGATTTATTATCGCAATATAGTAAGAAGGGGGCTGGCACAGGAAGACATAAATCAGCTAGTAAGATTTTGAGCCACAACAACTCGCATACTCCAAGTGCCATAGCTCTGTATTCTGACTCAGCACTCGACCGAGAAACCACATCCTACTTCTTACTACGCCAAGTTACCAAGTTACCACCAACTTTAGTACAATACCCCGAAGTAGACCTTCTATCAGTCACTGAACCAGCATAATCTGCATCTGTCCATGCCTCAATGCGAAGATGACCATGATTGTTAAACAATATACCTCGACCAGAACATCCCTTAAGGTATCTAAGAATACGATAAACCGCAGCAAGATGAGATGTTCGAGGCGAGTGCATAAACTGACTTACAACACTAACAACATAGGCAATGTCAGGGCGAGTCATAGACAAGTAGATCAACTTTCCTACAAGACGCTGATATTGGCCAATATCTGACACACACTCCCCCTCAGAATCAGCCAACCTGTGATTCTGCTCAATAGGAGTATCAGCTGGACGAGATCCAAGCTGACCAGAGGCACTGAGTAAATCAAGAATATACTTACGCTGAGAAATAAATATACCAGACCGGGACCGGGCAACCTCAATACCCAGAAAATAACGAAGATGTCCAAGGTCTTTAATCTCAAATTGACGTCCTAAGTAAGTTTTGACCTCGAGAATGCCATCGTCATCATCTCCAGTAATGACAATATCATCCACATACACAATCAAAGCAACAGTCTTGCCGTGGGAGTGACGCAAGAACAAGGTGTGATCAGCAGAACTCTGATGAAATCCAAACTGATACATGGCCTTAGTGAAGCGCTCAGACCAGGCACGAGGAGACTGCTTCAGTCCATAAAGAGACCGGCGAAGACGACAAACATAGGTAGGCGAAGCAGAAGTAAGAAACCCAGGAAGTTGAACCATATAGACTTCTTCCTGAAGATCACCATTGAGAAAAGCATTCTTAACATCTAACTGAAAGAGAGGCCATCCTCTGATAGCGGCAACAGAAAGGAGAACGCGAATGGTGGTCATCTTGGCAATTGGAGCAAAAGTTTCCTGATAATCAAGCCCATAAGTCTGAGCATAACCCTTGGCTACCAGACGGGCCTTATAACGAGCAATGGAACCATCCGGATTATGCTTAAGCGTGAATACCCAGCGACATCCCACAGCTTTCCTGCAAGGCGGAAAAGAAACGAGTTCCCAAGTTTGAGTCTTTTCAAGAGCAGTCAACTCATCAATCATAGCTGCGCGCCACTCAGGATGGGCAATAGCATCTGCAACAGTAGTAGGAAGAGAAACAGCGGTAACAGAAGCAAGAAAACTCCGATAGGAGGGTGAAAGTGCTGAATCAGATATATAATTAAAAATAGGATAAGTACAAGTGCGCTTACCCTTACGAGTAGCAATAGGACGATCATCACAGGGAACAGACGGAGGCGGAGCTGGAGGCGGAGCTGGAGGCGAGGAGGCGAGCGGGTCGGACATAGGAGTAATGGTAGTATCACGTGGACGTCGAGAGTAAACCTGCAATGGAGGAAGGGAAGAACTGACCGGGAGTGGAGAAGGAGAAACAGGCATGGGAAGGGGCAATAAAGAAGGAAAGGGATCATCAGGTGAATCTAAAGGAAACCACTCAAATTGAATGCCAACAGACCCACTATAATAAGGAGTATGCTCAAAAAAGGAAACATCTCGAGAAATAAAACGTCGTCGAGAAGGAGGATGGTAACAACGGTATCCTTTCTGGGTAGAGGAATAACCTAGAAAAATACATTTTACGGCCTTAGGGTCAAGTTTAGTTCGATTTCGATCAAGAATTTGAACAAAACAGACACACCCAAAAACACGCGGAGGAAGTGGAAACACGGGACGATCTGGAGAGAGCTTAGAGAGGGGTGCGACAAACTGAAGAACACTGGATGGGGTCCGATTAATAAGGTAAACAGCAGTAAGAACCGCATCGGCCCAATAGGATTGGGGCACGTTCATGCCAATCGAAATGGCACGGGCTAACTCTAAAATATGGCGATTTTTTCGTTCTGATCGACCATTCTGCTGAGGGGTCTGAACATTAGACATTTGATGCTCAATGCCAGACTCTAAACAAAGTTTCAAGACCTCACTATAGGTGTACTCAGTACCATGATCAGAACGGAAGGTCTTGATGGTACGACCAAATTGGGTATGAACCATAGCAAGAAATTGTTTGAAGATTTCATAAACCTCGTTTTTGTGTTTCATAAGATAAACCCAAGTGGTACGACTGTAGTCATCGATGAACAAGACAAAATAACGAAAACCAAGAGTGGATATGACAGGTGAAGGGCCCCACACATCAGAATGAATTAAGTCAAACATAGCAGGTGTAGTAGGATGCATACTAATAGGATAAGAAGAACGCACATGTTTAGCTAATTGACAAGTTTCACAAGAAAAATCAAGCAAAATGTTATTATTAAATAAATTAGGGAACATGTGTTTCAAGTATCCAAAAGAAATATGTCCTAAGCGTAAATGCCAACGCATTACAAGAGCCTTATTAGACTGACTACTACTACTACTACTAAGCTGAAGAGCAGAATAGGTGCTAGGTGAATCGAAAACGTCCAAGAGATACAATCCATTCACTTCATGTCCAGTGCCAATCGTCCTCTTCGACTCCAGATCCTGAAAGACACAATGAGAGGAATAAAACGTTATACTGCAGTTCAAATTTTTTGTAAGACTACTAACGGAGACAAGGTTAGTAGTGAGTTGAGGAACATGTAATGTGTTAGTTAATGATAAAGAGGATGTAACAGGTACAAGACCTTTGCCAGCTATGGGAGACAAAGAACCATCAGCAAGGCGAACTTTGCGATGACCAGAGCAAACACTATAGGTGTTAAATAGAGAGGACGTACCGGTCATGTTATCGGAGGCACCAGAATCAATGATCCACGGTGAGGAAGTGGTGGAAACACTGTGTGCAGATGCAAAGGTACCTGAGTGAGCGAAGGTAGAAACCGGCTGAGATGAAGTCTCTATCTGATTGAAGAATTTCCTGAACTTGTCAAGTTCGGCTTGGGATAGAGATACCGAATCCGAAGAGGAAGTAGGAGCTGAAGGAGGTGTTAAGTTAGTCGTCTGCTGAGAAACGGCATGAGCTGAAGAGCGTTGAGACTGTTGACGATTCTGATTAGGACGACTATGAAGTGCATAGCAGCGAGCCTTCACATGACCCAATTTTCCACAATGATCACACTTATGTCGCTGACGGGTAGGCAGAGACCCACTGGAGGGTTGTAGAGGTAGAGAAGGTAGGCGAGCAACCATAGCGGAGTGATCTCCTGAAGAAAGAGGTAGGACAGCTGCGCGACGACTCTCATCAGCCAAGACATACGAATACGCAGTCTGTAGGGACGGAAAAGGATCCATTCCCAATAAATGAACTCTCGCATACTCAAACTCATCACGGAGACCAGCCAGAAACTGAAAAACCCGATTCTTATCCAAAATTGACGCATACAATGTCTCATCAAGAGGGTCCTTCCAAGCATAGGACGAGGAATAGAAGGTCAACTCCTCCCACCGAGCACGCAACTGTGATATATAGGTGGTAACTGAAGAATCACATTGCGAAAGACGAGAAATCTCACGCTCTAAGTTAAAGATCCGAACGTTATTTTGACGTTGCGAGTAAATGCTCTTAGCCGAATCCTATATCTGTTTTGCTGTAGAAGAGAACATAAAACCAGCTGCAATGTGTGGTTGCATAGATGTAACCAACCACGATCGGACCATTGAATCATTAGCAAACCAATGGGAGTAGGACGTATCGGTCGATGCAGGTTGTTTATCAGCTCCCGTGAGGTAGCCGATCTTTCCTTTGCCACCAATGAACATTTCAACCGATCGTGCCCAAAGAAGATAATTAGGACCATTTAATTTCACGGTGGTAATCTGAATGCTTGGAAAGTCGATCGAGTGAGAAGGAAGACCACTTGAGTCATTATTATTACCAGTAACTGAGGAAGATGACGTCTCAGAGGCCATATTAAATATATATATAAAAAAAATCTTCGTATTTTTTATTTGAAGGGAGTTCAAAGAAAACAAGGAAAAACTCTTAACAGCACTTTTGCTGTTAGTATAGACTCCAAACAGCCTCTATGCTAATTGTAGCCCTTGAACCAGATCCAAACGATGAACCCGGCTTTTGTTATGGTCGCAAACAGTCAAACTACGTTCTGTAGTGACTAAAGATCTCTAACTGCACCTCTGCAGTGATCGTATGCCTCAACTCAGCTTTCTGTTATGGTCGCAAGTCGTCAAACTGCCCTCTACAGTTATCGGAAGTACCAAATAGCTTCCTGCTATGGTCGCAGACAGCAGAACAGCAACCTGCTGTGTCGTAGAAGCCAGAACAACCTTTGACGATGTTCAAAAAACAAAAAACAAGCACCAAATAGCTTCCTGCTATGATCGCAGACACCAGAACAGCAACTTGCTGTATCGCAGAAGCCAGAACAGCCTCTGCCGATGTTCAAAAACACAAAACCAGGTCACCTGCTGTGATCGCACAACTCATACAGCAACTACGATGATCGCACACTACCAAAATCACTACCTTGAGTGTCGTAGGGCTTAGATACAGTCATTGCTGTGAGAATAGGTTGATCGCAGGCTTCGGTTAGATGATACAACCTGATCGCAGGCTTCAATTAGACGAAACAGCCTGATCGCATGATGCGATCAGGGTTTGGAATGAAAAAGAATGTTTGTTTTTTGTTTTTTTTTTTTTGTTTTTTTGTTTTTTTTTTTTTTAAGAGATTCGATGGAGGCAGAGAACTTGGCTCTGATACCAAGATCAAATTAGAGAGAAGAAGATTAACTTTTATTAATTAGCCCTAATTAGGCTATATAGGAATTACATAAGATAACTTAAAGAGATGAAAAAGACTAAACTATCCTTACTGACTTATTTAACAGATGCAACGTCAACTTCTTTCCTCGCCAGAAAATATATGTATGTGGTGTCGTTTGGTAGGTCATGTCTCAATGAAACAATCAATGCCTTCCCAATAAAATATGATAGCATCCATAGGCACCATATCGCACTAAACCTCGACCTCAAAATCATTACTAGTTAAAAATTTAACCAAGCACCTAGAAGTAATGGGGATTGTGGAGAATAAACTTCATAGGTTAACAGATGAAGACTCATCACACCTAATGATGGGGACATCAAATCTTGAAGAGTGTATTTTATTTTTTATTTAGATTTCTGTTTAGGGCCTTAATTTTATATATCTGGGGCTTATTTTGATGTTTTATTGGTCCATGGTCTTAGTATAATATTAGGGGCAGTTTAGTAATTTTAATTTTTCTTTTTAATTAAGTTTATTAGGGTTGAAAAATTAGGAGAGAAAGTTATGAAAATTAGGTTTATTATTTGGTGTTTTCGTTTGATTAGGACTCTTGGATTTATTTTCTTCCTATAGATTGTATTAAGATTTTTTATTAATGAAGAATAATGAATAAAATCGAAAGCTTGAACTTGATCTTTACAACAATGGGTGTGGTGTGAGGCCATTTTGGAGTGAGTACAATATGACACTCTTTTATTCTATTCTTTTGTTTGTCTTGATTTTCTTTTAGTTCCTTGTTCTTGATTGTCTAGAATTCTTGATTCTTGATTCTTAAAACCCCTTTCTTGATTTTTTATTTTTATTTCTTAAAACCTACAAACCTCAACCCTTAATCTTTTCCCATTTTCTTTAACCCTTATTTCATTAATCTCTTTTCCAAATCTTTAACCCTTAATCATTTTCCTTACCCTACAAACATTAAACCATTTTCATTGGGATTGTGGTCATACTTGCAAAAGGTCATAATTAAATACCCTAAACCTTCCCCTAATTGTAATTTCAAAATGTTGTAATTGAAAAACTTTAACTAATTGGGATTTTGGTAACCCTTTTCCTATTCTCACCCAAATCCTTAACCCAATTCCAAACTCATCCCCAACCAAATTTTCCTAAACCCCCTTATTTTCTTTTCTCCCCACTGTCCTACATCAAATTTGGTATCAAAGCATTGGTTCATGCAAAACAAATTAGTAGATCACGTTGAAGGGAAATGGACTCAACAAAGATGTTCTTAGAGGAATTGAAAATTTTGTTGTCAGAACTACGTTGAACACGCCACTCTTGGACATATTTTTGCATTGTTCGTGATCACATTATAAAAGAAATTGAAGAGTATAGACAATTAAATGATCCATGGTATGAATTCAGACAACAAAACGTGTGCTCCAAGTACAATCATTTTGGACACTTTAAATCGGAGTGCTCAAACAAGGATAATGAAGCAAATATGATGAAAGTCCATGCACCTAAACTCAAAGCGGGTAATGAAGGAACCAAGGAAGAAATCTATGAGCCTGATTTAAGCGAGAGTAAGATTGACGGGTGTGAGACATCGTTATTGAATCTTGAAAAAGAATCAATGTCTGAAAATTTTGAACAATTGGAAAAGAAAATTGTTGAGTCACTACATCCTTTACCACTTATACAAGTTTTTTCCAACCAAAAAGAAGAGGTAGATGATATTTAGGATAAACCAATGAGTTACATTATACATGGAGCATTTCAAAGTGCTAGTTTCAATTCCTGTCAAAAAATAAATTCAAATTTGGTTCGATAATGTCAACATCTAGGAAGAGATTGAATTGAAGACTTAACTTCGAGATGAATTATAATGGAAGATCACACCATGAGATGCATTAGTTGAGAAGCAAGCTAGGATCATATTGCACATGGACTACAAAGACTTCATATTCTGGGGAATTACCGCAATTTTATTTCTCCAGTGGCGAAATCTTCTCAGGCGAGAAGAATTGATGGTTACATCAAATCTTGAAGAGTGGATTTTACTTTTTTATTTAAATTTTTGTTTTAGGGCTTTAATTTTATGTTTTGGGGGCTTACTTTAATGTTTTATTGGCCCATGGTCTTAGTATAATATTTAGGGGCAGTTTAGTAATTTTAATTTATCTTTTTATTTAAGTTTATTAAGGTTCAAAATTTATAAGAGAGAAAGTTACGAAAATTAGATTATTTATTTAGTGTTTTAGTTTGATTAGGACTTAGATTTATTTTCTTTATATAGATTGTATTAGAGTTTTTATATTAACGAAGAATGATGAATAAAAAAGAAAGCTTGAACTTGAGCTTGATCTCACAACAATGGGTGTGGTGTGAGGCTGTTTTGGAGTGAGTACAATATAAAATTTTTTTCTTCTAATCTTTATTTTTCTTTTTTATTCTTTTGTTTTTCTTGATATTTTTTTAGTTCCTTGTTCTTGATTCTTAAAACCTCTTTCTTAATTTTTGATTCTTGAAACCAATAAACCTCAACCCTTAATCCTTTTCCCATTTTCTTTAACCTTTCTTTCATTAATATCTTTTCCAAATCTTTAACCCTTAGGCTATATTTGGTTTGAGAGAAGTGGAGAGAAGAGAAGCCCATTAAGAGAAGAGAAACACAATTTCTCTCCACCATGTTTGGATTAACAGGAGAGAACTTGGGACAACTTTGGAATTTTAAAATATCTTAAAAGAGATCTAAGGGCAAAGTTGGAATTATAAAATATTTTAAAAGGGTGTCTTTCCATTTCTCTCTTCTCTTCTCTCCAATTCTTTTCTCTCTCTTCTCTCCCCACTTAATAATCCAAACAAGAAAAATGGAGAGAATCTCATTTATTTTCTCTTCTCCTCTCCATTTCTCTCAATCCAAACATAACATTAATCATTTCCTTATCCTACAAACATTTTAACCATTTTCATTGGGATTGTGGTCATACATGCAAAAAGTCACAATTAAATACTCTAAACCTTCTCCTAATCGTAATTTCAAACTGTTGTAAACTTTGGCCAATTGCTATTGTCGCCCAAATCTTTAACTCAATTCCAAAATCATTCCCAACCAGATTTCCCTTAAACCCCTTATTTTCTTTTCTCCCCTCACTATCTTGCATGACATAGAGATCAAAGTTAACACTCGTATTATTCTTCTAGACTTAAGAGTTAATGACTCTGTATATCAGACATAAGCCTAAGGGGCAACTCGATCGATTGGTCGAAGAGTGCCAGTAAAGGATGCTGACGTAGCAAATCATCTCAAATCCCTAAAAATTAGGAATTTGACTATATCAAAAACTCAAGATCCCGAATAGAAAATATTCCAATTAAATAGAATATGAATAAGGAAAGGATCTTGATTAGATACATTCCTAATCAAGATCCTCTTTTAAAATAAATAAGGATCAATGAGGAAATCGGATTTAGGGAAATCTTAGGATTTTACTATATATAAATAAGGGATCAGAAACAACAAAGGTATGTTTTTCCACCCTACACATTGTTACTTTAGCATTTTTTTTACTCACCTGACTTGGGCATCAAAGAGGTTGTGTTGCAGACACACCCAAAAGAAATTGGAGTGAAGATCTAAAGATTCAAGCAACAATCTCAAGTTGGAGTAAGCTTTTTCATCCAAAATTTGGTGCCATTCGTAGAAAACTTACAAGGAAAAACAAAGTAAAGATGGTGAGGACAAGGTAGAAGAAACCTAAGGATGATGCACCACCACCCAAGATGCTATGCAAGCAATGTATGTTGTGCTCAATACAACAGTCTATGTTTTTTGGTCCCTATTCCCTAGTGCGTCCTCCAGCATTATGTATTTCTTCACTTTGACATACAAATCCTCCAATTTCTTTGCCTACAACTTCACCAGAGACTCGTGGAACCAAGATCCTAGAATTACAACTGTCGTGAAGGACAGTAACAATACGTTCATCTGGGTTCTCAATGGTGAGCACCATTGCCTTGAATTGAGTTGTGAATGCTTGAATGTTTTCTCTTGACTCCTGCCTTAAGTGAAACAAGGCATCCACCCCAACCCTCCTCCAACTCGACAAAGCTTCTAATGGAGCCTAAGACAAGGCTTTGAAACTAAGAAATTGTTTATTGCCTCAATGTGGACAGGAACAACTTGCATAGCAAAAAGTCATCTCCCTGGTGTACAACCAGCTGGTACATGCAGGATACGTTCCAATGGATCCTTTGTCCTATCGAAAGTCTCGAACTTCGGTGGGTAAAACTTCCTCAATGGATCAACCGTGAGGATTACCTCAGAAAATGGCAACCCTCTGAGTTCCCTGATCAGAGGATTTTGGGCTTGAGCTTGCCTTCCCTCTATGAGTTTACTTAGTCCCTTCCTGGGGTTGATCCCTTGCCCGAGCTCTCCTAGAAACTATATCGGGGACCTCGTTAACTTCTGATCCTTCAACAAGTTGACGCAATTCCTCGTTCTCCCTTCTTATGGCCTGGATTTCTGCGCTCTACCTATCCAACCCCTTGATCGGGGCCTAAAAGTACGACTTTAATCCCCAATTATGCAAGACCTTGGCACAATTTATCTAACCAATTCTCCATTTGAACTTAATATTTGCTTAGGCCTAGATAATAACTAGTGTACTTAATTTTAGTTAAGTCATGAGCATAATGGAACTAATTTGTTAATTAATTTCAGGTCCAAATATTCTCGAGATCATGAATAGGACCAAAATTAATCGGCAAGTGGAAAACACTCTAGAGACCAAGACATTGCTCCAGTCCAAAGTTGAAAATCAGAAGCCCCAATAAGACAGCGGCGTTGGATTATTGTGGAATTGCGAGCTTGAGCAACGCTAAATTTGTCCTCTCGTTAGAAGCTAAGTAATTAAGATTAGGATTTATTAAGAACACAGAAACCCTAATTTTCTTCTATTTAAAGGGGATCAGACCCTTTGTTTCAATGTACTTTTCTGGAAAAAGAATTTTAGATCAATATTAGGTTTTATGTTCTTTAGCTTTATGTTTTTGTAATTAAAGAGAGGTATTGTACGAAGTGATTAAAAATTCAAGGAAGATCATTTTCTTTTACAAAATCAAGAATTAAATTGGTGTTTTGATTATAATATCTCTTGCTAAAGGTGAAATCATCATCTCTAATGTTTTAATCATTTTTTTTTTCAATCTTTCTTTTCTAGGTTATTTTTAATCGCCCAAAAAGAGTTACCAATCCCTTTTAATTTTGGTTCTAATCCTCAGTTTAGTTTCGAAAAATAAGCAGAATATTTTCTTCATTTCATCAACTCACATACCTTCCCTTGGGTTTGACCCTTTCTTACCCTAGCTAAGTAAGGTAATATAAATTTCTTTGATGAGATAAAAATCAACAAATAGAGTTTCATCACCCCTGTTGCACCTAAGCTCTCATTTGGGTGAGTAGCGAATGCATGGCCTACATAACATCTTGGGGGGTTGATGTTTCATCCCTAAGCTTCTCCTATCTTGTCCTCACCATATTTGTCTTGGCATTTCTCCTTGTAAGTTTCCCACGGACGGCACAAAATTGTAGATGCAAAACCTTGTTCCACCTTGAGATTGTTGTTTGAATCCTTAAGATATTTACTTCAATTGCTACCGGACATGCCTACAAACAACCTTTCCAACACTCAAATCATGTGAATAAAAAAAGGTAGAGTAATAGTGTTTAGGGTTAGAAAAGCATACATTTGTTGTCTTTGATCTCCTATTTGTAGAGAAAAACCCTAGGATCTCCCGATATTCGATTTTATCATCGATCATTATCCGTTTTTAAAAGTGAATCTTGATAAGGAATGCATCTAATCAAGATCATTTCCTTATTCACGTCATATTTCATTAGAATTTTCTCTATCTAAGATCTTCAATTATCTTTGATGCGGTCAAAACTCCCTGATTTTTAGGAATTTGAGATGATCTATCACATCAGCATCCCTTGTTGGCACTACCCGACAAGTTGTCCCTTAGGCTTGGGTCTGGAACACTAAGTCAATAGCTCTTGAATATAGTGTTAACTCGGATCCCTAGGTAACATGTGTCTTCATCTAGTAACATGCAAATTTTATCCTCTACAAAGACCATGTTACCCTTTTGAAACCAAGTAACTTCGTAGGAATGCAGACACTTATCTGTTGACAACTTGAGTTTTTCCACCACCTCTTTAGAAATCATGTTTTTACTGTTGCCCCGATCAAAAATAACATTGCATACCTTCCCAACACAACAAACTCATGTGCGGAATACATTTCGCTATCACCAATATTCAGATGCGTCCAATTTCCATGTTGCCAATATTTGCCGAAACACAATGCTTTCTCCTTGTATAGGAAGAAATCCACTTCTTCCTCCTCACATTAATCATATTATAGTGCATCATAATCCCTCTTCACTCTCACCTTCAACGAAGTTGACTCGTCGATGAGGACAAGTATAAGAAGCATTTCCACACTCCTCACAAGAGTAACAACACATTGGCTTATTCTTCTTTGGATTTTTTCACCTTCTCAATTTCTATTGTTTGGGATCCCAAATCCTTTCCAAAGTGAGGTTGTTTCAAATAACCCATCGTTAAATCCTAACAATTTTAATTAAAAAAATTTGGTTAAATCAATTTTGATAATTTAATTGGTCGAAACAGGTTCCTTTGAACTTTTGCTCCATATGCAAGGTTAATGGTTTATCTGTTAACCACCTTTTTCTTTCACTGTAATGTTGCTAGGTTGATGTGGACTTCCATTTTTAGCTTGTTTGCTACTTCCTGCATTTTGTTTTTTTACATACCTAACTTTTTCCCAAGTCAACCCACTTTGGACTTCTCATCCAGAGGGAGCTTACTTTGGATACTGTTTCCATATGCAGTTTGATGGGGCTTGTGGAAGGAACGCAACAAAAGGTTGTCCGATCAAAAGTCTTCTATGTTTCTTTGGTTCTCTCAATTTAGAGAAAGTGAAGAGTTGTTGTTGAGGACTTTGTGTTCACATAGGATAAGATTCTAAGGGGTGTTGAGTGGTTAGTTGTTCCTAACTTTGAAGTAGGTCTCCTTGACCTCCTTGAGTTTGTGTTTCTATTTTCCTCCTTTAATAAATTATAATTATCAAATAAAATACCTTTTTGTTGACAAAACAAACAAGAGAATTGTTAGCATTTAAGAGAACTAATAGTACAACAGGAACTGAGGAAAAATGTAATGCGGATGCATCCATGTATTATCTTGTACAGATATCAGCATTGTATCATAGCTATGTGAGTACAATAGGCAGGCTGATCTACCATTGATTATGGCACGGAGATGTACACGCTACAGAGATAAACCATAAGAAAGAACTTATCAACGGTTATTCTACTAGAATTTATTGAAAGAATTTCAGAGTCATTTGTTGAACAAAGAATTGGTCGTATTAGTCACAATTAACATTTAACATAAGCTATGAATAACTGACAAGTAAAGAAGCACATTGGCATGCATAACTCAGTTCTCCAGAAAGCAGAAGATATATAGGAACAGAAGGGAACAACATGAACTAGTGCAAAGCTTACCTTCACGATTATTGCTCCAAAATAGTAACATTGAGTACAGGAATATGCTCATATTCAAACCTCCACAAATATGTTTCTCAAATAATTCAACCTGGACCTGCTCCAAACTGCCATTTGAATTTCCAATGTGCCCAACCCATCACAAGAGAAAAAACCAAATCATAAATAAAAATATCGGAGTCCAGTTCTCAGAACCGCTCACACTTATTTCAGTTTTCAAAACCAAGGGGAAGTGGTAGGAGTGGTCACCTCTTCAGAGAACAACTAGTAGTGATTGTGCTTGAATCACAGACTCGCAATAGAGATAGTAACTCCCTTGATTTCTCAAAATTCCTTGTTATGAACAGGTACGTTACATCCATCTCAATGTGTACCCTAACAAAACAAAATTAGTAAATAAGGGATATGGGGAGTTTCATGGTTGTGAAAAAAGTAACCGACATACTAACCTCAGAACCTGTAGTCCTATTCCAACCACAACTTGCTTAATGTCTTCAAGCCTATGACATCCAATAACTTTTGAGATAATTCCTGTGAAACATCAATCAAACTATACTTTAGTGCTCATTAAGACAATTTATATACAGAAGATACTTGTTAAAATGAGCACATTAAGATTAAAATGAGTATTATTACTCCTAGGTGTAACAAAATCCCTAATTTAAAGTGTTCATACTGTAACCAACCTAACCTGGCCCATCAGATGCAGCATCAATGAGTAGCAAATACAACTTGTTTTCACTGCTCAGCAATAGGGCTACTTCACTGCATTTAGAACATTATGTATACAATCAGAAAATTCTTATAAACCACTTGATTGTTCTTCTTCATAAAAAAAATTTATTGGTACATGAAAAAATTGTAGCCAGCAAGAAAATGCACTAAAAAACACATATTGGGGGGGGGTGGTTGTGAAGCCTGTACAAAACACATATATCTTCAAGGTTCTATAGTTGCTTCAATCCACGCATCAATAGGACTTAGGTAAAGTTTAAAATGGGGTTGGGCTGTCACAACCACGATGAGGGTCCTGCTCTCATTTGTTGGAACAGTGTGCAAAACGGGGTCCTTGATTAAGATGAGGAGCAATTGACACATGAGCAGAAACTAATAATCAACTATGATCAAAGAACACCAATTGAATATTTTCTGAGAAATGGTATTCAATTTGACAACTTCAGCAATGCAAAACAATCCGTTTGGCGGCAGGAGAGTTGAATCAGGCAAAATATCAGCTGCCATCATTGATGAGACCTCTATTCGAGGAAGTTCTCACCCCCCACCCCTGCCTCAGACTTAGAGAAATGATGTTGAAAAAGGGAAGGCCATTACAACAAGTAATCCTCTCAAGTGATATGGATGTTGTAGAGTTGGACATTTCAATTTGCAATGTCCAATAAAAGAAAAATCTCAAGGAATGAAGAAAATGAGCTTGAAGAGAAAAGCCAATTTGTCTTGAAGATGCGAGTGGTCCAGAGATAATTGTGCTCGAAAATGCGTTGATTGCTGAACTGATAGTGGAAGTCAATGAAATCTAGCACAAAAGAGATGGTTGAAAAACTGCACATCAAGACGGAGCTGAATCCATAGACATGCTATCACATGGGTCAAAATAAGGATAAACCAAGGTAAACAAGAGATGCCTTATCTCACTCACTAAAGAGGTTTGAAGTGAGGCCATTTCTACGATGGTCACACATATCTTGCTTGAGAGGTTGTGATTGTATGACAAAGATATACTACATCATGGTCGGGAGGATACCTATTCCACTAAATATCAAGATAGAGATATCATCTTACTTCTCTGAAAGCCCAAGAAGGTAGGTGGTACTAGAATGAGTTGTTTTCCTCGTTGAGTAAGCTTCAGGAAAAAGGAAAATACTCAGAAAGTTAAATCAGCAGGCAACAAAGCCTCTGGTAGGAAAATTTCAAGAATTGTGAATGTTTCGTTCCATCTCAGGGAATGTTTCAGTTTTTTACTTTACCAAAACATTCCTTTGAAAAAAAAATTGAATTATCATCAAAGGACCATCTTTGATTCCCTGTATTAGATTTCACACATGCAGATCAAAATTTTAAGTCAAAGATATTAGGTTAATCAACACAGTTGCACCAATTATGTTTAAATACTTTCTATATTTGCAACAATGTAAATAATCATAACAGTGTTTCAGCCAAAACTCAAAAGTGCAACACTCACTCAGCCCATAAACAGCCAAAATAAGCAAATCTTATGTAGCGTTATTTGCATCAAAATGATAAAGACTTGAACACTAACAAAACTCAAAATGAATGTTCACTGTTATAAACCACTTATACTTCTAAAACAATTATTAGGGTGACTTCTCTTTTCTTTTCTTTTTTCCTTTTTTGCTTTTGATAATGACAATGGAGAAGGCAATGAAACATAGTTTACCTCTCTCTGAATCCTGATTCCTCCTGAAGTATACTGTCACAAAGCATATACTGCAAACAAGTCTCAGGAACACTGGAATCTGCAATATTTGAGTGGAAATAGTTCTTTATGAATTCATATGTCAGAAGATTATAAGTGGACTTGGTCATCCATGACTGTTTCTTATCTACAACTTCACAGGAGTTTTCAAAACCATTCCCTCTGAACATTTCACTGTCTGACCCATCTTCCACGCCAACTATGCTACCTTCTGCAACACCATTTTGTTTTTGAGATGGTAGTTTTGTGCTTCCTACTTCATAATTCTCCCCCAAAAGTGAAATAATTCTTCTCTTTAACTTTCGTTTTCCTTTTCTCTTCTCCAAGCACCCCATCTCTTGACTCTTAGCACAATCAATGTCACAAACATCGGCAGCATCAGCCAGCACATCGTCAACATAAAATTGTTGAGCATCATCAGCACAAGAATCAAATAATGATCTGCAATTTTGTCTTATCTGTGGAATTCCATTTATTTTGTCACAATGTACCTCTGGATGGTCATCGATAATCCTATTTAAGTAATTTTCACTTGATATGTGATCAACGTCGGGAAAAGATAAATCAACTTTACAGAAATCATCAGCACTGCAACTGGTATCACTATCTGATGAAGCCAACGAATAGGACTCGGCCGAACGCTGCAAGAATTCTTCCTCTAGGTTGTGGCGGCGATGCAGGATGTCCTCTTGGTAATGAGGTGGCGATCCAGGGTAAGCAGACGATGAGTGGGACCCTAAAATCTCATCAATGGCTGTCAATGGCATAATGTCAACCGTTATATCAGTCCTATTGCCTCCCTCGACTGTCAGAGTATCGGGAAGAGCCGTATCATTTGCTATGGGCAAACAATTTAACTGTTCTTCAGATTGCTCTTGTTTTAATTCCATTTTAGATGCAGCTTCTCTGCTGCACTCGACCATTGAGGACTCCGAAGCTGCTTCGCCAATTGAACTAAAGTATTGATGGGCATGCAGACCAATAAAAGTATCTGCAAGTGAACTATCAGACTCTAAAATGTTTGTGCTGGGCTCATCTCCCGAAGCTTGAAACAAGTCCGAGATATACCTTGAGCATTCCCCTAAATTCTTATGGCCAATCTTGTTTTTCATATAAGTTTCTTTATCTGGACTGCTCAACCCTGTAAATTTGCTTCCGTCTGCCATATCCTCGGAAGTCTGATCCATCCACTCCTTAAATTCTCGTAACCAAAGAACAGATCTTTCTTTCTTCATGTATTCAACCCGATGCATTAAACCAACTATTTCTGCTTCACCATCAGAGAGGACATTTTCTTCTCTGCTTCTAAAATCAGTATCGCATGATATTGATTCTTGCTCATCCTCTGAAACAAAAGATCTCCTCTGTTGCCCATCTTCAATGCAAGCAAGACGAGACAGCTTTTTCTGTGATAAAAAGCAACATCTCAAAAAATTTAGGCATTGTTTTACGAGGAGCTAAAAAAATCAGTCAATTGGCGGAATCCAGTTGAGTTTAAAAATCACTAACCTTCTTAGAATTAATACTGCCCTCCCCCTCGGCATCTTCTTTTGCAGGAGAATAAAATCCGAAACCAGCAGGCCTTTTAAGCCTACTCGCAAGAATAATCTGCCTCTTCCATGATTCCTTTGTGTTGATTCCTTTTTCATCTAATTTCAACTAAGTCAGACATAAAACAAAAATACAGGCATATTAAGTCAGCTTTATCATGAAATAGGGGATGAAGCTAAGCAACCCATGCAGAAGCACTACAAAATAATGAATGTGAACCACCCATAATGACAGAAGGTCTATCAAAGGTGGAGAGTGAGTAACATGACACATGGTTCTAAAGCAAGAGAAAAAGAGACTTACGTCCTCTGGATGAGTGAATAAGCTGAAAACTTGTGCTCGGTACCATCGGGCAGAACAGATTGGATTTCCTTCTAACCATAAGCTTTGAAGAGATGGAAGGCTTGCAAGGATCTCCAACTCTGAAAAATTGGAAATAATATTGTACGAAAGATCGAGCCCTTCAACTGACTTCAAATTCTCAATCCCACGCAAAGTAATTAGAGCATTGTTTCTCAAAACAAGTTTAACAATTGGGCATGCAACCTGCATAATCCAACAACTTCTAAGGTAATTATATTTATTTTCGAAGTCAAATTATTAATAACAAAACGGCCGAAGCCGAAGCGAGGAGACAAAAATGTAATGGGGGTGCTAAGGACTCTCAGCACCACCCCTTCAATTACAAACTAAGAACAATTTCCCCATCTAAATACTAGATACTCAAGTTTAGGACCTTTACATTACGAAATAAAAGTAGCACAAGCAAGATCAACTTCCAAGTCCTCATCCATATATCCTCAAATATCCTCCTTTTTCATTTGATATTTCCTAAAACTACAAACAGTAATCTTTGGAGTACCAAACCCATTAGACTGAAAGCTCCAATTCTCCAAACCACTAGTGTGTCCAAACGTGATTCAAGGAAGATCCAATATGCACCCAACAATAGTGAAATACTACTCTACAAGGGTTTGGCAAAATTGCAATGAAGGAAAAGTGATGTACAGATTCTCCATCTCTCTTGCAAAGGAAGGGCATATCTGGATGATCTTCTTCTTGATGCTAATCAAATTATCTGCCACTAAACTCTTAACCAATAAGTCGACCACGTGAAGGAAACAACTTCAGAGGACACAAGCTCTCCCAACACAACCTTATGTGGAAAAGGCATAAGATCAAGCAACTAATTCTGCAGGCGAATGTATTAAAGGAGAATGCACCTTTATTAAGTAATTTTAGCTCCTCTGAAAGGGATTCATCTGTTTTGAAGTATGATTTCTGAAAAAAAAAAATCATTTTTCTACATAGAAATTGATCTTTAAAGATTTAGTGATTTAGGAGTTGCCTTAGGTGATGAAATATTTGACCTTTAATATATGAATTGTTTTACTTTTAGGTGATACATAACTGCAAAATATTGGGATCATGGTTTGGAGCATGATGCCTTTTGTCCTCGCATCAATAAATTTTACTTATCAAAAAAATAAATCATGACGCCTTTACATTCACTACTCCATATATATATATATATATATATGGGTCCCGTTCGGTAGTCAACGTTAGGGAGATAACGCTTTGTCCTATATGAGTTAGAAGTTTCGGCATGGGCTTTTTTTGTGAGGATGATCTATATGGTGAGGAGATCATCCTCACAAAAAATCAGCCCAATCTGAAACTTCTAACCCCATCAAAAGTGGTTTACAAATCAACGGTCCACAATTTTTCAACTTGTAAACCACTTTTGATGGGGTTAGAAGTATCGGAATGGGCTGATTTTTTGTGATGATGATCTCCTCACCATAGAGATCATCCTCAAAAAATATCAATCCATTCCAAAACATTAAACCCATATAGGACAAAACATTGGCTCCATGTTGGCTCCCTAAGCATTGGTTGTCGAATGCTAACCTATATATATAATATATATATATATATATACTAGGGGATTCATATCTGCAAAATATTGGGTGATACATAACTTCAAAAGCTATACATATGGTTGTGTTCCGTTGACTCATGAGATAACACATGATACTGATAATGTAAACACAAAATCCAACACTTTAGATTATATGTATGTTGAAAACACACGTTGGAGATACTTATCTCGAGGTTAAATCTCAACCGTAGGATTTTGTCTTTAAACGTTTGGGGATCATGTGTTTTTTCCATGAGTCATCGGATCCTAGCCCTATATATATATATATATATACATACTAGAGTTTGCCCATGCCAATAGCATGGTCATCCTCTTTGGGGTTAAGAGGGTAAAAGAGGAAAGACAATAAAGTTGTAGGGGTAGGTAGAAGGGTAAAGGTAATAATGTTGGAAACGTATTATTGGAAAAGGGAGAGAAGAAAAGAGAATAAAGTCGGAGGGTATTCTTGGAAACGGGAAGAAAAGAAAAGGTAAAACCTATCCTCTAGATACTTTCTTTATAGGGTATAAATCTTGAGGCAAAGAGAGTGGGACCCACCGTTGTGTTATCTATATATAGCAAAATATTATATTGTCCCAATATAAATACTTCATAACTCACTGGAGATGAGCTATTTCTTAGATTTGGATGCATTTACCTCATAAGTTCTTCAACATAGCCCAATCAGCCTTTAGTTGTTTTGGTATTCTTTGTCATTCCACGACTTTTATTGTTGGTTGCTCTGATTGTTTAATTACAATTTTTGGTGTAAAAGAGAAGTGTAATGAGCATCTTGTGGTGAGACCACCCAATGTAATATGCAAAAGATTACGTTGTTCCTCAATAAGAAACTAAAACTTTCATCCCTCGCTCAAGAAGATTCGAACTGGTAATGAAAGCATTCAAGGACAAATTTGTATAATGGTAAGAACTACAACATAATATTCTTGTCGCTCACATCCTTTCTCTTATAAGAACTATGTCATTTGTATTACATTCTTGTACTATTTCCGCATAATTTATATTTCTGCTACCAATCAATATAGAGAAGTATACTAGGATATCTACATGTTGCATATGAGTTTAATGAATTTTGCCCCCTTCCCCAAGAGTTGACACTCCAAAATAAGATTTTATATTTTTATTTATTGGGAAATGCTTATTATATTAAATGTGGTTGAGATGAGCAACAGAAACAAGATACAAGAGACTCCTATACAAAGATCCCTAAGGACACTCACGCCAATCTACAAACCCAATCCTATCTGCCCATTAAGTCTTCAAAGAAGACTCCTTTGAATTCATCCACCAATAAAACAAAAGAAAAACCTTTCACACACTCCAGAATAAGATTTACAATGATGTATATATGTTAATTATTTGTTTTCACTTTAGGTTTTTTTCTTTTATTTCGCGAGCATAATTGTTCCATAAAGAATGTGTAAGCTATGAGATTCCACTAACTAACAAAGTTCTTCATTACCACACAAGTATAGTTGTTTGTATGTGAGTATAATAGTTCACATGTATGCACGAATCGAGCAGAGGACTAACATTCATGAAAGTGCAACCTTACCTGATTAAAGAAATACTTAGAAATTATAATCAAACATACTCAAGAATTCAGAGGGGAAGTCATATTCCAATTGTCGTACCTCATTCAGCGATGTGATCGACCGTAGATGATTAAACCCAAGATCCAGATGCCTTAATTTTGTACATTTCCGAAGATTATCCACTTTTGCAAATCTATTTCGACTTAAATCAAGGGTTTCAACAACAGGAAGCAATTGCAAAGATTCGTCCATCAGAACCAAGCTATTAATAGCACACGAAACAAACGACAACTTATTCCACATTGGTGAGTCCTTTATATCCACAATTCTACTAGCAAATACATGCCGAAGAGCATCCTGAATTGTTCAAACAGATCAAAGTCATAAAGTGTGAACAAATAACATCAGAACACAATAGAAATCCACTCAAAATTTTAAAAAATAAACTTACAGTTGAATTGTGACAAATTATCTTCTCCAAAGTATGTCTAAGCTCAAGAAGACCTCTTGCGGACGAAGTCGAAAGATCACATCCACGAAGTTCTAAAACCTTAAGACGACAGAATGGCAACAACGAAAGTGGTGTAGGATCTCTAGTTGGTGGTGGAAGCACTGCCACAACCTTTAGAGACGTCAAGAGCCGAAGAATTCTCCGAAGCTGCTCTAGTGCTCTGTGATCTCCAAGATCAGATATATAAGCACGAAGATAATCAACGGGAGCACCAGCGAGAAGGCCTTCGAGCTCTTGAAGCGCTTCGAGTCTCGATTGCACATAGTGAAGTCCGACTGGATTTAGCTTCAGAATTATGGTTCCTTCGAGCAAAGGACCGGCTTGTTTCTCGACGAATTTCACCAAGAAATCAAGATATCGATCTCCTGTCACAATTGCCATGTTTCTTGGCAATTAGGGTTTTCTTTGAGATTGATTGAACAGTGATTTAGATGCTGAACTTAGATCAAATTGACAAGAAATTCTTACACGATTGGCCATTCATTCATGAATAAAATAAGAATTGAAATACAAAAACAGGGGAAACAAATGGAGATCGAGAAATAGAATCCCCCGATTCGAACTAGGAGGAGAAGCGAGATGTACGGAATTTTAGTGAGAGAAACTTCTGATTAGGGATTTTGGGGATAATTGGAGAGAAAGAAAGACCCGCCACGTTCTGAGAACAGAACAATGTGGTGGCGTTTGATTGCGCACGTTAATCAATCGCCTCAAATCATTGGTTAGTCTCTTGATTTTGAGAATTTTGGTAGAGAATCACGACACGTGGTGGACATGCACATCACAATGGAGCCCATTCACCTACTGACATGTGTACATAATCCAACAATCATTTTTTGTGGCTTCGAAGTTCGAATTCGGACCGTGCTTCGCTAGTCCGTTCCGTACACAGAGATGCGGGTATAGTAAATTGTATTCAAGAGTGTGGTAAAAAGATGAAGTTAATCCTTCTCAAGGAGAAAAAATATGGTAAAATGTAGGAAAATTGTATTGACACATCAAGAAATTCTAAGAACCCTCAATTTTTAAAGGCACCTTTAAAAATTAAAAAATTGTTGTGGGCACTCTATCTCAAAGGACACACCTCTCATCCTCCACTTATTCTGACAACTCAAGTGAAGAAGAGGGAGAGGAGAAAAAAAAAGAGTAAAGGAATGCTCAAAAAGAAGAATTTTTTTTTCCATTGACTTGTCCTCAAAGATTTTTGGTATGTCAATAAAATTTTCTAAAAAAATGATGTAATTGGTAGATTAGGGATTGTTATTCAATGTGAGATCTCTTTAAAGATTTTTTAATTTTATCCTTACAATGATACACATCCTCAAAAAATTTAACATCTCTAGATTCAATTATAGTGTTAGGATTAATATCATTTATATACAAAAAATCTATACATACTACTATTAATACCATATCTAATAAAAAATGCAATCTATAGTTTTAGATAAAGAAATAGTCACTTTGATTAAACGCCCCCACACTTTCATGTATTTAAAAATAGGTGTTCTACCTTTCCAAAGTTCATAAGGCGATTTTTCAAAATTCTTCAATGAAATTTTATTAAAAATATAACAAGATGTTAAAAGGACTTCTGCCCATAAATTTAGAGGTACACCTGAACTAACAAGTAAAGACCATGTCTTTTAAAGTTCTATTTTTTCTCTCTGCTACACTATTCTTTTGGGAAGAATAAAGAGTAGTAGTTTGGTGTATAATTTCATTTTCTTGACAAAATATAGTTAAAGGATTAGACTCATATTCTCCTTCTCGGTCAGATCTTAAAATTTTAATTTTTTTTTTCAAGTTGATTTTCAACTTCAGATTTATAAATTTAAAATATTTATAATGCTTCATCTTTACTACTTAACAGATATATCATACAAAATCTAGTGCAATCGTTAATAAAAGCTATAAAATAGTTTTTACCACCTCTAGATTGAACGTATTTGAGATCACACAAATCAAAATGTATTAATTCTAAAAGTTTTGTAAATCTTTCAATATTTTTAAAAGATTTTTTAGCAAATTTTGATTCAACACAAATTTCACATTTTTTAGATGTATTAATATGCATTTTAAGAATCATACCATTATTCATTAATTTGATAACCGATTTATTATTAATATGACCTAATCTAGCATGCCAAATATTATAATATTCAGAAACATAAGTAGAAAAAGTAATATTATTAATAAAATCATAAATTACATTGAGTTTAAATAACCCATCACACAGATAGTCATTGCCCACAAACACTCCATTATTTGTAATTATACATTTATCAGACTCAAACACCACTTTGAAACCTCTCTTATCTGAAACTAGGTTTCTTTAAATGTCTGGAACACAAAGCACATCATTCAGAGTTAGAATCTTACCAGATGTGAAATTCACATTCATTTTTCTTTTTTCGATCACAACGGATATGAAAGAATTTTCCATTAATAACTTTTCATCTCCAACGTTGTTGTAAAAAGAAAACATGCCTCTCTTAGAGCATATGTGTTTGGTGGCTCCCATATCCAGCCACCAATCATTGGTATTTTCTACCAGATTCACTTCTGAAACAATCGTTGATAGGTTCTGAGATAAAATCACATTGGCTTGTTCATGTTTCTGATGGTGTTACTGATTTTTTCTTTTGCGACAATCATTAGCCCAGGTGTCCAGGTTTATTGTAGAAATAACAATTTCCCTTGATCTTCTAGATAATGACTTTTAGACCATGCAAGTTTTTCTTTACATATTTTTTCTAGAATCCAGGTTTAAACTTTCTAGTGAATTTGGAAGGTTCATCTTCCATTACATTCGCTTTAGAAATCATAGAATTTATTTCACTCTTCTTCTCATTCTTTCGGTTATTCTCTTCAATTTTAAGTTTTATTATTAGATCATCGAGTCTCATTTTCTTTCTTTTATGTTTCAAATTATTTTTGAAGTCTTTCCAAGATGGTGGCAATTTTTCAATTATCGATCCAACTTGGATTCCTTCACTTATACTCAAGAATATCATGAATAAGGATTTAGAGCTCTTTGGATTGTAATACAACTGACTTAGAGTCTACTATCTTAAAATCTAGAAAACGTCAAACAACAAATTTCTTTGTATCGACATCTTCTAGAGTATATTTCTTTTCAAGAATTTTTCACAATGTCTTGACAGATTCAATAGAGGAATACACCTTAAAAACAACAGTACTTAATCCATTTAAAATATAATTCTGACACATGAAATTTGAATGTTCCCATTTTCAATATTCGATTCTTTTGATTTGGTCCTCCTCATCATCATCCAAAGAAACTGGTTCTTGAGTGATGATATGAGTCAAATGTAATATTGTTAAATAAAACAACATTTTCTGTTGGCAGAATTTAAAATTCTTTCCATTGAATTTATTGGGTTTTTCACTGTGCACAGAATTAGATATTGTCTCCATAGAAATCAGTAATTAACAGAGAATTTCGTTTTAGATTGTTATTACTTAAGTACCAATTTCTTATGGTCAAAGAGAGAAGAAGTTTGAAAAAATCTTGACTTTCAAATCGAATGTAATAGAAAAAATATTACCTAAATAAACTGGTTGAGGTATGCACAAAGCACTATCCTAAAATGAAATTCGCCCTTGCTACGGCACCACAGTCTATAGGCGTTCGTTCTCTAGGATACAACAACCCACGTTTTCAAAAGGATACTCTAATTGGAACGTAACTTCGAACTCGACGATGTTGTGTGGTCTCACAACAAAGAATATAGATGTACTGATAGTCAAAAATATGTAAAATAAAATAGTAGAGAGATCAAGTGTTTTCTAAATCGACTAAACATTGGATATAAATAAAGAGAAAGAGAAAGTGACTATTTAGAATAGTCACAAACCTATTCGAATGTGATGGTTTAGAATATACACACTGGTTCAAAACAGCTCGCACCCACGTGAGGTGTAAATCCGAGATTTTGTACCCCTCTGCGTGCACGTCGTACGTGCGCACACGCATTAAGGTTTTCGGACCGGTATATCCAAATCCCAATTGGAACCTTGAGTTTTTCTCTTGGGCCCCCGTGTGAGCGCGCGAACCCGCCCACTACTTCTATCGACTTTCAAGTTATTAGAAGTACAACTACTTAAGAATTGCAAATCAATTCTTCTCCTAGTCAATATGGGACTAAAATTACTTAAGGCAAAAACAAAACTATCAACTAAACTTAAAAGCAATAAAGTAAAAAGCATAAAACATAAAAGTAAACATGGGATTGAATTACCCTATGGTTAATAGATTGATTTACCATATGGTTAAAACTAATTAAATATTAAAGGGTTTTCAAATTCAACCTCTAAATTCCAACAAAAATCAGTTTTATTTATTTATTGGTTGGTTGAAGATGGGGGTAATTGATCATTTTTTATTAGTTTATTAAAAAAGATTAAGGTCAAAGGGGTATGCTACCAATTTGAAAATTTAGGGAATATCTTAAATGTGAGTAATGTGCAAAGATAAGGTAAAATATTAACATAAAAAAAGTAACTTGATGCAGTGATACTACTCAAATAATAGCACTGGGAATAAGTTCAACATTTTCTAAAGTAAAATAAAGAGGTTGTTGGGTTTGCTGGATCTTACAAACCAAGAATGAACCATACCACAAATTGGTTCGATTTGCGGCTCAATCCTTTAATAATGAACTAGGTAACCCAAGTCCAAATCATATGAGTTAGGAGTGTTGCAGTTCAAACCAAGAATTCAACCAAATCGATAGCTTTGGGCTGGTATGATTTGGTTTGCGATTCGATTTTGGATTAAGAAAATAGAGAATTGATCGATTTGGTTTGATTTACTGTTCAAGGCTTGTATGAAATCGAACTAAACCAAGAACCAAACCCTCATATAATAAATAAATATATATTAATTTATTATGAATTATTATAGGAGTTGCGACATAGATTAATGACTTATTTTTTTATAAATATAAATGAATGACTTTTTTCATAGATAAGTTAATGATTTATTATATGAAATTTTAGGTTTATTATTCATATTCTTTTCAATTAAAAATATGTTATTTTCAGTAAAGTGTATAGAATATTAGCAACTCATAGAATCGAATTGAACAAAACCAATCTTAGTTTGATTTGGTTGGTTTGGTTGTATTGGCATTTTGATTTGATTATGATTCTCAAATCAACCTGTGTTGGTTCAATTCCAAATTGGCCCCAAGCCAAACGAAACCAAGTTACACATCTAATATGAATCATTCATCCAAGGTCCATCAAAAAATTAAGAAATTAATTTAGGACATTTTTTAAGTGGGGAGTTTGAATGGGGTTATACATCTGTTAGAAGATAACGTAGGTGACTTGAAATGAATTTGATGAAAATGTGTGTAGCAAAAAATAAATGAATTCTAGACTAATTATTTTGTGTGAAAGGTGTCGATTAATCATTTAGATCTTCAGGATTTAAAGTTAGAGGTATAGAAAAAGTTACCACAAGAGTAAGTGACTTGTGATAGTCTAAGTGTTTGTAGAAACATTATTTTTTATCATTCAATGTTAACTCTTTTTCCCATTGTGCAGAAAAAAAGAAAAAAAAAGTGAGTTTAGATCATGGTTCAAATCTCGTCCAAGGCCTAGATGACTCGCCTCGGTATCATTCACTAAGTAGACAAATTTACAATGCGCCTCAATCTTTACATAATCTTGTTTGACAAACTAGATGACTCAAACGATTCTAAAAATCTCGGATGAATCAGTAAGACTCATCCGAAGCAAATTAGATTTTATATATTTTGATTAAATTAGTTAAAATTTTATAATTTAAATATTTATTATCCAAATAAAATATGATTTTAT
This sequence comes from Akebia trifoliata, assembly GCF_017979445.1. Taxonomy (NCBI): domain Eukaryota; kingdom Viridiplantae; phylum Streptophyta; class Magnoliopsida; order Ranunculales; family Lardizabalaceae; genus Akebia; species Akebia trifoliata. The sequence continues at coordinate 29,482,848 of NC_141377.1, forward strand.
TACTAAGCATCTACCTTATTTTATAAAATAATTTCTCTCTCTTTCTATATATATATATATATATTCACTATGATTCTCACTAGATTGATGTGATAGCCATAAATTGTTTCCTCGAGATATGAGTAAAAACATATACGGTTATGTACATGCCTCCACGTCAGAAATGTGAGAATCATAGTAAATCCCAATGTCAGCCCAGCATTACATATATGTAGACACCCCGATTTGCACGAACCCATTAGGAAAATTCATGTTTCTTCAAATTGATTTCAATTTAGACTTAAGCCTCTCAATGGACCCACATTGCCACTTGGCATCATTATTCATGCATGCATGCATACTTATTGCATCTCATATCATTGCATGCCCATACCTTGTCCATAATCCACTTTACACATATGTCCATCACCCATATCCTTACCCAAGTCCATATCCCAAACCAAAAACCAAGTCCATCCTAAGCCCAAACCCAAGTCCATATCCTAACCCAAACCCAAGCCCAAGCCCAATACCAAGTCCACTCCAAGTCCATTCTCTCACCCCTTCATATGATGACACATGTTGATACCTCATAAGCCCCCAATACCCAATGCATCATCTAATTGGAGGGTCAACTTCCCTTTTGTGAAAACTCAAGAATGCCCTTCTCAAAAGGTCTAGTCAAACCAAAAAGGTTATTTAGTATTTGGTAATAATCCATAAAGGTGAGAGAACTTCCCATTATGCCTTCAAGAGGTGGAAATCTTCAAGTACATACATGGAGTTCTCCCATTGGTCCATTTCAAAAATATACTTTCACCCTTGCTTTATGAGTTATTTACGAATGAACCAATGTCTACTTTTCACCTACCACTTCACCTTTACACATGTCATTCTCCTATTCACCCTCCCAAAAGTATTTTTGTTCTCCCATTGGTCCATTTCAAAAATATACTTCCACCATTGCTTTATGTGTTATTTACAAATGAACCAAGATCTACTTTTTACCTATCACTCCACATTTACACATGTCATTCCCCTATTCACCCTCCCAAAAGTACTTTTGTTCTCTCACCTCTATTTACCAAAAAATCAAGGATCAAAGAATGCTTTTAGGGTTTCTTCACAAATGTAATCTTTGCCCTCATACAAATGAAAAATTCAAAAAGAAATAACCTAAACTTTGTGTCCATTTTCTTTATTTTTAGGGTTGGACCACTTTATCCCCAAAAGTTTTCCAAAAACTCTATAAATACCCTCATTTTCTATGAACAATTGATGCTCTCAAGCCCCCATCTCTCAACCTAAAACTCTACAAAAATTCCTACTCATTCTTTCATCTTCTAAACTTCAACTCAACCCTCAACCATCTCACTCAACTCTCAAGTCTACTTCTCAAGGTTCAAGACCACCAAGGGACAAGGTGGGGTTAAGATGTAGTTTATTTATTTTAAAGCTTGCATCTTCTTCTTCTAACCCTCAACTTTATTTTCCTTTTAGAGAATCATTTAGGATGTAATGCATACCCTCTCCCATCCCCGGTAGATTAGATTAAGGTTCGATCGAAAGGATGGGCGTTAAAGCCCTTTTTACCTTAGTTTCATGCATCATATTGTACACAATGCACACACTCATATATGCATGACAATGATGAAGAAATGTGTCACCCTCTTGATGGGGTGAAACACTAAGTTTCTAGTCATGCATACATGCATCAAGGTTATGGCTTCAAGGGAACTCCATCATGGAGTCTCTCTAAGAGCTCAAACCTACATTCACATTCATAAATTTAATATGACTACATGGGTCATTTTCTTCCATAGAATGCCCTTAATGTCACTTTGATAAAAGTCCTTTGAAAATGGGACATTTCACTCTAATGCACATACCACCTTCATCATGCATTCTCATGCATTTTAATGTTTATTTTCTTAAGTTTTACAAGATAAAATTGCCAAGCAAGGTAACCACCTTTGGTGGAGAGGATGTGGTGCCTAACACCTTCCCCATCCTCTAACCGGACCTCCTTACCTAGATCTTAGGTAGACCTTGGCCTTTTCCAACGAATGAGAGTCACTACAATGCCATGAAAAAAAATAGTTTTCAAAAATATCAATTCGGGTGCCCATTCACATCTATTTCCAAAAAAGAATGGTGGCGACTCCAAATAATGTAGCATTGAGGTTCATGGCGAACATTTCATGTCTACAATATATATATATATATAGGGAGCGTTCAAGGGACATAAGTAAAAACAAATGTAAAAACAATCATTTTTCAAAATATAAGTTAGAGGTATGATTTTTAAATTTGGTATTTCATTTTGTCTCATTCAGCTCTGATACCAAGTTGACTCAGACGATACGTCTCGTCTCCATGGTTTAAACATTGAGACAATGGTTTTTAACCATTTAAAAATTTTGAAAAAATTCAGAAATGATTCCTATTAAAAAATAAACCCAAAAAAATATAAAATTAAAAAAAATCATAGTATACCTATTAAAATAAATTAATTAAATATTTACATTGTTACGTTGTTTCATTTTCATTGCATAAGTGCGCCAAACTTGTTTTTCAAACACAACATTTAAAGAGCACCAAACTTACCATCAAAATATCAATCAAAGTATTAATTGCAATTCGATAAAATGCAAATATATGATAACGAGTAAGTTCATACAGGTAAAAATAATTTAAATACTAATATAACACTCAATTTGAGTTTTGGGTAATTTGACTCTAAGGCAAACATTAACTAAAAAAGACTTGTAAAAATAGAAATCATGGAAGCGAAGCGCCACAATGACATGAGTTGAAATTTGTACCTATATCCGATAGAGTATGTAACCCACTCATTTACAAAAGATATTTTGAAAAAAAAAAGTAAATCGGAAAATGATTAATTAGATATATTTGATAATAAGTTAAAATCACATATACAAAATACAACCACATAAAAGTAATTTTAAGTCAACGTATTGTTCTTGTTCCTCGTAGTACGGATAAAATTGATAGTCTTTAGGAAAGAAAAAAGAAGTAAAGACGTCAGTTGTGGTGTTACTCGTGTTGGTATGATTATACTCTCCTTGTTCATAACTTGAGCTTGTTTGTCCATGGTATGAATAAGAACGTTCGAACCCATACATACCAGTAGGTTAGTCATAACCATGATAAAAATCCTCATGTCCAAACTCAATACCATAGTTGTTGGATGTATCATTCTCATTTATACCCGTCTCTTGAGGGTATCCATAATGATCATAACTTCTATCACCACCACCATCATAATATTGAGTCTAACTTTCATCATCATCATCACTACGAAACTCTGTCAATCTGACCAATTTCTCGCGTCTCTCTTCGAATGGCCTAGTACCATGGTCAGTATCACAATGTGAAAAAGTCAAAATTTAACGGTTTGGATCGTCAAATTTCATAAAATTCTACGGACAAAGGGGTTAAATTGGTTTCAAATTTTTCATTGTCAATTTTTTTTATGGGTCGAAACTCTAAAATTAATGAAGGATGGGAGAAATTTGATAGCTCTAAGCTGTCAAATCTGGAAATATCTAGAATTTTGACAATCCTAAACCATCAAAATTCAATTTCTAAAATTCGTGGGCCTTGGCCCATTAATTTTTTCTGTCGAATTTTCCAATTTTCACTTAGTATATCTTGTGTCGTGATCACATTATCAGGTTCACTATCATCCCATGCTCTATTTTGTGTCTCTTGGTTACCTCTATTATCATCGTTACCATCATTCGGAGATTGAGATCTACTCGTACCTGTGTCGGGTTGGGTAGCAATCTCCTTATCTAACTAAGACAAGTCATTATTATCCATCAAATGATCTTCCATCTCTCTCAACCACTAGTCTAATACGTCATCATACTCAAATATAGAATCTAAATTAATAGGATTGTAATAACTATCTTTTGATCTACGGTCCATGATATTTTGAGCTCATAATCTCATGTTATAATGTATAAACACTAATTTCCCTAATTTTTTCACTCTAAATTTATTACGAGGATAAGTGTGGATTAAAGCAAAGATTCTTCAATTTCTTTCACAGCCTGAAGACGAGCAAGTCTGACTCAAGACATTAATCGCTACTTTTATGAGTTCAGGTGCATCATGACCATAATTATACTACTAATCAACTGATAAGAAGAAAAGAAAGATGTTAAATATTTAGTATTTGTTATTGAACACATTATTATTATTATTTATATGTTACCTGATAAAAAAATTTTACTCATGTTTCTAGTTAGAGCATCACCAAACTCCCCCGTCGCGTCAATAAATAATTTAATCTATTTAAAATGCAAAGAATGATTAAAAAATGATAAAAAAATTTATATATTATAATTAAATTATAAACACAAATTTTTTAAAATAACTTTGAATTACTTGACAATAGTATGTATTGATATCTGATCTATCGCTTTCCCTTGATTAATCATATTTGGTTCCAATTTTTTGATACCCTTTTCGTTGCTTAAAAAAATTCATTACTTTCCACTAAGAGGTTATCATACTGAAATTGAGGATTTAAATAGTACGTTGTAATAAATGGTAATATCAATTTTCTCAATATCAAAATGTTAATAAAATATTAACATTTAAATTATATTAAAAACACATAATTATTACCTGTCATAAGAAGATCTGATTTAAGATGATCTGAGCACCTCTTTTCAATCAATTTGATATACAGTCGATGATGTCTTACTGAGTTTATTATTGATTGCTTGACTCTTCTCATGCCTTCATAAATTACAGTCATAGTAGGCTTTTTTATCTTGGTCAACAATTTTCAAGAATTTAATCAAAGGTTCCATGACCTTACAGACCTCTTCTGTCATCTCCTAGAATTCACGTTGCATAATCAAATCTGAAACCTGTTTTGCTATATCTCATTTCTTTCTATCCCTCATAAGTCTCATTTGCAACTATTCATCAGATGCAAACATGGTTTTTAAAGTCGATTGATGTTGAATAAGACTTTGAAAAATAATGTATTACGTAGCAAATCTTGTGATCCCAAGACGTAATAATTCACGCCCCTCAGTAAATTACTATTGTATATGAATCATATTATTTGTCGACCATTTAAAATAACACAAGTAAATAACGACAATTTATGTCCTGTAATATTAGGTCGATGATATGTGCAGCACAAGGTGTCCAATACAGATAAGGTTTTATTAACATTAAATCCATACCTACAGTCCGATATGATGTTTCATTGTCTATTACAATCTGAATAACATTATTTTCATCGATTTCATATACTACCTTCTCCATCCATCTAAGTAAGTACTCTGATGTCTTAGTAATTCCAATTGCATTGATTGATTTGTAAAATATCATATTTCTATTAGAATATACCATGAAGTTGATGATGGACATCATATTTTTTTATGTCCACCCATCACACATCACAGTACAACCATATATTTGTCATTTCTTTTTAAGAGATTTAATACAATCTCTTAACTCATTTACTTCCATATTCAAATATTTTATTTCAATCTTGTATTATGTAGGACTCCTGATGCCACTCCCTGCCTCTACAATAGAATTCACCATAATCTAAAAATATGGACTTTTGACTGCATGAAATGGGACTGAGTTGAAGAGAAAAAATTTTGTAATTGCTCGACCAACTTTATTTAATAATTTTTCCCACTCCATGATCCTTTTAAAATTTTTTTTGTGTGACTTCTTTTGACTTATACAAGTAAGGATTCAATCTTCTGCTCGAAACATCATATACATCTTTTTCTACTCGTCTCAAATCTTGTTTAGCATTTTTAAATTCTTTCTTTGTCTTTCATAATTCATGACTATCCCTAACACTAAAAGTTTAAAATAATCATTTACTTTTCTTCGTTGTTCCAAATGAAATGCCAAGTCCTCTACCCCATCTTTAGAACTACCAGAGATTCCTGAAATTGAATGTTTTCTTCGATAATCGTCTTCTTGTAAAGATCGTCAACTCATATCACATGCCATTCTCATCTGGGTATTTTCTTATCTTTTAGTAGAATTGAGCGACTCGTCATCTGAGTCGTCTACAAGTATACTATCATCAAACTCAATCCTACCTTCAGACATTTCATGTAATCTTTGCATTGATATTTCTTTTTTTCACTGTTTTTAATTTCGATTTCGCTATCATTTATATCCTCATCAACAATCGAATCTCTTGGAGACATTTTGGACAAGCCATCACTTCTCCTATTTTAGAAGACAAATGTTTTTTAAGATGTATGATACCCCCCCATTCATTATTTTATCACAATAATTACATTTTACTTTTCTTTTATTCCTCTCAAATGCAGTACCATGCTGCCAACCAATTTTCCTAGGCATCCTACAATTTATAAATAAATATATAAATTAAATATGTTGTAAAATCAATCAATATAAGTAAAATACAACAACATGATGCCACGTGCAATGAAAAATTAGAATTTTCAACATATTATTCACTATAATGATATTTTATTTGAAAAAATTATTTTTTAAATAAAGATTATTCATTATTATTGAAAAATTTTATTTTATAGCAAAATCAATTTCTTAACTAAAAATGCTATTTCTAATTATCAAATTAAAATATGTATAAAATTATGATTCAAACTTCACAATACATTAAAAAAAATTAAAAATTAGAAATTAGAAATTAAAATACACATCTCACAAGTTCACCTCTTAACCATTAGAAATTAGAAATTAAAATATACATTGCACAATTCATAAAAAAAAATTAGAAATTAAAATACACATTACACAATTCATAAAAAAAATTAGAAATTAAAATACACATTACACAATTCATAAAAAAATTAAAATTTAGAAGTTAAAATACACATCTCATAAGTCCACTTCTTAACCATTAGAAATTATAAATTAAAATACACATTACACAATCTATAAAAAAAATTAAAAATTAAAAATTAGAAGTTAAAATACACATCTCACAACTTCACATCTTAACCATTAGAAATTAGAAATTATAATACACATTATACAATTCATAAAAAAATTAAAAATTAGAAGTTAAAATACACATATCACAAGTCCACCTCTTAACCATTAGAAATTAGAAGTTAAAATACACATTGCAAATTACATGGATAAAAAAATTAGAATAAATATTAAAAAAATTACTAAACCCTAATCTATGAAAAAAATATCCTAAACTCTAACCTATCTCATAAGTCCATCTACTTTACCCATCATTTTCAATGTTTCAGTAATCCATTAAAATATAATATATTTTCCACTTCTTAACCATTAGAAATTAGAAATTAATATACACATTACATAAAATATTGAAAAGAAAGAAAAAAATAGAAAAAAAAAATCTTACACTCTATTAAGAAAGAAGATAAATTTTACTTGATTTAGAGAAAAATGAAACAAATCCACTTTGATTTCATCTTGAATTGGATGAAGAAGATGAAGTTTCTCTCAATACCTTACCTTTTTTTGTTTACTTGATTGAAAAGATGAAGAAAAATTAAATTGGGGTGAAATAATAGAGGGTTGAGGCTCTAACTCGTTTGTCTAGGTTAACTTGTATGAGATTTTAAAATCTCATCTGATACGTCTCGTTTAACTCATAAGTTAAACATTTTCTTCGTTGTCTCGTTCGTATCACCCGAGATATTGAAAAATATCATCCAAGACGACTCGCTTATCTTACGATACGCGGTCATTTCAAAACACTTTATGAGTTGGTCTTGTTCAATTTTGATACCGAGTTAACTAAGACGATACGTCTAGGTTTCGGACGAGTTTAAAAATCATGGTTAGAGGTTTCGGATTCAACTAATTTTTTGTGAGGATGATCTCTATGATGAAAATACCATCATTAAAAAACCACTTTTTAATGGATTTAGAAGTTTTAGATTGAGCTATTTTTTTGTGAGGATGATATTTTCATCATATAGAGACCATCCTCACAAAAAATCAGTTTAATCCAAAACTTACATCCCATATTTTGAAAAATGATTGTGTTTTACATATGTCCCTTGAATGTGTTTAAGGGACATAAGTTTCAAAATATGACTGGTTTCACCTAAAAGGTGACTCTCACCATTTTTGGGCGCATTCTTTTATTATTTTCTCGTCATTCATATCATATTACTTTGGTTCAGACTAATGTCTGTGTTAAACCTATAGTTGTACTAGAACATTTCAGCCAAATCTTGCTAGTTCTTGGTGAGTGAGTAGTCAAATCTTGATAACCATTTGAGAGTCCTCCCTGTTAGACTCCTCTAAAATAATTGTACCGACAATCTGTCATTTTTGTCGTACTAGCACATCAACCCACAATATAATTTTAAATGCGACAGAGAGCACCCGATTCCATATACTTATCAAATTTTGGGTATTTGAACTTAGTCGGTAGTGGTGCGTTGGGGTAAAAACAAAGATCCCTAAATCTAGTCCCTCATAGGGTGTTTGTGCGCTTGATTCTTCTAATATTTTCTTGAAGAGATTCGATATGTTAAGCCATTTTTTCGTTGGTAGTACTTTTGGCTTCGACAGCTTTGAAGTCACACTCGTCGTCTAGAATGATCACCGAAGGTAGTCGATTCTGTGGGATGCAAAGCGGAGGGCCTTGATACCCTAGCATAGTAGGAGGTGGGATGGTTTGCTGTCTTGGCTGTTGTTGATCGAGGGGTTCATGGTTTGATCCAGACGTTTGGTGTTGAATGGCTTGTGGTTGCAGGAAATTAATGCTAACTACATTAGCCTCTACTAGTTCAGTCATGGTAGGTTATGGGTATTCTGAGTTGCTCATAGTTGATAAATATTGAAATAAATACAGAAGATTCTTGGGATGTTTGTATTTCTTTCATTTTGCCATCTATAAATGCAAAGATCTTGTGTTAGTATTTTATAAAGGAGAATAGATGTATGATATTTTATTAGGTCCAGTACTTATTAGGGATGGCAAAAAAAAAATTTAGTAAAATAAATTTAAAGTGTAGTTCGTCAACATGGAGTTGGCATCAATGCGGAGTCGCCATCAACGTGGAGTCAGTACAGAGTCGAATTGTTTACATCAGCACTAGGTTGGCATCAACTCGAGACTAGGTTACGTGTTTTTAAAATCAACGTTACATCAGCACAGAGCTAGCATCAACATAGAGTTGGATTGAGTTTTTTGAAATTGTGGGTTACATCAGCACGGGATTGGCATCGACGTAGAGCTGATGAAGCTGGGTTGTGTATTTTTGAAGATGATTACATCAGCATAGAGTTGGCATCAACACGAAGCAGGATTGCATGCTTTCGAGATAATGGGCTATATTAACGTGGGGTCGGCATCAACTCGGAGTTGGGTTGTGTACTTTTGAAAATGATTACATCAGCACAAAGCTGACATCAACACAGAGCTATCATCAGTATGGAGTTGGAAGGACTCGAAAAAGATATAAATTCATTAGCACCGAATCAGAATAGACGAGGTGTGTTAGGTTCTTATGAGCTTTACAAGTAGTTCCTTAAATCTTTTTTTTAAGATACGATTTTGTAAGAAGTTTATCAACACAGTTGGTATCAACATGGAGCTGGAAGGATTTTTTTGTCGAGAAGGTTCATCAGCATAGAGTTGGCATCAACACGAAGTTGGAAATATATATATTTTAAAGAAATGACTTTGTAAGAAGTCCACCAACATGAAGTTAACATTAACACAGAATTGGAAAAGTTTGAAAAAGAGAAAAGTTCATCAGCACGGAACTGAAAAAGAAATAAATTCATTAGCATAAAATTGGAATAGATGAGGGGTGTTAGGTTTTTGTACACCTTGTAAAATTTTTACATCCAATCCACCCCTTTGAAACTAATATCAATTAGTTGGACCCCTAGAAAAGATATGGCATGCAATGCTTTAAGAAGAGTACTCTTAAGTTATTTTTTTTCTTCGAATAGACGTAGTCTATTCCCCTTGTATCAGCAGGGCAAGATCGTTCTTGGGCACCAATTTTGATCAAAAAGTATAATTAGTATATATATATATATATATATATAGTTAACCTTGCTTGGGTTGATCGGATGATCTATATATATATATAGTTAACATTGCTTGGGTTGATCGGATGATCTAGATCTACTGAACAATTGTTGACCCGATAGGGATTGATTGAGGATAAAAGATGTATATTGGTTTGAACATGAATGGTGGACCTAGTTTGAGATGGATATGAGTCATGGACCCGATTCAAATTTGATACGGGTCGTGGACCTGATTCGAATTTGATACGGGTCATGGACCCATTTTGAAATGTATATGGGTCGTGGACCTGATTCGAAATGGATACGGGTCGTGAATCTGATTCAAATTGGATACGGGTTGTAGACTCGGTTCGAAATGGATACAGGTCGTGAACCCAATTCGAATTGGATACAGGTTGTGGACATGGTTCGGATGGATACGGGTCGTGGACCCGATTTGGATTGGATACAAGTCATGGGCCCACTTTGGATAGAATACGGGTCATAAACCCGGTTCAGAATGGATACGGGTCGTGGACTCAATTTGAAATGGATATGAGTTGTGGATCCAATTTGAGTTTATCCTCGATAATAAATGATAGTGGGTTTTATTGTGACTAAGGTCGATAATGCGCCACGTTGGATCGGGATCAACTTTGATCAGTAGAGAATATACGGACTCTATTTGAATAATACATAAACACTTAGGAGAGTCGAGATCCTATTTAAAATGGTGACGAGTGGTGGGCCCTAAATTTAATGATAAAAATGATCCATTTAAGCATTTTTGGGTCTTAAAATCTAAAATAAAAATAAAACTCAAGAGAAAAGTTGTCAAGACTATTATAAGGGACGAAATGAGCAAGAATTTTTTTTTAGTTCGTATTTAAAGTACGGACCAGGGTATTTTATATTGGTCCGTACTTTAAATATGGACCAGAATGTTCATTTTCGACCAAAAAAATATTTTTTTAAAGATTTGGTTGTCATCTCACTAGTCTGTGTTGTATGTACGAATCTAATAAAATTTCTTAAGTCCTTACATGAAGCATGGGATGAACTATGTTCTTATGTCTGTGCATAGAACATGGACCAAAACATTTTCTGAACGACCAAAATTACTCTTACTTTCTATTCTAGACACTGTCCTATTTTGGGCCTCTATTTTCTAGGTTTTTGAGGACATTGCCTCTAGTTTTTTGTTTGGACTAAGAAACATATATTTTTTTTATGATGATGTGCATAGCCTAAAAAAATAGATTTTCTCTTTTACCTAGGAAAACATGAAAATAGAAGAAATAGACCTAAAACTATATAACTTGCCTTTATGGGCTCTCTTGTGGACTTTATAATTTTGCCTTCGATGGCTTGCAAAATTACATCAAAATGTATGTGGGGTTGATACGCATTTATCTTTGAAAACTTGGTGTCTTAAGTCTATTAAATGTGGCTCGATGCATGCGGGTTTCTAGGTGGCTTTCTAATATCCATTCTTCAAACCTCGATGTACACCGAACTGTGCATGTCTTAGGTTGGTGAATGGGGTGGATATTTTCCTCTCGGACACCCCAAATAATGATTTCGAAGGCTTGAGAGTACTGATAATCGGGGTTAATTTTAACAAAAGAAGGGGTGGTTGTGAAGCGCACGTACATTTTTTTAAAAACATATCGATCCTTACATTTTTCCAAACATGGAATAAATGAAAACTTGTAAAAGTAAATAAAATTACAAATATTCTTCAAAATAAGCTAGAACAAATAAGACAACAACAACATTAGAAAATAAGGAAATGAAAAATAGATTTTGTTAAAAAATGACCGTATTGAAAAAAGGGTCGAGCCCGCTAAAGTCAACTCCCTAGTAGAGTCGCCAAGTTGTAGACATGAGATTTTTGAGTCCGAAGATTTCTTCTACTTGGGTTTGGAGTCGCCACCATTCTTTTTAAAAAAAATGTGTGAATGGTCATCTGGAAAATACTTTTCGAAAAATCATTTTTTTAGTGACTCTCGTACGGATAAGGTTTATTAGTTTGTCCTGGATCTAGGTAAGGGGGTCCATATTATGGAATAGAGAAGGTCTTAGGCACCCCACTCCCTCCACCATAGGTTGAAACCTCTAATTATGTTGATTTTTGAAAGAAAAGTGAAAAGTTGGAAAAATCAGATTTGTGCCCTCGAGTGTAATGGATTTTGATTTTGGTTTAAACTGTTAAGAGATTTTTTATTGAGAAATGGACCCTTCTTTGGTTCAAATCTTTGGGCAATTTTTAAAATGTAGACCTTTTAGTCAAGGGCCCATTTCAATAGGGAAAGGGCTCAAGGCTTTAATCTTAAAATTTTTGTGGTGTGTGTATAAGTATGTGCATAAGTGTATGGAAAAGTGAAAAAGTAGAAAAAAGATAATTGGAAGAGAGTGAAGGAGTGGGAAGATTGTTTCGTTCTTTTTAATCCATATCCTATTTTGTTCTTCTTTCTCTTTGACTTTCTTATTGGCCTTCAAGTGATGAGCTTCTTTGTCTCAATCTTCAAGGTGTATGATTTGATACAAATTTAGAGAATGTAATGTTTGATAGTGAGTTAAAAGAGAGTGATGTTTGACTTGAGAGTGAATTGAGTGAGAGTGATGCTTAACTTAAGAAAGAGTTGAGAGTTGAGAGTTGAGAGAGTGATACTTAATAGAGAGTTCAAGTCTTGGAACTGATTGTGTTGAGAGTGAGGGTGATTCTATTGGATTTTGAAGTTAACTTTTAGAGATAAAATGAGATGAGATGGTGAAAAGAGGTAGAATAGTGTGAAGTTTATTAATAGAAAGTGTGTAATTCAAGGGTAGTGGAAGGGGGTGTAAATGGGTTGGATCTTTCAAACCATTTTGGTTGAATGTTATGTAAGTTAAAATGAGTAGATTTTGGTTAGAAGAATGAGGGTGTAAGGGAGTAGTTGTAGATTGAGTTTTAAATGAGTTGAAATGAGTCGATTTTGGTTAGAAGAATGAGGGTGTAAGGGAGTAGTTGTAGATTGAGTGTTAGATAAATTGAAATGAATGGATTTTGATTAGAAAAATGGGGTTATAAAGGAGTGATTGTAGATTTTTTGGGAGGGTGGAGGATGTGGTGACATATGTCTCCTTGTGATGATCTTTGGTGATTAGTTGTAATTGTTGGATTTTGATTGAGACTTGGGCTCGGGATGATAGTTGGATTTTGAGTCTAAATGGGCTTGGTGATGGGTTGTGTGTAGGATTGTGTTTTAAGTCTAATGGGCTTGGTGATGGGTTCTGTATGTATTTGGGTTAGGGTTGGGTTGAGAGATGTGTGATGATGGTTTAAGAGAGGGTGGGTTTCTAGCCCATGAACCAAAAAAAAGGAGGCTCTAGACTATTTATTGAAAGGATAAGTGAATTTTTGGAGGATTTGGGCCTAGGGGCCCACTCTAATTTTTGTGAACTTTTGCACTTTGCATGGAGGGCCCTTCCAAATCCTAGTGTCTGCATAAGGCTTTGACCCATACTGTCGTGGATGTTCAATGATTATTATTTATTCTTCATGATTTGGATATTTCACTCTCACGTCCACTGCTTTTACATTATGATAATGTTGGTGCCATCTACTTAGCCTCAAATCCCATCCTACATGCTTGTACTAAACATATAGAGGTGGATTACCATTTTTTTTTCAAGAATGTTTACTACGTGGTGCTCTTCGCATCGTCTTTGTCCCAAGTTTGGCTCAGATTGCTGACATATTTATAAAAGGGTTGGGTATGGTTTAGTTTAAAATATTACTTGTGTAAAAACTGATTTATTGAGTATTCTTGAATGAATATTACATGAATCCTCATAGGATATTTATAGGGATTACATCAACCAATATAAGGAAATTAGCCTAACATAATATTCTAATTTATTAAAACTTCATAATGTAGAATATCCTAATTGATATTGCTACATATATTATTTTTCAATATTCCCTTCCTTTTAAGATGAGATACAATGTATCTCATGTATCATAATATGTTACATTTGGTTCTCTAACATCCGCCCGTAATTGCAAGGTCCTTTGAAGAAGGAATATGCAATTGGCTTCTCCGAATAATTTCTCTTGATTTCATTAAGTGGTATGTTATTAGATCGTCAAAAATCTAATTCTACTTCTTGGTGGTCACCGCCTATCTGTAAAGTCCATCACTGTCGCATCTGAATTTTTTTTTTTTAAAGTCTGTTGCAGTTGGTGGCTTACGAGACTAAGTCTGTCATGATCTCTCACAAAAACAAAGAAATTAGGATTATGCGATTTAAATGAAGATCTCATTGGAAAGATTTTTTTAATAAAGAAATAAAAATGAGATCGTAAGAAATGAATGTATAGATGTGGGAGATTTGTAGAGAAATAAAAGGAGATGTGATTTTATTGAAGAAAACTATAATAATAATAAAGTAAAAAAAAATGGATTTAGGTCTGGTAATGGCGGTGGTGCCATTGTCAAAGAACGACGCGCTAGGATCGAGTGCTTAGTGGAGCTTGAGCTCTGATACCATGTGAAATGACAGAGTATTAGATAAAATCCTCTCTGTTCTCTTGAGGTGATTCTATATTGATTTATAGTACAACAATAAAAATGATTTGAGAGAGATTTTCTCTCAATTATAGAAAGATTTATTTTGGGAGAGATTTTCTCTCTCAATTACAGAATATATGTGACTCCCCAAGTTTCAAGATCCATGACCTGACCCGTTATCACTATTTGAACTGTGATCCATAACTTAGAGTTGATTTAAGAATAATGTACTTACTCACATCGGCAAAAAATTACATGTTGAACTTAACTAAAAACATTATCTAAATCCATTTCTTGAAAACATTCACATAGGACAATTCAAAACACCTTCAATCAAAAAGTCATAACTTGCTCAATTTTTATCAGAATTTAATGTAACACCCCATTTTAGAAAGATGGTAGAAATAACTATAATATAAAAATGTTAAACTAAATAAAATATTTAATTTTTTAGTATAAAAAGATACATAACAAAGATTCTGTACTATGACGCAATTTAGGATTTAACAACACATCATGTGACTTCAAAAATTTGTACACCCTTCACTTCTTATTAGAAAATAGAGATTTTAAATTCTATTGAAGTTATTAAAATGTAAGACCCAATAAAAAATATGAAATGTATATTAAAATCATTGTTTGGCGTGTGAAATATTTTTACAAAAACAGATGTACGGAATGGATTTCCTACAGACCTATTCAGTAGGTCGGACGGTAAAATCTGAAATAAATATTTCTGTCATTTAAATGATATGTGACCAAATCTATGTCAAAATTAACTTCCAAAATGTAATCCTAAAAAAATTAGAACCAAGGAGAAGTCTAAGTAGGAATTACGATGATATAAAGTAGATTTTGTTTTCTATTCATTTTTATTGTCCACTAATAGCAATAGTAAAGACGACCCGTTTTAAATATAATAAAAAATTTAAAATTCCAAAAAAATATATGGATATGTGTGTGCGAGTTACATAATTTCTCCAAGTGGTATCACATCATTTTAATAACAAATGAAAATTCTATAACTTTTCTAGTAACACATGTTAAAAGGAATTATCAATATTACAAATCTTCTTTTCTAAAATCAATTAATAACCAAGGTCCTTAAAATGAAAATCTAACACATTCATTCGATAAATTGATTTAAAATAATTCTAATAAACATATGATAAATAACATCAAAAATTCTCCCCAAAATCCCATGCACCCTTTATCATGGAAGCAAATCAACTTAATAAATAAAACATAGCAAATCGCCGAAGAAGATCTCAACATCCCTAATATGTCTTCATCGAAATCTAAAATTTTATAAAAAAAAATATAAGCCACAAAGCTCGGGTAGGAATTCATCTTTTTTCTAAGAATTAATATAAGACAAATAAATAGATCATGAAAGTTTTACAAGAAAAAAATATATTCATAATCAATAATAATAGTAAAACTTTAATAACAATAATAATTTTTAAAAAAAAATCATAGAGTATTGTCACCATTGTCATTATATTCCAAACTTAGAATTTAGTAATAAATCTAAGTACATCATAATTTCAAATATGAAACTCTCACATTCTATCATAAATATCTTATTTTAATTGAGAAAGAAAGAAAAAGATGAACCTACCTTTTTTTTTTACGATGAGTGTATGGTTCGATTACATTGATTCACTCGATTCTACGAATATTGCTTTTTTCTTTAATAATAGCAAACGATTAAGGTTCGATTGTTATTAAAAGTATTTTTTTTCTTTCAAAGATGAAAATCTTTCTTTATTTCTTTCTCTCCCCCCTCTCTCTCTCTTAAAGATAAGATTAAGTTTTAAAATAAAATAAAGGTGTGCTTCTAAAAATTTTAGGAATAATGTCACAAGATATTATCTCATCTATTTATTATAAATATTAATTCTCCTACCAATCTAGGCCACTCACAAATTAAGAAAATTTTAAACTATTTTAAAATTCTTTCCTTACTTCAACATGAATATAAAATATTAATTTGAATTTTAAAAATAATTTCCTACTTGAACTCATTCTATTTAAGAAATGATTTTAAATTTTGAATAATTTTCTAATCAATTCTCATATCATCTTTATTTTTTATTTTTTGTATATTACTATTAAAATAAAAAAGAAACAAAACACTTATTAAGGACCACCATAATATATAAGTTTTCTATAAATTTTATTTGTATTTTATTTAAAGATTTAATGATATCAATTTAATGATATCAAAATAAGACTCAATGTATTCCAAAAAATAATTCCAACAATTTTGACTTTATTAAGGAGGTCTTTTGAATGTTTCTTTTAAAACCTAAGATAACACCAATTTTTTATAAAAATCTTTAATTTTAAATTAAATAAAAAGAACCCTCCCTGTGCATTATAAATTACATTATAACACCACTATCAACTAATCATTTTCATGGTGACTCATTTACCCTTGTTTTAACAAATACTATCCACATCACATGGACTTATATGATTTGAGCTACTAATTTATCTACTAGATTTATTTATTGGGTTCATGCATTTTAATTAATAACTCAATTATGTAAAGACAAAATTCTATATTAGTAATCCCTTTTTATTTCATAATTTTTTAAAATTATAGAAATGTGTATTATGAAACTATCATATGTTAAAACCAAAAATATTGATTATAATATATCACAATTAAAGAGATTTTCAAGAGTATTATTTATAAAATAATTTCATGTGTGTTTATCAGGGGTATTACAATATATTTCTATTCAAAGGCTAACTATAAATCGTAATAATTAACTATAGATGACTGGTACATACTAAGGATATTCCAGTTCAAAGAGAGTCAATCAACTAAGGTAACTTAGTCATCTTAACAGAACGACTATTTTTATTTTTTGGAGGGCGGGGGATTGGGGGGATCAACTACTTGCAGATCATAAGTTGTGCAAATTTAATTGCACTTTACAGGAAAGATTTTTATCATGGGTCGTGATATTTCTAACTTGAAAATTTTCACTCGGTCTGTACGCAGTTGATGTGGTAAGAACACATAACCATAGATCTTTTTCTTTAGGATAAACAAGGGAAACAATCAACAGTTCTATGCCCTTGCCATTTTTGAGTGAGAAAACCATTAGCATTTAATCGTATCTTTCAACTCACATCATCGTATCTAATCATGTTATCAACTATGGTCATGGTGTCCATCACCTTTATAGGTATTTATCTTTTGTATAGACATTGGCTTTTACATAATCACAGTCTTTCTTAATCACTTTATTTAGAAATTGGGTTTATAATCGTGGGTTCTTTGGCTAAAGAATCCCCTTAAACGAGTTCGACTTTAAAGCAAATAGGCCACTTCAAAATTTTGAAGGATCCCTCCACGTTAAAAGACAGATGACATTTTAAATTTATTTCACATCCCTATACTTCCACCAAAATTTGGAATACGTCCTTGGAAATGCCATGTGTTTTTGGCCTACCCGCTTTAAAAAAAATTCCCCTCTTAAACATAGTTTCAAATCTTGGCCGAGACTGAGATGACTTGCCCTAGTTATCTTGGTATTGTTCACCACAAAGGCAAATAAATACAGTGTTTTGAAACCATGAGCTTAACTCAAAATTACAAAGTTTTTTCAACTAAATTCCAATAATCATAAATGAGTAAATCTTACCTCTTTTTATAGGTTTAACACTTTTTCTATCTTTGGGAAAGTTTCTCGGACAACTCTCTACCATTACGATCATGCCAAATTATGGTTTCCTTGATGCCAGGCAATCGTGATTATCCATTTCCATGAAGTGTGATATCATTTATTTGCTAAGTTGTACTCCGGATTAGTCTTTAGTAAGAATCCATTTTATTGGGATCCTACCCCTTGAATTGGGACATTTTTAATGGTATGCCAGCTTCTCTTGTCTTACAATGACTCATATTTGAATCTCGAGGTGATAACTGTACGTAAAGAATGATTCCATCTTATCATTATAACCAACTCTATATAAATTTTAGGAACCAAACACTTTTTACCTTTCTTCATTCAATTAAAACTATAAAATTATTACATATATTAGTACAATTCTCCACTGCAAACCATTCAATTTCTTGTACAAATCGTTATCAATTACCCAACATGGGCCCAAAAGTACGCAAGAAGGCCCACCAATGGTGCATTTATATACGTTGTAGGCTCAGACTCTTGGAAGAATGGTCTCGAATCTGGGAAGGCATCTGATCTGTTGGGCCCACCAACTACTGCTCCAACTAGCAGATTAGGGTTTGGGTTTGGGCTTAGGAAGTACCGAGAACCAGCCTTGCAAGCAATACGGGCCGGATGGACCCCCACTGATGGAAGCGAGCTGCCCCTGTGATGTATACGTAATGGGTACCGTGCACCATACCCCACCATGTACGACATCTTCAATGGATTATCTCCAAGTATGTAATCCACCTGGTGGACCCCACAATAATCAAGATTAAATAAAATTAATTAATAAAAATAAATATTATGTAGATTTTGTAAATGAAATCTGCTTTGGCCCAATCTGGATCTGATCCAATTATTATTAGATCAGGTTTGAATCCTAATATTTATATCAGATAAAAACCAATCCAAAGCTTATCGGACCAGTTCTAAGTCCGACCCATTCCTTATCAACTCCGTACTAAATCAAACTTGATCCAATCCAATCGGATATGGATATCTGGATACCGATATATGCTTTATCCGTAGACAGCCCTTAGAAGTGCATTCTAACCTATTTATGGGCCGGACAAGGCCCACAGTTGGTTGTTTGCAAAAGGTGATAGAGATTGAGAGAGAATCTGGGTCCGACCATTGAACACAAACAACACACGTACGTGACTCCAGATCACACTAATCAACAATGGTTGGGGGTCCTCTTGAATGAAAAATTATTCCAAAAAGTATGACCATTATACACATCAAAGACTTTTCTAAAAAGTTATTCATGATCTGACCGTTTAAAACCTTGATTTATGCAGATAAATATGGGTCCTGTGGGCCCAAGTTCACGAGTGTACCTGACGTTTCGCCAAATTTTTTAGCTGAGCAGAACTGGCAGATGTTCTGCCACATGGCACGACTTTATTGGCATGGCTTAGATAATTAGAGTAAGCCAGAAGTAGGAAAGATAGTGACGTTACATGTTGCATGTTACTTCCTCCTGCTTTGAAGATAAGGCCACCTATTTTCACAAAGTGAGGGAAGTGATGTCATACAAACGGTTGGAATTTAATATAATACGACTGCCATGATTTATTGTTTTAAGTAAAACAAAACCTGGAGAATATTGGACTTGCGGATGAGAAATTCCTGGTAAAAGAGAACAGATGAATCTATCTGCATTTGATTGGAAAGATTGTAGATAATCAGCCTTTCCCATCAACACTTCCTGTTAATTAAAGGCAGCAAAATTTGACACATCGTTAGTGCTGATGTAGTATGTATGTATTACCTCAAGTCCTCAATCATTATATTATATTACAACATGCTTCTCTAAGCTCTCCACTTACGACACGTATTTAAATAAAATAATAATTTTTCATTGTTGGAGTATTTTTGTCATTTTGTTATAGATAGTAAGGAGTATAATCGGATTGGGAAGTGAGCAATTGTTGATGGTAAAATTACGATTTTATCCTTGGGAAAGATACTAATAAAGGAGATGGCAATCATGTGAGCTATCGTGTAGAGACGAGCCCACCTCACTACATTACCTCATCTCTTTTGGTGCAATAAGAGTTGGCCACGTATGACCTTTTTTTCTCCCAAAAGGAAAAAAAGAGAGAAATAATGGGATGAAGGTGGGGAATAGCTGTTTTTTCTGCATCGAAGCACATGCAGATTCCAGTAGGTTTGTGTCCCACCACTTGATGTGTCCCACAAAGTAGATCATCAAAGTCAAAAGGAATTCATGCCCTCACATGATGGCAATAACTGATCTATGGACCTTTTTTTAAACTGAAGATATCAAATCCAGTCCGCCCATTGGAAGGGGACCGGACCTATTTTGGAAAAGAGAATGTTTATTATTTATTGTCTAGAGAGTGGTTTAGTGAATATTTGATAGTAGAAAATCTACTTTTAACCTATTAATTACAAACCATTAATCTCATTTTTCCTAGTAAAAAGAGAGAAGAGGATCCAAATGGTATATTATGTTTTGGATTGTCCAATGAAGGTATATATATATATAAAATATGAATCCATCATGTATTTCTAAAAAAGATAATAATAATAATATAAACAAGATATAAGTAGTTCAATTCAAATACATTATCAAATCAGCTTCTTACTAAGACACAATTCCTTGATATGGACCCATAACTATTAGATTGGATTTTGGTATTACATCCAATTCATTAACAGTTCTAAATAAAGATTAATTATACACTAACTCGTTAAAACGTATTCGGTGATGATGCGGTTGACATGACATGTCTACAAAATCATATATCTATTTTTTTTTTTACTAATCGAGTGTCTGGGCCAGTTTGTACCCACCACGATTAATCTCAGAGAGAACTACCTCAACAATCATGTGTATCCCGAAGAAAAAATCTATCTATCGTTTTATGCACATGCCACTTCAATAACGTTAGTTTATCGGGACTCAAGATAGAATTTTTGGTCAAGTTGTAATCATAGATTTAAAACAAAGGCGTTAGTTAATAAAGTCATTTTCGCATAATCTTCAAAAAATAGACTCAACAAGGGGTATG
The DNA here is from genome assembly GCF_017979445.1 of Akebia trifoliata. Taxonomy (NCBI): domain Eukaryota; kingdom Viridiplantae; phylum Streptophyta; class Magnoliopsida; order Ranunculales; family Lardizabalaceae; genus Akebia; species Akebia trifoliata. The sequence goes on from NC_141377.1 coordinate 29,504,142, forward strand.
GGTATGCTATTAGTTTCAAAACATAATGGGCAACTTAGAAATAACCCTTATCTTGATAAGGTAAGGTAAACGGTCGTATACGTAAAGTTTTCCAAATGAAAACAAAAGATAAGACAAAAATAACGATGGAAACAGCTATTTTCTCAAGTAAGGTCCTAAAATGAAATTTCATATAAGTTTTGGATCACCTTGGAAATAAGGACGTTAATACCGGCATGCTTGTTATCCCAACCAAATTCATTAATTGTATCTCCAGCTCCCAACACCTCCTCGTTCCTCACTATGTACTCTCTATATTCGCGCCTTCTCGACGCTTTGTGCAGCCACGCCGCTCCCCACAGCAACTCATCCTACACTCAACAAATTCGGCAAAAACTACGGTCAACATCGTTTTAACAAAAAAAAGGAAACTGAATCCAACGGTTCTCATTTAATCTCACCTGATAGCCGTTGAAGTCACAGTAAAAAGGGCAAACTGCAGGCCTCAAGCTACTACTGTATGGTCCTCTGTACTTGTCAGCAAACTCGAACACCTGCGCGCCAGACAAATATTGAATTTATCGTGAGATATAGAAAATAAGTATGATTTCGATGATATACCCCTCTATTTTTTTTTTTTTAATATTTGTTTTAAAGGGAGGAGATATGGTGCTTGACCTCGGTCTAAGATTCAAGACTCTAATAGACTATGACCTAAATACCCTCTTCATCAACATCTGTGACAAGCCCTTGATTTTTTAGTGTTTTAGGCTTACCTCTCCTTGTTTTGGAGATTATTTGAGATACCCCCTATATTTTCAAATTAATGAAGAGATCCCTTTGAATTAATAGAAAATGACGTAAATGCCCTCATCTCAATTCCCCCCCCCCTCTCTCTCTCTCTCTCTAAATCAATCATTTTCAATCTTAGTATTTTATAGTGATAGACTTCTGGTAGAAAAATAAATAATTTTCAACTAAGGGATCAGGGAGAGGTTAAAAAGATGAATAAAAATAAGCTTAAATGAATTAAGAGGTAAAAGTGCTTGAAGATGACAATTTTTTTTTTCGCTGAAGTTTAAGATCAGGGCATTTGCCCATTTATCAATGGTCTAGGAGAGAAGCCCAAGGTCAAGGGATATATCAACAATTTGAAAAATATGAGGAAAAACTTATATATACTAAAATGTAGAGAAGTATTTCTAAACTCTAAACAACTCTTCATTTTCCACAAAAATCTTTTTTTTTTTCGGTCTTCCAACGTAAAACAAGGTCAAGGGTATGTATTTGCTTAAAAAACAGGGGGCATTCTCAAATATACGCCAAAACATTGAGGGGGTATTTCGCAATAACGCTAAAAAAGTAAAGAGAATAGATTCAGTGTGAAAGGGACGTACTCTAACGGCTCTGTCGAGAAGGAGAGTAGAGTAATATGGGTCACGTGATCGAAACACGATGGATGCAGCAGCTAAAGCTGCTGCAGTCTCTCCTGCCACGTCAGATCCTGGGTGAGCTCGGTCCACTTTGTAGACCGTTCTCAACGTGTCCATATCTTCTGGCCGTTCCCAACAATTGTGATCAGAAAAAGCGTCACCCACTTGAACATAAACGGTCTCGGGAACTGCCGTTACTTTTAGAAGATAATCCGTCCCCCATTTAACGGCCTGAATGGCGTTCTTTAACTCTGGACCCATATTCTTCCCAAAATCAATAATACTCCAAGAAAGCATTGTTGTTGTAAAAGCCATTGGGAATCCAAACTTAACGTTGTCCCCAGCGTCGTAATAACCACCCGTTAAGTCTACCTGTTTACGTCAAAACGCCGTTAGTTTAACTAATAACGGATAAATGGAAATGATCTAGTGCAACAAGTTATCTTACTCCGGCTGTTGACCCATCTTTTAATGCAGAATCTCTACGCCATTTGATGCGCTGATCTGTTGGGAGCTTTCCTGACCGTTGGCCTTCGAAGAAGAGAATGCTTTTTCGTAATGCATCTCCATAATCATGGAAAGTAGCGGACGAAGGATGGTATGGTAGCAGTAGCACCAGAACGAAGAGGTGGAAAGCCAGCGCCATTTTCTTGCTTGTGAGCAGCCAAGCAGGGGAGGAAATCGTGGATGAAGTTTTTTCTTATATAAGAAAAATGTCTTCGGATTCTATAAGTTAGGACCAGTTGGGTATTGACACGTGGTAAGTAATGGTTGGGTGTTTTCGGTTTCCCAAGCAGAAGAGAACGTGATTGACCGGTTTATTTTTTTAAGAATACAGACCGGTTAGCGGTTTGGGTAGTTGAACCGGAATGGGTTATTATTTGGCCGTTGGGAATTGGGATTAGTTTGGTAAAGTGTGGTGTGGTTTTCTGACAGTAGGTGGGGTACTTGATGTACTACTAGGTTTGATAGTCAATTTCCGGAGTAAATGCCTAACGGACATTTAAGAGCTTTTTATTGCGGGAATTGGGTTCCCTAAATTACCCAGTATCACTCCTTTATTTGTGCCTCAACTTTTTCTTTTTTCATCATAACAATTTAATTTTTTTTTTTTTTTTTTTTTTTTTTAATATTAATGGGGTGGGTGGGTGGGTTAAGAAGATCCCAATCCATAGAAAAACAAGTTACATTCTGTCATATCTATACCCAAAGACGTCCTTACAAATAATGTCCCTAAGACTAGTTAGGAGATCCCCATACTTAAAAAGAGTTCTGCCCGTATTCTTACAAATAATGTACCTTTAGGCATGTGCAATAAGCAATAAAGGTTAAAATCGATTTATTAGGAGTGGGCAAATATATATTTTAAAGTTAAGGCGAGTATCGCTAGCTAGTAGGTAAAATGAGCCATTTCGGTGAGCACAAATAAACCTGCCTCAATTTAATTGAGACTTGTTTGCAAAGTTTTGAAATTTATATTTTTACATTATGTTTGATTTAAAATTTTGTTTAATAATATATTTTTGTAATATAAAAATTTGTAACTTTATTTAATATATGAATTATGAATTTTATATTGTCTATAAGTAACAGTATATCTTTTATTTTTATTTTTATTAATTTATTATTATTTTTTTCCAATTAGTATATATATATTATATATATTATATATATATATATATATATATATATATATATATATATATATATATATATATATATATATATATTTCTTTTTTTTGGAGGAAGGGGGGTGGGGTGGGTGGGAGGGGTGTTAGTATCTCATGCTCCTAACTTTCACAAGTTAGGGCTTCAGGTACCAACTCTTTTAAATTGGCATTTTATCCTTACATCTTACCAAAAGATTGAAATACCTTTCAACTTTATCTAGTTGGTATTGAAAGTTGTTACCTAGATATGAAATCTATAACGTAGCAGATGGTACATAAAACTAATCATTGAAGTTTATTTCATTTTTTTTCATGCATCTTCATTCTCCATGAAATTTTGACTATAGATGATCACCAGAACACGCTGGAAGAAGAATCCATGACCCTCAGAGCTAGAGTAGTTGACTTGGAGGAAGATACTCGAGGATCCCTAGCCAACTTACGGGAACAGATTACGGAGCTCACTACAAAGGTAGGTTTCCTGGTCAGAGCCATTAATAATGAACGACTTACCAGTAGTGATGCTTCTCCCTCGCGGTTGAGAGTCCCCGAGCCACATACCTTCAATGGTGTTCGCGATGCGAAAAAACTCAAAAATTTCCTGTTCGATATGAAGTAGTACTTCCGTGCAACTCGTCCGGATTTCGAAGAGGTAAAGGTAACAACTGCTTCTATGTATCTTGCAGGTGACGCCAAACTATGATGGTGAACAAAGTACACCGAGATGGAATGTATCCATTGTTCCATCGATACATGGGAGGACCTCAAAAGAGAATTGAAGCACCAGTTTCTCCTAGAGAACGTAGAGTTATTTACCCGTAAAAAGTTGAGGCAACTCCAGCAAACAAGTACAGTTCACGACTACGTCAAGCAGTTTTTCGCCTTGATACTTGATATCCATGACATGTCATAGAAAGACAAGTTATTCTTATTTCAAGAAGGGTTCAAACCTTGGGTTCAGGTAGAACTCCAAAGGCAACGTGTGCAAGATCTCGCATCTGCAATTGTAGCAGTCGAGCGGTTGACTGATTATACTCTCGTGGAAATGAGCCAATATGATGTACACCCTCACTTGAAGAGGTACTCACATCAACATGAGCACACCAAGAAGTCTTCGAATAGTAAGAATGGAGGGCACATACATAGTTCTAATCAAGGATACTCACAGAATTCCTCCCCTTACAAAGTAGAAGTATCTCACCAATCAAACGTCGTCACAAGCATGTATATGTTTTGTGTGGTGAGCCGCACGACATTTAAGTGCCCACAACGAGCCAAATTGACTGCACTATTAGCCTCCTAGAGTGACCTTAGTTACGAGAGTACGAGTGGACGAGATGATGAAAATTCTCCTCACATGGGAGCCATGCATCTTTTGAATGCAATGAAGCAGACATCTAAGACTCAGAATAGTCGTCAATGAAAGGGTCTTATGTATGTTGATATTGAAGTTGGTGGCAAGACCACTCAAGTAATGGTTGATACAGGAGCTACGCATAACTTTATTACCCCTATAGAGGCGAAGCGTCTCAATATCCGACTTGATAAAGGTTCAAGCCGCATGAACATTGTAAACTCCCAAACCACTCCTATCCAAGGTTCGATCAAGTCAGTGTCCGTCAAGATAGGTACATAGAAGGGTAAGCTTGATTTACTCACAGTTTTTCTCGATGAGTTCAGAGTTTTCATTGAGATGGATTTCCTGTGATAGAATAGGGTTGTGCCGATGCCATTCACCAACACATTGGGCATGCTAGGTGAATGTCCAAGCTTCATTCCCGTCTCCACAGGCAAGGAAGAGGGAGAGTTGATTGCAGTCCTTCAACTGAAGAAATGGTTGAAGAAAGGTGAGCAATCATATATTATTGCATTGAGAGTTGAACCTGAAGAACAGGACCATAGTTCAACTCCTACACAGATTACACAGGTATTGATAGAAGTTGATGACATGACAGTAAATGAGCTTCCGAAGACACTACAACCATGTAGGTCGATAGATCATCAGAAAGAACTATTACCTAGTACCACACCTCTTACAGAGAGGCATTTCAAAATGAATCCTCCAAGACTAACTGAGTTGTGCGATCAACATAAGAAGTATGAGTTTTTGCGACGTTGTGTCGATTATCGAGCGTCGAAGAAGATTACCATCAAGATTATGTATCCTGTTTGACGGATTGTCGACTTGTTTGATAAACTTAGGACAGTCAAGTACTCTTCAAAGTTGGGTTTGAGATTAGGTTACTATCAAGTTCCAGTTGTAGATGAAACCCCTCAGTTACTTTGTTAGAGTATCAACAAGAATTGGGATGTACCCAAAAGTATTGTCAACAACAGAGATTCGAGAGTCACAGGAAAGTTATGGGACGGATCGTGCAGATTACTTGGGTTTCAGCTTGACTTTCCAATCAGTGGACATCTTCAAGCAGATTGGCCAACAGAGAGATTTAATTCCGTGTTGGAGTATTTCAGGCATCTTGCCAATGTCGACTATGAGAATTGGGTGAATTTATTCAATTCCAACTTTTAGAAGAACTCCTCCTCCAACAAAAGTCTTTTTGAATTTATCACAGGCCAACAATGTTTAACTTTTCACACTATTGTTTCAGGCTACAGGAGACATAGTCCAAGGACGTATAGGTTTTTTAAACTCTGATTATTGTACAGGTTACGTAGCATTCGCCCTGTCATCCATGCAAAAAGTCTCAAGCCGTACCATGCAGATCTAAGAGATCCCGCGCGCAGCATTCTAATACATACATCTTCTCATTCAACTATTCAACCAAAACGTGTTGTCGATAAAGTTCTCAAAAACGTCAATTCAGCAGCAATTCAATCCAACAACAACACGTAGAGTACTTCGTCACATAAAAGAATATGCCAGAATGTGTAGCTATACAGGAAAGTACGAAAAAACTACAACCTTTCAAGTAGAAGATTGAAGAGTTTATTAGGGCAACATGACGAGGACGTTTGACGAATAGGTGGGGGAGTTAGTCACAACCATAAATTCTGTCATTTAGAGTTAGGTATAAACTTGCCCCGGAGTCACCCGGGAGCACCCTTGTAATACTATGTAAGGCTCTGACCAAGAGATCTACCTTCGTAGTGACCTAAGTAACTTACAGGAACAGATTACTCTTTCTAGCATTTTAAACCTTTAAGCTATTGGTATATTGGTCGTCCCTCCATTTTTACAAGATTAATAGTAACGGAGCTCCCTATTTTTGCGTAACGAAACATCTTGTATTAGTTCCACTAATTTTTATTTTTTATTATTTAAACAAAAAAGGAAACTATTTTACACCATTACTTTTGTTTATTTTCATTGAAGTTTGGTATGTCTCAAGTATAACCTACAGTTGGAATAAAGAATGTACGTTAAGTATCATATTTTCCCATAAGAGTGCTTTGTCGTAGTATCAAAGAGTTACACTTCTTTACGTAGTGTTAAATATCTCTGATAAAACTTTTGTAATATTTAAGAATATTTCACTCAATGTTTACTTTTTTGTTGCAATAACTCTACTATGTTTTCATTGATATCAAATTGATGTGACATATCATGGACACATTTTACATCTGAAAGGATGTGTGAAGACTCAACATGACACGACGATATACACACGATGGCCTTATAAAGTTTGATATCATTAGATAACGCGTTGCGTTACAAACAAATTACATCTCGATACGAAGGTAATACACTTTGTTATAAAAGGAAATTTCCCATTTTTCAATTACATGTTCTTCTCCGTTTGAAATCTTCTTTTGAAACTTCTTCTCAATTTTTCCAGCAAAAACCTCAAGCTTAGATGGTATCTATTTTACTTTTCAATATGAAATTCAACTATTCCAATGAAAGCATAGTTTCATGAATTTGGAGGAGGGAATCGACTTTATTATAGGAAGGTGTGAGGGTTTTAAGCATAGTTGTAACAAATGATTCCTAACTTAGGCCAAGTACATTTAGGAGTGATTACATTTTATTCTTGTCATTTAAAAGCTTTTCAATAACAACTAGGTCATCACAAATGCCTTTGAATGCCCGAATGTAATCAGAATTCTTACTCTTAGGGTTTTCATACCTCTGCGACAGTGTCAAGTTCGATTACTAGACCAAGGATTTCCTCTGATAATATACTAGTGACCCATCCACGAAAAAGACTTTTATGTTGGGTTTTAAATCTGATTAATAGAGATCTAGAGTCTAAACAAAATCATACACAATTATGAGTTCCGATCACATACCTGTAGAAGTGGAGATCTAAAAAATAAGGTTATATAGATTGAATAGTATCTTTTTCCTGTTCTTGATCTAAAGGTAAGATTCCATCAAGCTTAAAGTTAGACTTCTTATATTCAATATGCAAAAATAAGGGTTAATAAAATTGTTGTGCTTTACCCCACCCCCCTACACATGTTGAAACTAATAGGAATGGGAATTTTGTGATGTATGTGAAAGGGCAAAGTATCCATATTTTTAGACCATTATAGAAAATAGAAAGACTCTAACTAAGAGGATATCTCTACCTTTATTTTAGCCAACCACGTGATCAATATTAGAAATTAAATTAGATTGCACAATCGATTTTTAATTTATATCCTTGTATCATTTTAAACAACATCTCAATTGTTGCATACTTTATTGTGCACACTATTAAAAGATTAAGAAATTGCAAAAATACTATCCTTAATGGACCTTGAACTATGAATGTAACAAATCAAACCCTAGGCATCAAAATCTACAATGCAATAAAAATGATTGTAATAAAGGCATGACAAATAGTATAATGCAACAAAGATAACTTGAGGGGAAGCCCCAACATCGAACCTCAAGGATTGAGTTAGTACTCTTAAACTAGAGTTACTACGAACTAAACAAGAAAAACAGAAAGGGAAAAATGAAATTCTCAAGTGTGTTATGGAATGTGGGAAGCAAGTGTTATAAAATGTAAGTAAATGTGCTAGAGAAAATGTAAATGAGAACAAAAAATGGAGGGCCAAGACGTTAAGATTTGCCCCATCCCTTTTTGTTGATTCCTTAAGGGTGCAAATTTATAACATGGAGAAATTGAACTAACAAGTTGATTGTGGCGCCCCCAAATTCTAACATGAATCCCCATGATTCCATGTTAGAATCCAAAACACTAAAAATACTATCCAAACATAATATAATCATAAATATAATTATATAGTGATAACAACAATAACATAGCAACAAAAAAAGAATACTATATAACCAAATAATATCAGAATGTAGAAACTAAATATCAATTAAATTATGGTTTACTTACAATAATCCAAATACATAACCTCAACAAAATGAAATAAACAAATAAATCCTAAAAATATCTTTAAACATACAGGGATTACAACTCGTCGGTAAAATAAAATCCATGTATCATAAAACATTGCTTCTTAGGATTATATGATAAGTAACATGGGAGTTACCCAGCAAGAAACAAATATCTCAAACTAACAATCACCTAAGTATGGGGAAAACCATTCTAAATCATTTAGAATACATGCAAAGTTTTCAATAATTTTTTTTTCAAAATGCTTAAATCATACTATATTTTTTTAAAATAACTATCGATGATGTCGTAACATAAAATTTCTGAAATAAACAATAACTGAAAAGCAATAAACATACGTATCTTTTATGAATCTACTAGTTCTATTATATATAAAAAATACCGAGCTTTAAAACGTTATGGAATATTTTATAATATAATGTAAACCAATCTAAAAAATAATCAAACATTTTCATCAACCTGTAAATATTTGAATTTAAAATCTCGTTCTTCCACCTTTCACAAAATATTTCTTAACATCAAATAAAATATATTGGAATTATAATCACAATATTATTTAAAATAGTTTATAAAATAAATTTCAGTTTTATAAATTAAAATAAGCTAGGTTCAATAATTTAAGTATAAAAAATAGTAGTATGTTTGTTAAAAACATTGTGAACCATGACTGGATACATCTTAATCAGGATTTGAATTATTCTAGACTTCACCGATGCTAAACCCCATTGTTAGTTCCTGATTTTATGGTTGGTCACTACAATTTATCACATTCAGGTGACTATTTATCCGACTCAGGTTGGCCGTTGATTGTAGTCATAAGAAACAGGTCTCTTCGCAAAGTATCAATACATTCGATTGCTACTAAATAATTAATGATCATTGACTCGTCATCTTCATCCAATCTTATCAGGCAAACATATGGTTCCCTAAGACATCTTCATATTTTTCACAACTATCGTTATTGTAAACATGAGATGTTAATCATGGAACCTTAATACTACGTTATTTGGAGTCACCACCATTCTTGTTTGGAAATAGATGTGAATAGACACCTAAAATAATTTTTTAGGAAAATCATTTTTCATGACATTGTAGTGATTCTCATTCATAAAAAAGGTATAGTATACCTAAGATTTAGATAAAGGGATTCGATTAAAGAATGAGAAATGTGTTAGGCACCCCATTCTTTTAACCTAGGGTGATTACTTTTTTAATTTGATCATTTTTAAGATAATTAGATAAAAGAGTAACAAAATGCATAGGATGATGAATAGGTGGATATGTGCACATAGTGAGAATGCACCTTTTAAAAAAAATGATTTAATGTTAGTGTTGACATATGAGAATACCCTATAACAAAATATATGGAGTCATTATATTTTACATGAGTTAAAATGTTTGTTTAGGATTTTAGAGAGATTCTATTGATGAAATTTATTTTATCCGCAATCTTGATGCATACATGCTTGGCTAGGAAACTTAGTGTTTCAACTTTACTAAGAGAGTTACACATTTTTTTCATCATGCCAAGCATGTGTGGTGTGTGTGCATAGTGTACATTATGATGCATGAGAGATAAAAAGGTTAAAAAAGAGCTTCAACATCTATCATTTTGACCAAATCGCATCAAGTATTCCATACCCAAGGTTGAGGTTCAACCTACTTGAAATGAATGAGGGTTCTCTATTACATCCTAAGGATTTCTAAAAAGAAAAAATAAAGAAAAATAAAATAAGAAGTTGTAAATATTTAAAATAAAACTAAATCCTAACCTACCTTGTCTAGTAATAGTCTTGAATGAGATTGTCTTGAGTAGAAGAACTTGATATTGAGTTTTCGTTAAGTATTGGAGGTAAAAGATGAGTGATGATTTTTGTTTGAAAGATTGAAAGTTGAGAAATGAATGCTTAAGTTGAGTAGGATTTTAGAAGAGTTTAAGGTTAAGAGATGACTTTAGAGCATGAATTGTTCATAGGAAATGAGACTATTTATAAAGTTTTTAGAAAATTTTTACGGGTAAAGTGATTCAACCTTAAAAATAAAGATAAATAACATGAAGATTAAATTATTTATTTTTGGATTTTTCATTTTTATGGGGATAAATGTGAAATTTGTGAGAAGAAATCATAAAAATATTTTTGGTACTTTATTTTTTGGTAAATAAAAGTGAAAGAACAAAAGTACTTTTGAAAGGGTAAGTAGGAGAGTGACATGTGTAAAGGTGAAGTAGTAGGTAAAAAATAAATCTTGTTTTATTTGTAAATAATTCATAAAGTAAGGGTGTATATATATTTTTGAAATGGACTAATGGAAGAACTCCATATATGTACTAGAAGATTCCTACCTTTTAAGGATAAGATTGAAAATTCTCTCAACTTTAAAGATTTTACCAAAACCAAAGTACATTTTTGATTTGATATCACTTTTTGATAAGGGTATTCTTAGATTTTTTCTAGAGAGTTGACTCTTTAATTAGATTAAAACATTAGGCATTAGGATTTATAAGAGACCACCATGTGTTATATTTTAAGGGGGTATAAGAGAATAGGCTTAGCATTAGATTTTGATTTTGGACTTGGGTTATGGGCTCATGACGGTTTGGATTTGGATATTTGGCCTAGACTTGAAAATGGGCTTGGTATTGAGTTGGGTATGGATTATGAATTAATTAATGGAGATTGGATATGGAATTGGGAAGTGAGTATGAAATTGGGTTGAAAATAAGTTATGGAGTTGGATAGATTAGACTAGGAAAAAAGTTTGAACATGCAAATTAATATAAAATAATGTATGTATACACGTATGCATGAAGAAATGTGTCAAGTAGTAATTATTATGTAATGCGAATGATTTTAAGTTTTTAATAGAAATCAACTTGAGATTTTTGAAATTTTCTAATAGGTTCGTACAAATAAGACTGTCTTCAACTGTCCTTCTTTGCAGGAGTTCTTTGTAAAGAACTACAAATAATATATTGGACCCTTATTTGTGCGAACCAAAAATATGTATTATAAATGATTGAAAACCTTAGATGGATTTTAATAGAATTTGATTACCTAAGTGATAATTGTAAAAATTAATTATATTTATTCCTAATTTATGATGATTAATTAATGATAATTAGATTAATATGATTTAATTAGTTGAATTTTCTTTCTTGTATGTCTTGGAGGTTCAAAATGATATAAAAAGACTAAAGATGGATTTTTGGTAAATAAACTATGCAAAAGGTGGAAGAGCAATTATGAGACAAGTAAAAAGAAAGGATAAAGAAATAAAGAAAAATTTCCAAAAAATGAAAACTCTACACATTCTCCTACGTAAAGGAATAAAATTATCTCATATTTTGTTTTATTCTAAAAGATTAAATACATTTCTTTATATTTTTCTTATTTCTATTTCTCTTTAGCTTTCCTCCACATGTTAAATTCTCTCTCATCCCATACCTCTCGTCTTCTATTTTAATTGATTTATATTTTTCTCTATTCTCTTAACACTACTTATTTATCTCCATTTTTAATTTTTTCTTCTTATTCTCCAATCTTCATCTCTAATCTCTCTCTATTTCTTTAATTTCATTTAGTTTATTTTTTTAAGTTTTTTATTCAATAATTTTGATGGACTCGTTTATGGATGTTGTTGGCTAAAATCCTAATTAGGGTAAATGGTGAAACTTGAAGATTGTAATTTTATTTCAATCAATAATGGTAGATTAATGTTTATATTTTTTGAATTAATTTAAGGTGAGTTAATTATTTTTATTTATTATATATCTATAATTTTTTTTTTGAGTTTTTCTATTATCATCACATTGAATGCTTGAAAATTTTTCTTGATTCATTGTGGATGATTGTTACATTGATTGCTCAAGGAATCTCTGTAGTATGTGAATGTGCAACACTTAACAACCTTATATTTTCAAAAATAATTTTTTTTATTTAATTGTTAAACCATTTGATTATGAGGAATCTTTATTCGAACCTAATCAAGAAAAAATATTGAATGAATAAAATTATGATTTTTGAGTGGATCTTCGTTGTCTTAACGCTTTTTAATTTTTATTTTAAATATTTTAATTTTTAATCCAAACGATAGTATGGAAAATCATTTTTTAATAGTTTAGGTCAAATCTCCTTTCATCTCATTCGTGTTTTATTTTAATTTTTATATAATTTTCATGGATCAACTTTTGACTTTTGAGATTTTACTACTTTGTTACAACTTTGCACTTAGGAGTATTTAGCTTACACTATTTCAGTCATAGAAAGTTTTTTGGCACTGTTGTCGAGGATTGGCGTTAGTAATTGTTCGGATCGAGGATAATCATGAAATTTTCTTATTTTTTTAGTTTTTCTTCTTCTTTCCTTCTTTTAATTTTTTTTATTTTACTTTAGTTTTTTATTTCGTAGTTCTAAATTTTATTTTAGTTTTAAGGTGAAACGAATAAGAAGATCAAACTTTCTTTAAGACTAATTTAGAAGTAGAGTAGGATTAATTTAGGTTTAACTTTTTTAACAATATTTTTTTTACTCATTATTTGTTTTTAATTATTTGGAAAAGTCCGGATTGTAATAAAATTAAGGACGGAATGACAATGGGGCACAACTGTCTCAGCCCCTTGGATTCGTATTCCGTAATTGGTGTCAATGGTCCAAGTCGACTCAACAGGGCATTCCTCGTCTAAAATGGGAAGTATCTTTTCACACTCCTGACTTCCTATTAATGGATTATTGTATTGTCTTTATCTAATTATCAATTATACACATCTAGTGCATTGATATCTTTAGATTCGAGGGCACCCCTACAGGGGAGACACGATAAGATAGGAGTTGGATTTCATAACCAACTCTTGCCCTTCATGTTTAATAAAAATTGATTCACATAACTCAACAACCTAAATTAAAATTTGCGTAACTAAAGACCAGTCTTCATGCTCAATAGGAAAAGTCCCGTATCGAGTTAGCCCAATAATTTTTCTTGATCCTTAATTAGTGTCTAGCCTTGGCACCAATGACAACAATTGTAAGCGTACTTTTAGCACCGCCATTTTCTCTAGTTGACCAAACTGGTCGATTTTGGTGTTAGAAATATGAGTTGGAAGGCTTGTTGCACAATTTCACCTAGTTAGTAGCAGTCTAGTTACTAGAACCTATTAGTTGCTAGGTTTTGTGTTATTTTATTTTTTTAATTTTTTTTCTATGTGCTTCCCTTAACTAACTTCGGATATAGTTTTTTTATTTGTCTTTGTTAGTTGCATGACCATTTTGGAGTGGGATCGAACAAATCACTTTCAAATGATAAAATTAGTAATTTTTGTTTAAAATTAAAACTTAATTAAAGATAATCTAGTAAATCATAAAAATATGGTTGATTTGGAAAGTAATCATGATGACAACGAAGTTCGTAATACTCTTTGTATAATTTTCCCTACTAATACAAGAACCTTTGACTTGAAATTGACTAATGGAAGAACTCTATATATGTACTTGAAGATTCTTACCTTTTGATGATAGGATTGGAAGTTCTCTCAACTTTAAAGATTTTTACCAAAAATCAAAGTACCTTTTTGGTTTGATATCACTTTTTGATGAAGGTATTCTTGGATTTTTTTCAAGAGAGTTGACTCTCCAATTAGATTAGAGCATTAAGCATTGGGATTTATAAGAGACCACCATGTGTCATTTTTTAAGGGGGTATAAGAGAATAGGCTTAACATTGGATTTTGGTTTTGGACTTGGGTTATGGGCTCATGATGGTTTGGATTTGGATATTTGGCCTAGGCTTGAAAATGGGCTTAGTATTAGGTTGGGTATGGATTATGAATTGGTTAATGGAAATTGGATATGGAATTGGGAAGAGAGTGTAAAATTGGATTGAAAATGAGTAATGGAGTTGGATGGTTTAGACTAGGAAAAATATTTGAGCATACAAATTAATGTGAAATGATGTATGTGTACATGTATGCATGAAGAAATGTGTCAAGTGGTAATTATTATGCAATGCGAAGGGTTTTAAGCCTTTGATCGAAATCAACTTGAGATTTTTAAAATTTTCTAATACGTTCGTGCAAATAAGACTGTCTACAACTGTCTTTCTTTCCAAGAGTTGTTTGTAAAGAACTGCAAATAATATATTAGACCCTTATTTGTGCGAACTAGAAATAATGTATTGTAAATTGTTGAAAACGTTAGATGGGTTTTAATAGAATTTGATTACCTTAGTGATAATTATGAAAATTAATTATATTTATCCCTAATTTGTGATGATTAATTAATGATAATTAGATTAATATGACATAATTAGTTGAATTTTCTTTCTTGTATGTCTTAGAGGTTCAAAATGATATAAAAAGACTAAAGATGGATTTTTTGTAAATAAATTATGCAAAAGGTGGAGGAGCAATTATGAGACAAGTGAAGGAAAATATAAAGAAATAAAGAAAAATTTTCAAAAAATGAAAACTCTACACATTCTCTTACGTAAAAGAATAAAATTATCTCATATTTTGTTTTATTATAAAAGATCAAATACATCTCTTCATATTTTTCTTATTTCTATTTCTTTCTATCTTTGATCTACATGTTAAATTCCCTCTCATCCCATACCTCTCATATTCTATTTTAATTGATTTATATTTTTCTCTATTCTCTTAATACTACTTATTTATCTACATTTCTAATTTTTTTTCTTCTTCCTCTCTAATCTCTCTTTCTTCCTCTCTCACTCTTTAATTTCCTTTAGTTTATTTTTCTAAGTTTTTTATTCAATAATTTTGATGGACTCATCTATGGAGGTTGTTGGCTAAAATCCTAGGTAGGGTAAATGGTGAAACTTGAAGATTGTAATTTTATTTCAATTAACAATGGTAGATTAATGTTTATATTTTTTGGATTGATTTAAGGTGAGTTAATTATTTATATTTAATTATATATCTATAATTTCTCTTTGAGTTTTTTCTATGATCATCACATTGAATGCTTGAAAATTTTTTCTTTATTCAGTGTGGATGATTGTTACATTGATTGTTCAAGGAATTCCTGTAGTATGTGAATGTGCAACACTTGACAACCTTATATTTTCAAAAATATTTTTGAAAATTTTTTTTTGATTTAATTGTTAAATCATTCGATTATAAGGAATCTTTATTCGAACCTAATCAAGAAAGGATATTGAATGAATAAAATTATGATTTTTGAGTAGATCTTCGATGTTTTTACGCTTTTTAATTTTTATTTTAAATCTTTTAATTTTTACTCTATACAATAGTATGGAAAATCATTTTTTTAATTGTTTAAGTTAAATTTTCTTCCATCCCATCCATGTTTTATTTTAATTTTAACATAATTTTCATGGATCAATTTTAGACTTTTGAGATTTTACTACTTTGTTACAACTTTGCACTTGGGGTATTTAACTTACACTATTTCAGTCGTAGAAAGTTTTTGGCACTGTTGTTGATGATTGACGTTAGTAATTGTTCGGATCGAGGATAATCATGAAACTTTCTAATTTTTTTAGTTTTTCTTTTTTTTTCCTTCTTTAAATTTTTTTTTTTTTACTTTAATTTTTTATTTCGCAGTTCTAAATTTTACTTTAATCTTAAAGGTGAAACGAATAAGATCAAACTTTCTTCAAGACTAATTTAAAAATATACTAGGATTAATTTAGGTTTAATTTTTTTTAACAATACTTTTTTTTACTCATTATTTATTTTTAATCGTTTGGGAAAGTCTGGATTGTAATAAAATTAAGGATGGAACGACAATGGGGCACAACTGTCTCAGCCCCTTGGATTTGTATTCCATAATTAGTGTCGATATTCCAAGTCGACTCAACAATGCATCCCTCATTCTTAATGGGAAGTAAGTATCTTTTGATACCCATGACTTTCTATCGGTGGGTTATTATATTTTTGTAAAATCTCGAGTTTTCAATTCGTATCTCGAGAAGAAAAAATAGTGAAATTTTTATAAAATCCTAAAAGTGGGACTTAGGGTAAAACTATAGAATTTAGTTCTGATCATTTTTAATTAAATCTGACCTTATCATTAGAATCAAAATGATCAAAAAACATACTTTGGTCTGTAAGCATGCTCAAATGCAAGTCCGAATAGAAAAATTACCAAATCCTCGATTATCGAGTCGGATCAAACTAAAATAATGACTTTTTGCTAGAATAAAATTTTTTAAAATTTGATTATACCATTGGGTTTGTAATGAAAAATTATAAAATATATACTATTTACTTGTTATTTTTAGAGTCGAATTATCGTCAAAAACGAAAACGACGTTAATTTTAGGGTCCCCCTAGGTCAAAAAAATAAATTTTTGCTAGAAATATAATTTATAGAATTTGACTACACCATTAGATTCAGAACGAAAAATTAGATAAAATAGAATATTTATTCGTCACTTTTGAAGTCTGAACGGTCAAGTTATAGTCAAACGAAATAATAGCTAAAATACTGATTTCGTCTCAAAAACATATAAATAATTTTTTTAAATTTTTTTACTATTCATTGTCATTTTAACTCATCAAAACTAGTCAATGTAATGTAAACGAAAATTTTATTTTTCTTCAAAACTTCAACCTCAGATTTGTCGCAACGGTCCGCCTTCGACGACCGATGCAGAAGGAAAAAAGGTCTACAGCCTCGACATCCATAAAACCCATCCAATATCTCTTCGTTTCATTTTCTCTTTCGCCTCATATCATAAAAAATTAGTTGTATATATATACCTGAGTTTAATAACTTCGTCCTTGGATTTCGCCTGTTTCAGGATCAAACCGTCCTCCGTCGCAGAAGGGAGAAATGACGATGACGTCGAGATCTTTGAAATCACAGGGTCAAATTCAAAAATCAATTATCTCGAAGTTCGATTCACCTCGATTTCTATGTCAATCGTCTCAATTTTCGTGCACACACTTCGCTCATCTCGCATAGAGATTATAAGGACTCTCAATTTCTATCGATAACCTTATATTGTGAAAATTTTATTTAAGGTTTTAACGAAAACTTGTAATGTATTTTCAAAAGTATAGAATTTTTTTTGTTATTTTAAATTCACGTCAGAACTTGAACATTTGATATGTTTAATTGCATTTTATAACAAATCGTGAGTAAAATATTTCACCGGGTTATTTTCGCCAGTTGGGTTCTGTGCACTACTCAAACCCTGTTTTGATATAAGTTTTATAATTTTTCAATGTTACTGATAAAAAAATAAATTTTATAATTGAAAAAAAATGATTTAATATTCAAGGAACTCGTATTTAGTTTATCAATATCAGAAAGTGAATATCTTGTTCGAAAGATTGAGAACTACGAAAATTGGAAAAAGGGGATGAAACGGTAAAATGTCAGAATGTGATGTCTTTACTCTATATCCGAAAAGATGGGATGTCACACCTCGTGCACGTGCCAAACTGGGCCCATGATCAGCTGGGATAGCGATGTGTTAGTAGTGCTACACATGGTAGGCTCCATGAGCTGACACGTGACTACGAGTAGGAAATACGGTCAATGAGTGATGTGTGCATTTTACATTACGTGTTGTGTGTAGGTTGGTGAACGGATATCCAGGGATACTGATTGGTTGCATGTTTATTTAAATTCTGTTGGCGTAGAGGCTCTGAATTCTGTTATTTATTTTAGGCCGAGTGGCCACAGTTGCATGGTAGGAAACTGGATATCCATTCTCAATCTTATATTATTATATATATATATATATATATATATATATATATATATATATATATATATATAGCTATTTTGTGAGTTGTTAAAGAGTCTGTGAATGCCTGAAGGGATAGTACATCATATCATTCGGAGTGGTATACTATCCTGAAATGTACGGTAGGGACGACCAAATTCATACGTGGTATGAGACGTGTCACAATTGGAATCCAAATTCTTTCTTTCTATCTTTACTAATGAACTTGTAATGTAAAGGTGATAGTATATAAATAGATTGTATATTTGAGATTCACATGCACGTCTGATAGGCATAGACGAAGATGATTAGTCAGTGATCACTAACAATCTATTGTAGTTGAACGTTCTGACATATCGAAAAGAGACCCATTGCTTACGATCACGTCAAACGACCAGCCTGAGCCGAATAAATGGTCCCGCAAGTATGGTAAATATCAATCAGCTATAAAATCAAGAACTAATACTTTATTATGAAAGATCATATCCCGACTGGGAGTGATCTAGTCGTGAATCCCAACTCTCTAATTCTACTACTCCACCATTGTTTATTATGTATTTGTTGCATTATTTTGATATATAAAATGAAATGCATGTTTAATGTTTCCATTTGGTCAATTAGATTTGTATAAAAAGAAAATGTTATATTGAGTACTGTTGATTGATGTAATGTTAGTTTTAAAATATTTTTTTGCTCATCATGTACCAGTTTATTGTAGTTTTTTCTATAAAACTTTGTATTGTTAAAATGATTCAGTATGCTTATTTGTTTATGTTAGGAGGGGTTATTGGCAGAAATTGTTTGTTTTCCTACTGGGTAACCATTGTTACTCACCCATTCCTTTTTATTTATCTTTTAGTTCAGAGCCTGCAGTTACCGAGGTAGACGTAAAACCAACGAGTGGGGGCCATCTAGTGGGTCAGATAGACGACCAGAGCCCATTACCTGGTGAGTACTGGAGTTATTACCCCAAGTGGTGTCAGTTAGACCAGGAGTATTATAGATTTTGTATTGAGCGTTAGGATTTTTGTTAGAGTGGGGATTTTCAAAGTAATCCTATATATTGTTTATAATTTCGCACTCTAATCTATCTTACATGGCTAGATGTATATAGATCTTTCGTTGTTATTCTGTTCTTGTATGCATATACAGGATATTGTCGATTTTTTTTTATCAGGTGAAACAGGTTGAACGCCTTGGAATGCTAACATAAACAGAGGAGACCATGCCGAAATTTTGAGACGCCTCCTAGTACCTTAAGATCTAACATAAGACTTTGTGTTAGCGTTTGGCAAAATGCCACAATTGCCTTTCTCTAATTATCAACTATACACATCTAGTACATCGATATCTTTAGTTTTAATGGCATCCCTACAAGGGAGACACACGGTAAGATATGAGTTGGATTTCATCACCAACTCTTACCCTTTGGGTTTAATAAAAGTTGACTCACATAACTCAACAACCCAAATTAAAATTTGTGTAACTAAAAACCAGTCTTCATGCTCAATAGGAAAAGTCTCGTATCGAGTTGGCCTAACAATTTTTCTTGATCCTTAATTAGTGTCTAGCCTCAACAGTAATGACAACAATTGTAAACATACTTTTAGAACTGCCATTTCCTCTAGTTGACCAAACTAGCCAATTTTGGTATTAGAAATATGAGTTGGAAGGCTTGTTGCACAGTTTCGCCCAATTAGTAGTAGTCTAGTTACTAGAACCTATTAGTTGCTAGGTTTTGTGTTATTTTATTTTTTTAATTTTTTTTTCTATCTCCTTCCCTTAACTAACTTCGGAGATAGTTTTTTTTTATTTGTCTTTGTTAGTTGCATGACCATTTTGGAGTGGGATCAAACAAATCACTTTCAAATGATTGAATTGGTAACTTTTATTTAAAATTAAAACTTGATTAAAGATAATCTAGAAAATTATAAAAATATGGTTGATTTGGAAAGTAATCATGCTGACAACGAAGTTCGGAATGATGTGCCAAAATCTTTAAGGGAATATTTACCATCTATAAGAACAAATACTTCTTTTTGTATAATTTTCCTTACTAATACGGGAACCTTTGACTTGAAATTAGGGGTAATCCAGTTAATTCCTAAATTCCATAGCTTAGACTCTGAAAGCCCTTACTTGCACCTTAAAGAATTTGATGAGGTTTGTGCAACCTTGCACTACGCCAGCACTACCTTAGATGTGGTAAGACTTAGGCCATGTTCGTTTAAGCTTTAAGAACTAGTTTTTTTAGCTTTTAAGCAAAAAAATCAAATAAATGATGTTTGTTTGGGTTTTTTGGTTCATGTGAATTTCAATTGAAGTCCAAAAATAACTCCTAAAAGAAGTCCTCTACGAGAGGCTTCTTCAAATGATTTTTGCGGGAAGTAAAAAATGTAAAACGACTCAAGTGTAGTTACCAAAATACCTTTTATCTTTAATCAAATTTTCAACTAAACTTAATCTTAAGAAATGAAATGAGATTACTAAAATACCTTTCATCATTACCAATTATCAAAATACCCTTCATTTTCAAAATACCCTTCATCTTTAATCAAATTTTCAACCAAACTTAACCTTAAAAAATGAAAGGAGACTATCAAAATACTCTTCATTTTTCAAAATACTCTTCATCTTTAATCAAATTTTCAATCAAACTTAATCTTAAAAAATAAAAAGGACTTTGTAAAACTCGAAATTTTTTATTCATATCTCGAGAAAATAAATAGTGAAATTTTGAGAAAATTTTTAACGTAGGACTTAGGATAAAATTGTAGGATTTTATTTTGGTCATTTTTAATGAAATCTAACCTTACCATTGGATTTGAAATGGCTAAAAAATATATTTTAGCCTGTAAGTATACTCAAATGCGAGTTCGAATAGAAAAATTGTAAAATCCTCGATTTTTGAGTCGGACCAAATCAACATAATGACTTTTTGCTAGAGTAAGAATTTTTAAAATTTGATCATAATATTATATTCATAACAAAAAATTATAGAAAATGAATTATTTACTTGTTATTTTTGAAGTCTAGAAAGTCGAATTATCGTAAAAAAACGAAAACGACGTCAATTTTAGGGTCCCATTAGGCCGAAAAATTGAACTTTTGTTAAAGATAAATTTTTTAAAATTTGACTACACCATTAGATCTGAAACAAAAAATTAGACAAAATAGAGTATTCATTCATCACTTTTGGAGTCCGAATGATCAAGTTATTGTCGAACGAAATAATAGGTAAAATGTCGATTTCGTTTTACACTTATATAAATTATTTTTTTTAATCAAAATACTATTCATCATCACTTTAAATTGTTAAAAACAAGCAGAAGGTTTTAACAAAAAAAAAATTATTTTTTTCAAATCTTCAAACTCCGATTCATTGCGAACAGTTTGTTTTCGACCTCCAACATAGAAGGGAAAAACATCCGCACCCTCGTCCTCTACAAAACTCACCTAGTTTCATTTCATTTTATTTTATTTTTCATCCTGTATTACAAAAAATCAGTCGTATATGATACAAGGGTTTTGAAACTTCGACCCTAGTTTCATCTATTTTGAGGTCAAACCGTCATCCATCGCAGAAGAGAGAAATGACAACGACATCGAGATCTTCGAAACCATCGAGTTAGATTCAAAAATTAACCGTCTCAAAGTTTGATTTGTCTCGATTTCTGTGTTGATTATCTCAATTTTCGCACACGTGCTTCAATTCTGTCATTTAGAGATTATAAGGATTATCAATTTCTATTGATAACCGTAGATTGTGAAATTGCATTTAGACTTTTAACGTAAACTTGTGATGTGTTTCCAAAAAAATATAGAATTCTTTTTGTTATTTGAAATTCACGTCAGAACTTGCATATTTGATATGTTTAATTGTATTTCATAACAAATTATATGTGGGTAAGATATTTCATCGAGTTATTTCCGCTAGTTGGGTTCTATGCACTGCTCAGACCCTATTTTGATATAAGATTTGTAAAGTTTCAATTTAAATGATAAAAATGAATTTCAAAATGTGAAAAAGAATTTGATATTGGAAAATGAATATTTGAGTAAATGAATTCGAAAAATGAATGGTATGTTTGAAAACGTAAAAAAAGTACAAGAATAAAAAAAAAGGGAAAAGGAGATGAAACGATAAAATGTAAAAGTCACACCCGAGGGTGATGTCTGCATTTTACATTGTAATGTTGCGTATAGGTTGGTGAAGGTGTAAAATCTTGAGTTTTCGATTCACGAGGAAAATAAATAGTGGAATTTTGAGAAAATCCTGAAAGTGAGACTTATTGGTAAAATTTTAGGATGTTTCTGATCATTTTTAATGGAATCTTACCTCACCATTGAATTTAAAATGATCGAAAAACATACTTTAGCCTGTAAGCACGCTCAAATGCAAATCCGAACAAAAAAATTACAAAATTTTCGATTACCAAGTCGGACCAAGCTAAAATAATGACTTTTTGTTAGAGTAAGAATTATTAAGATTTGATCATATCATTGGGTTCGTAACAAAAAATTATTGAACATGAACTATTTACTTGTCATTTTTGGAGATCAAAAAGTTGAATTATTGTTAAAAATGAAAACGACGTCAAATTTAAGATCTCATTAGGCTAAAAATATAAATTTTTGTTAGAGACAGAATTTGTAGAAATTGACTATACCATTAGATTTGAAACGAAAAATTAAATAAAATAGAGTATTCATTCATCACTTTTGGAGTCCGGAAGTTATCGTTAAACGAAACAATATGCAAAATACCAAAATTGTCCCAAAATTTTATATAAATAATTTTTTAAAAATTCTTAACTATTCATCTTCCAACTCGTCCAAAAAAAACCAGCTAACGAAATTTTACGAAAGGCGGAGTTACAATTGGAATCCAGGTTTAGTCCTCTCTATCTTTATTAGTGAACTTGTAATGTAAAGGTGGTTATATACGAATGGTTTGTATATTTGGGAATCACATACACACTTGATAGGCATAGACGAAGATGATTAGTTAGTGATTACTAACAATCTATAGTAGTTAAACATTCTGACACATCGAAAAGAGACCTATTGCTTACGGTCACGTCAAACGGCCAGCCTGAGCTAGATAAATGGTCCCGTAAATATGGTAAACAGCGACCAGCCACAAAATCAGGAACTAATACTTTATTACGAAACATCATGTCCCGATTAGAATCGATCCAATCGTGAATCCCAACTCTCTAATTCCACTACTCCACCATTGTGTATTATGTATCTATTGTCTTATTTCGATATATAAAATGAAATGCATGTTTAATGTTTCCATTTGATCAATTAGATTATTATAAAAAGAGAATGTTATATTGAGTACTGCTGATCGATGTAATGTGAGTTTTAAAATGTTTAGTTGCTCATCCCTAACTATATGTACTAGTTAATCGTTGTTTCTTTTGTAAAATTTTGCATATTTTAAAATGATTCAGTATATTTATTCGTTCATGTTAGGAGAGGTTATTGACAGAAATTGTTTGCTTCCCTACTGGGTAACCATTGTTACTTACCCTTTTCTTCTCAATTTTTTTAGTTTCAGATTTGAAGCTTGGCGAAGCAGGTGTAGAACACGAGTGATGACTATTTGGTAGGTCAGATAGATGACCAGAGTCCGTTACCTAGTGAGTATTGGGGCTATACCCCTATAGGAGTATCAGTTCATTCAAGTAGTTTTATGGATTTTGTCCTGAGTGTTAGGACTTTTGTTAAAGTGAAGAGTTTTGTATAATCTTGTATATTAATTCCTTCTTCCACATTCTGATCTATCGTACGTTATTAGATGTATATAGGCTTCCGCTAGTTATTATATTTTGTATGTATGTACATGATAATCTATATCGTTTATCAGGTGCAGGTTGAACACCTTGGAATACTAACATAAACAGAAGAGATCATGCCGAAATTCTGATGCGCCACTTAGTATCTCGAGATCAAAGCATGCACATCATAGAGATATATCAATCAAATCATGGCATATTAGATAGACAATCAATTAGATCATGGCAAAATAGAACAAAAGTAATCAATCAAAGATGGCACATAAACATTGAGATAGGCACAAGAAAATTTTTTCAAAACAAAAGGATTTTTATTTTTTTTATTTTTTATGGTCCAATCAAGGATCACTTTGAGCAACCCGAAACAAATTGAGTTTTCACCGAACATTGAATTGAAGATAGATTGATAGTTGTAGAGATAAGGAGTAATAAACCTTTTTTTATTTTTTTTAAATTTTTAGAATTTCATCAACTATAAACACGTGACATTGGATCATTTTTTTTCGGGTGTCACGTGGCAAAGTCAATGACCCTTAGTAAGAAAGAAACCTCACCAAACTAGTAAGCCTAGCCCAAGCATTCTTTTTTTTTTTTTTTAAATAAAACTATTATTAATTAAAAAAAAAAACTAAAATGCTACCTAAAAAATTATGTTGCCACACCAACTACACTTTTGGAATCAAAAGCAAAGTCTTGATGCAATGCTATGAGTAAAAATTGGTGTGACAAATAGTAACTCAAAAAAATAAATAAATAAATAAACAATAAAAAAAATTCTCAACATCCCAAGAGAAAGAACTGCTAGCAAGTATTTTTTGTTTTTATCTTAAAAAAAGTGCAATTATGATATTTTTTTTTTTTTGCTTTTTTTTTTAGCAAATTATTTTTTTCAAAAAAAGACATTTTTTTTTATTTATTAAAAAAACAAAACAAAGAGACTTTTCTTTTATTAGACAAGAATCAAATCTTTTTATCAAACAACTTATATTGGCTTCAGTTTCACAAAGGTAGATTTTGACTAGAGATTTAAGAGTATTAAATATCGTAACTTGTGAGGAGCACATAAAAAAAAAATCTCAACCCCTTTTTCTCTCTCCCATCATATGTGTGATCTCAACTTCATATTCAACTTATTTTCTAACTTTCTGTTGACCTCCAAAATACACCATTGTTGGGATAGCAAGTAAGATAAAATGTAACCCATACAGGCGCATTGGTTTCCTTTAGTAAGCGAACCATCCATAGGTCCCTGGACAACATCATCATCGGCTAAGGTACGCATTAACCTGAAACAATCGCATCAACACTTCATTAAAAAACGTGAATCTTCCACCATTATCGCCCAAAAACCCACTACTTTCAAATTTATCATGTCGACCTCGACAGAGATCGTCCGATTCTCAAAAAATCATCGTTTTGTCTATTTGAGTATGGATCAATAAAAGAATTCGTAAAGAATACCCCAGAGCGAGAAATTTATAGATCAAAAATTAAGAGTTATGATTGATAGTTAGTAATTTCTGGTTTGGCTGCAAATTGTGGGTTTATTGATCAAGACTTTGATACTAGAAAAAAAAATAGATCTGCTTTAGAAAGCTCATCCTCTTCTTTTAAGTAGATGGATCGAAATTGTGAATATATTTTTTTTAAAAGAAAATATTTTGAAGAATGTGTGAACCGAATTGGTAGAGTTTCTCTGAGCATGGGAACGAACAGGAGCTCTGTTTGTTTTTGAAATCACCGCAAATCTAAATATATGAGAGAGAAAACTTTTTTTTTTCACAGAGAAATCAAAATTTCTACGTCTTGGGTCTTTGTTGGGCTGTTGTAACAGAGGCAATGGAGTAGCAATAGGTTGATGGGTGAGAAATAAAGAAGATGGCAGAAGTTGTTAGTGGCATGAAGAAGAGGTGATGAATGGGTTTTCATGATAATTCTCTCCATGTGGTGAGACATCAATACAGGGAGAGAAAGAGCACACATTACCTTGGATTTTCCACCTTTCAACGCCAACACCTAAACAGCAACCATGTCTTCACACACCCTCTCATCGTCCTCTCCATCACCATCATTACTCCCTAAAAGAACCGCTTTGATCGCCCTCTCAAATCAACAATGGTCCAGAGATGAAATCTTTATGATTAGTTTGACATCCAAATCATTGATTAATAGAAAAAATCAATCGATCCATTCGAATTTCTTTTCTTTTCGGGTTGTTTGCCTTATTAGTCGAGAAAATCGGGGATCTTTTGGTTGAGAAATCAAACAAAGAGAAAAAAAATTCAAGGGGAGAGATCTCCTCTGTTTTCTTTGACGCTTGGTTGGTGGTTGTTCTCTATGGAGAGTTCAAGGCCGTCTAACGTCCGAGATGATTTAAAAATAGATAAATATAAATGAGTGATGGAGCGAGATATATATATATATATAGAGAGAGAGAGAGAGAGATGAAGGGAGAGGGATGAAGGCGTCCCTTTCTTGCTATCTTCTTCTTTCTCATCAGAGAAGAAGATAGAAAATAGAAAAAAAATAAAACATTAATAGCACACCACCCACATAATAAACCCAATAGGTGTTTGATCATTAAAAAACAAATTTACTGGGGGCACACCACCCTTAAACAGAACTTTAGTTGCTGTTGTTTGTCAACAGCACGCCTAAGAATTTTTTTTTGATTTTTTGATTTTTTGATAAAAAAAACTGATTAAAAAGGTTTTTTTATTTTTTTTATTTTAAAGTTATTCTTATAACAACATTCCCAAAAGAAAACGCCTTAGTTGTTGCTATTTGTCAACAGCACATCTAAAAGATTTTTTATACATTTTTTTTTTGAAGAAAGAAATACACCATCCAACATTTTTTTTTTATAAATATTTTATTGGTCAGCAACAACATAGCAGAAAAAAATAAAATAAAAAATTTGAAAAAAAAAGTTTGAAGAAAAAAGGAGAAAGTCTTTACCCTTTTTATTATTATTTTTTTTTACCATTCATCACGTGAAAAAAAATTACCAATTTAAAATAAAAAAATGATCACTTCCTATCCCCACCACCATTATTCCATCCTTTAATGAGACTAAACTCTTGAATTATTTAGTGTCATCTTAAAGGACCTTCGGTTGAACCAAAGAAAATAATATACCAAATCAACGCACTCAAAATCGTACCGAATAATTAATGATTGGACCAACAAATATAGTAAAAAAAAATCGATAAGCAAACAATAAAAAAAACAAAACTAACTAAAAATTAGATAAAAAAAATAAAAAACTAGGCCGTTGGCAATGTTCCCATACTTGGGATTTTTCAAGTCTGATCCTCAAAAGTCCCTAGTGGAGTCGCCACTGAAAGCGCCCTCGATCCGCGAGGTGCACGATCCGCTTTTGACCTTTGAGGTTTGGGAGTCGCCACCTACTTATTACTGTCTAGGAACCGAACATCGACCCTAAAAGGATAAAACAACTAATCTACCAAAAAAAACTAAGTTCGGGGATAAAGTTACGGGGTTGGAAGGTGTTAGGCACCAACCCCGCCCGGCAAACGCCGGTCTCTATTAATTCCCAAATAAAACTACATTGCTAACAAGACCTAAATAATAATAAATAAATAAAATAAAAATATTTATCTTTTTCAAAAGCAACGATTTTGTTCCCTCAGATCTGATAGAACAACTCATTGTATAGTATTCTTCGCTTCGTTCTGTTGCCGGATCTGATTTCTGATATCCCAGTTGAGGTATCTTCTTCTTAGATCAGTGAGTTTTTCAATTTTTTTTTTATAGATTCTAAGGTATTTTAGAAGGGTTTTTGAGTATTTTTTGAGCTAAAGTTGGGGTATGGATGTTAGGTAAAGAGTTGGGGCTTCAAAATTAGGGTTTATGGGAGGCTAGGGAAGCTTTTTGACCTACTTTTGTAGGATTTATTTTTTGATACGAAAATAGGTTGTAGGGACCCCTATTTATAAATTTTTTAAGTACTTATTTTGATAGAGTTAGTGTTTAATTATAATTCTTTTAGAGAGACTTATTGTTTAATTAGAATTATTTTAGGTAGAGTTCTATTTTAATTAGAATTATTTTAGGTAGAGTTATAGTTTAATTAGAATTGTTTCAAATAGAATTAATGTTTAATTAGAATTCTATTAGGGTTTTGACTTTTAGTCTCACTTGATTGACTTTAAGATTTTGACTTCTAGTCTTACTTGATTGACTTTAAGATTTTGACTTTAATCTTACTTGATTGACTTTAAGATTTTGACTTTAGGCTCACTTGATTGACTTTAAGATATTGACTTTAGTCTTACTTGATTGACTTTAATTTTGACTTTAGTCTTACTTGATTGACTTTAAGATTTTAACTTTAGTTTTATTTGATTGACTTTAATTTTAATTAGGATTTCACTTTACATTAATTCATATTTTAATTATTAATTTCAGAATTTTTAATTATTAAAATTGTAAAATTATCGTTTTACCCTCGGAGAGGACTTTTTACGTTTTAAGTCGGTTTTAAGTCGGTTTTAAGTCGGTTTTTGACGTTCTAGGATGTTTTGAAATCGATTTTTCATAAGGAATTCAATGAGAATATTGGTTTGTGTCATTTATGAAATTTTTGTGCGAAATGGTCGTGAACCTTATGAGGGGCATTTTCGTAATTTTGTCGAATATTGTGAAAATTGAAGAAATGGTTTATTTGATTTTGATTTTTTGTTTTATGTATTTGAAATGATTTTCTTAAGCGTAATGATATTTTCAGGTTAGGGGTATTTTGATAATTTGATTATTTTTTAGCGATTTTTATCGTAAAGCTTATTTTTGTCGACAAGATGATGATTTCTACGTTTTTAGGGTTATATTTTCCTAGAAAAGTGTGATTTCTATAGTTTTATCAGTTTGAGATACCTCATCTGAATTTTTGAAACATATCTAGCAACAAAATATAGCAATGGAATAATCATCCATCATTGGGAACCGTTGCAATCGGGTTAACGAGTTGATTAATCAGGTGAGTGCAAAAATGGGGTGTCTACACTTTTCAGTTTATAATTTGAAATATAACAACAGATACATAGTACAAGTGGTGGAGTAATGGAATTTGAGCGTTGGGATTCACGACTTGATCGCTCCCAGTCGGGATGTGATATTCCTCAATAACATCGTAGTTCTTGATTTTGTGGTTGGTTGTTGTTTACCATGCTTGCAGGACCATTTATCCGGTTTAGGTTAGCCGTTTGACGTGACCGTAAGCAATGGGTTTCTTTTCTATGTGTCAAAACGTTTGACTACTACTAGATTGTTAGTGATCATTGACTAATCATCTTCGTCTATGCATATCAGGCGTGCATGTGATTCCCAAAATAACATTCCACTCGTATACGACCACCATTATAATACACGTTCACTGGTAAATATAAGAAAGAAATGGACCCGAATTCCAATTGTGACTCCACTCTCATACAAGTCTCATACCACGTATGAGCTTGGTGGTCCCTACCGTACATCCCAGGATAGTGCACTCATCCGGATGATGTGACGCACTATCTCTTCAGGCATTCACAAACCTTTTAACAGCTCACAAAATAGCTACATATATATATATATAGTTTTTCATTTAAAACAAAAGAGAAATTAACAGAACAGGGTTGAGAATGGATATCCAGTTCCTACCATGCAACTGTGGCCTCCTTGACCTAAAAATAAATAACAATACTCAGCGCATGTGCTAACATAATCTTAAATAAACATGCAACCCTTTCATTAATAACCTAGATATCCTTTCACCAACCTACATATAACATATAATGTAAAATGCAGACATCACCCCTCGGGTGTGATTTTGACACTTTATCGTTAATCATCTTTTTTCATTCTCTCGACATTCTCACTTTTCATCTTTTCAAATCAAATCATTCATTTTTAATCTTTCAAAGTCATTTTTGATCTTTCCATCGAAAATCATCAAGGTTTATTCAAAACGAGGTCCCAGCGATGCACGAAATCAACGTTGTTAAAAATAAGAAAAGTTGGTGAAAATTTGGCTAAGTGTCGGAAACTCAACTTTTCAAAATTCTCGAAATTGAAAACGGGTTTTTGGAAATGAAAGCCTCAAACATGAGATTTGACATCATATAAAATTTTATAGCTTAATTCAAAGTAAAGCGAAAGTTATTACATCTTGAAAATTTGTCGAAAACGTCGAAATCTACGTTTTGTTCTTGAAATCAAAATTTGGATTTTGATCCTTTGAGATTCGGATCTCGAAACCATTCCCATTGTTCCGAAATTGGGGTTAAAACATTAATTTCATTAAAGAATTTAAAGTAAATGGAATACTTAAATATTTTTAATGAAATACATGGTGGGAAATCATGTACAAGTCATGAGGAAGGTAACCCAAAAGCCAGAAGCAGTTTTGATCAAACTATTCTGTCGGTGGTAGAAACATGATTCTATTGGTGGGACAGCAAAATGGCCTTCGGCAGGTGTCGGTGGAACTAACAGCTCCTGTCGACAACACTGAACACATTCGCAAAATTTTGATCTATTTTTTGGATTTTTCTTCCGTTCTTCAAATCATTCAACCCACCCACGAGTTTATTGTTAAAACTTGATAAAATATAATCAAAACATCTACTTCTACCATGAATTTGAAATCAAACACCAAATTTCTACGATTTAAATGCAAATAATAAGTTTTGTTTCAAAACTTAAATGCACATTTTGGAAATCTAAAGTTATTAACAAGAATTGAGAGTCCCTTATCATTGTGGACGCCAAGGGTATAAGCTAGCACTACAAATCAAGGTTGGATGGCTCGAGAGTTGAGGTTGGACTGACTTGGATGCAAAATGAGTGAGGGTTTGCAAGGTATCCGACAACGACGTTCTCCTTCTCCTCTATAATAAAATATAGACCTAACTCCTAACTCGATGAAGCCCTCGGATGGAGTGTTGAGGTTCACTCGAGCTACCCGACTGGTTTTTTATGGAGGTGAAAGCGCCCTCGATCTGCGGGGGTGCGCGGATCCACTTTTGACCCTTGAGGTTTGGGAGTCGCCACCTAGTTATTACGGTCTAGGAATCGATCAATGACTCTCAATAGATAAAGGACTAATCTAGAACAGAAAAAAAAAATTGAATTCGGGGATCATGTTACGGGATTGGAAGGTGTTAGGCACCAACCCAGCCTGGCCAAAGTCGGTCTCTACTAATTTCCCAAATAGGTTATATTGCTAAAAAAACCTAGATAATAATAAAATAAAAAATAAGAAGTTATACCTTTCCGATAGCAAAGACTTTATTCCCTCAGATCCGACAAAAATTGCTCCTTGTACCGTACTATTTGCTTCGTTCTGTCTCCGGATTTGATTTCCGATCTCCGAGGCAAGGTATCTCTTCTTTCTCAGATATGAATTATTCGAGTTTGTTAATGGATTTTGGGGTGTTCTTGAAGGGCTTTTAGGTGTTTTTTAGGCTAAAATCGAAGAAGGGATGTTAGGTAAGGAGTTGGGGCTCCAAAACTAGGGTTTATGGGAGGCTAGGGGGGCTTTTAGACCTACTTCTCTTAGGGTTTATGATTTGATACGAAAATAGGGTGTGAGGACTTCTATTTATAGAATTTTTTAAGGGTTGATTTGGATAGAGTTAGTATTTAATTAGAGTTGTGTTTTAGTTAGAATTGTTTTAGGTAGAATTATGTTTTAATTAGAATTGTTTTAGGTGGAGTTGTGTTTTAATTAGAACTCTACTAGATAGAGTTATTATTTAATTAGAATTCTATTATAATTTTAACTTTTGATCTTATTTGATTGACTTTTAATATTTTGACTTTAGTCTTAATTGATTGACTTTTAATATCTTGACTTCAGTCTTGCTTAATTGACTTTAATTTTGACTTTAGTCTCACTTGTTTGACTTTAATACCTTGACCTTAGTCTTGCTTGATTGGCTTTAAATTTTTGGAGAACCCCCCTCTATTATATCTTTAATTCTTTGGACCCCCAAATGGAGGGGTCCTTAAAGAAATATCTCACGAACCTCAACAATTTTACTTGAAAGTCCGATTGATCGATTTTTTTAATTCAAAATTTTAAATTAATTTCATTAATGTTTCACTTTAATTATTTAATATTTTATTTATTAATTTTGAAAATTTTAATTATGAAAATTGTGAAATTACCGTTTTGCCCCCGGAGAAGACTTTTCACATTTTAAGTTGGTTTTTAATGTTCTAGGATGTTTTAGAATCGATTTTTCGTAAGGAATTCAATGGAAATATTAGTTTGTGTCATTTATGGAATTTTTGTGTGAAATGGTTGTGAACTTTATGAGGGGCATTTTCGTAATTTTGTCAAATTCTGTTAAAATTTGCGAAATGATTTATTTGGTTTCGATTTGTTGTTTTATGTGTTTGAGAGAATTTTCCTAAGTGTAACATAGGTTCTAGGATTATTTTTGAGGTTAGGGGTATTTTGGTAATTTGATCAATTTTTTAGTGATTTTTATCGTAAAGCTTCTTTTTGGATCTGCAAGATGATGATTTCTATGTTTCTGGAGTCATATTTTCCTAGCGTAGCGTGGTTTCTAAGGTTTTGTCAGTTCAAGATACCTCATCCGGATTTCTGAAACATTTTTGGTAACAAAACAAAGCAATGGAAATAACATTCATCATTGGGAATCGTTGCAATTGGGTTGACGAGTTGATTAATCAGGCAGATGCAAAAATGGGGTGTCTACAGGAGGATGGGGAAAACGAACAAGAATGGACAACCAAAGATGGTGAAGTTGTAGCCATCGTCGTGACCGACAACTTTGCCTTCTTCGTCGAGGTTCAACTCGGCCTCGCTCGCACTAGAATTTGATGGGAATGGGTTGAAACCCTTGGGTTGGGAAGTAGCTGTCATTTGGTTCTTTGGAGAAGAAAAGAAATGAATAAAAAAAAAGAACCTAACTTTCTTTTAATCAAAGAGGCTTGAGGGTAAACTTGTAATTTGTTTTCATGGTTTCTAGTTTTGGCGATAACTCGACTATTCGGACTAGAAAAATGACGAATGAATATTCCATTTTGAATAATTTTTTGTTGCAGACCTAACGGTGTCATCAAATTTTCCTGATTCTTGTTCTAACGAAATTTCACTATTTTGGATCCCACTTAACGCAAAATTCGAGGATTGTATAATTTTTTCCTCCAAACTCGAATTCGAACTTGCTTACAGGCTAATGTATATATTTCGATCCTTTTGAATCTAATGGCAAAGTCAGTTTTCCTTGAAATTTATCATAATAATATTCGAATATTTTACTCTAAGTCCCTCCTTTGGTATTTCCCTCGAAATCTCACCATTCAATTTCCTCGAGATATGAGTTGAAAATCCGGGGTATTACAGAATCTATAGAGATGAGAAAAACAAAAGGATGGAGGAACACTGTGAATTTTCGACAAAGAAACACGTCCAGCCCCATTCTCTATCTCTCTCTTGCAAATCGCAACCCAACAACATCTCCTTTTATGATGTCATTCTTCATAGTGTAAAAGAGAAAAACTGAGAAAAAAAGGAAAATTAAGAAACTAAATTTTTTTTGTTTCATCTATCACTGTTTTGTAGGTTTTTACTAAAAAGAAAGGGGGCATTAAGTCATTTTCTATCATCATAGAGGGTCAAGGCCGAGATCATCATGATCTCCGAAATCCGATGATCATCATGATCTCTGGTCTTCGATGATCACACTAGTATCCTTTTTATCCAATGAAGTAGTTGGAGGCGTTTGCAAATAGGTGTTGTAACTGCCCCTGTTTCAACAATTTTATTTAAGGGTAGCGTTCTTTTGACAAAATCCTAGACAACATTCTAAACAAAGTTTTGTCTTATATGACAAAAAGGTTTTAGAATGGACTGATTTTTGTAAGAATAATCTCTATTGTCAGTAGATCATCCTCACAAAAAATCAGCAAATTCTGAAACTTCTAAACACATGAAAAGTGGTTACAAACTAACGTTAAAAATTGATGATTCACGATTCTTGATCTTATAAACTAGGGTTAGAAATTTCAGAATTGACTGATTTTTTGTAAGGATGATTTTATCATTATAGAGATCATCCTCACAAAAAATTAGTCCATTCTAGAATTTTTAGCCCATATAAGACAAAATGCTTTGTCTAGAATGTTGTCAAAAGAACGCCACCCTTTATGTTAAAAAAAAATGTTTTCTTGATAGAACACATTTTGTACAAGTAATTGTGTTGAGTTTAGTCCCACATTAGACACAAACTCTCACCTTAAAGCTCCCGGGCCTCTATGTTCACTGCCAATTTGTTTTGAGTTGGACCCTCGGATTTATCATGATATCAAATCAGCCCTTTTTTAATTCATATCTCCATGTGTGAAAACCCAAGACCAGTCGAGACTAACATCATGGTCAGTAGATGTTTTTTTGCGGGGACAATTAAAGATTGAAAAAAAAAAGTAGTTGCGTGGGCAACTAGGAGTGAATTTTTTATTTATTTATTTTTTGTTGTGTGAGGTCAATAGTGGTAGATTTTTTTTTATCTACCGCTAAAATTTGTTGCAATAGCTCTAATCCATTTGAAAATTCTTGTGGGGGCAAGTGCCCCCACTATATATCTGCCCCTGGTCAGGGCCAATCTACTCTTGAGTCCCTCAAATTTTTTGAAAATTACTAAAGATCCCTTCTAAAAGGATGAAATTGTCCACGGGACCCCAAAACGCTAGAAAAACGTTTTGAAATCTCGACAAAGGTTAAATTGACTTGGGGAACATAGAAATTATGAATTTTTAAGAAGGTATTTGAACTTTTTGAATCATCGTCGATGTACATTTTATCGATTGGCCTTCTCTCACTTAGCATTATAAACCTTTACTTACTCAAACTCTACAATGAAACCTCAGGCACATCATCTAGAATAAATAAATAAAAATCATTGTTTAAGTAGCCCAAAGTAATGTTGATGCTCATCCATTAATGGAAATAATTTGTCCAACTCAATTGCTTTATTCATTCCAATTGTCTTTGAACTAAATAACCATCCATAACTGCATTGAAAAGGAAACATGATTAATAACACAAACTTTATCTTCAAGGGATTCTTTGTTTAATATTTCAATTCGTGCCAAGAATTAGGTCGAATTGATCAAGGCATTTTACGACATGCTAAAAACTTTCCACCCCGTTGGAACGAATTAGGTGCTTCATCTAATATCATATTTTGGTAAAAAAAATTTGATATGTTATATGTCTCATAGGATCACATTGGTTAAACGTGCATAAACCTAGCCACTTATGTTCTAGTTTGATTCAAACACTTCCACTACCTTTTGACAAGAGAGTTATCATTATCTCTCTATCATACTTCTGACTTCACTTGACTTCGTAAATCACCTTTTGACAAAATCAATAATCTTATGGAAACTAGAGCTACTTTGAGGTCTTAATGAGAATTAGATGTCAAAATGTAAGGAAACTACAACCTCCATAGGTTAGTCATCTTTTGGTAAAGCGCAATTCTACTTCAATACGAGTCCTCAAACGACCACCTAACTGGTCTTTCTAAACCCTTATAGGTTAGACCTAACACTTGATAAGGGCAAAACATATATCTAAGTTTATTGGGGTAAATATCATTTTGCTAACATTAATTCACTCTATTCTAGCTAATGCGACAATTTATTTTCTTCAGTTATATATTGAGTTACTTGATAAGTTATGGACGAGAGAATGTATGTGAATATCCTATTTCTAATTTTTCCAAGAACGCGATCTTCAATTTATTACACATGCCAGCCTAAGCATAAAATCTATGTTCATCAAAATGTACATCAGGTTACAATATGCAAATTGGTCCAGAACATATCCAATTCATAGAGCTCGAAGTCTTCATCTATTTGATTACTTATCGGCGCCTCAAATGGACTTAAGGTAGGGCCCAAAAACTTAAAAACATCAACCAATAAAAATACTGGTCAAAGATCTATAGACTAATCAAATCGATAGAGCATTATGCTTTGGTTAATGAGTTACATTTTTGGTCAACTGAAGTTGACTTGATTTAGTCAAAATCCAAGAATCCATTCTAACAAGTGAGATATGCATTGAGTCAATGGATACGGTCAAACATGCCCAAAACAGCTTCTGAAATAATTGATTCTATAAATTACAATTATGGCATCGAACATAATAAATTCCCCAAAAAAAATTGATTTTGCATGCAAATGATGCATTAACAGAATTGATTCTAGAGTAGATTGATTTTGTGAATTTATCATACAGAACCTTATAGAACAAATTTCATATAAACAGATTCTAAAAAATAGATTTTATAATGTCATCCGAAAAAGCACCTTTCATATTAGCTGATTATATAAAGAAGCAGTTTCTTCAAAATCATGCCCAATAGTGCCTTGAAAAGCAATCAACTAAGAGCATTACAAAACCGGTCATAAATCGAATCTACTGTAAACTCTATCAGGAGAATGGCTCGGGTCTGACCCATTTTAGTTTTACCAAATGGATCACGGTTAGTTGGATCCTATTAATTGGGTTGGGCTTGATCCATTTAGTTGAAGTTTTGGTTTATTGACCAACAAATTCAATCAATAAACTTTGTTGGTTTTGGTTCATTGACTAGGACCATTTCTTATGGGCTTCCACATTAGATACTGATCTCTTAAGGTCCATTCAACCTTTCTACCTCACCAAGAGTTTTGAAACAAAACCCTAATATTACACGTTTAACGCAACAACTACTAGGGGGGTTTGATGATGAGCTGGCAAAGCTTATGGCTGGTGCCTTGGTTGGTTGATAACGACAAGAGTTTAGATGAAAATGAAGTTAGATCAACGAACGATCGGAGATACAATGTTTGAGTTGGGCAATAAATCAAAGGTAAAAATAAAGTTTTGATAAAGAATCTCTTCTGAATAAATAAATAAAAACACCGATTTTAACTATTCAAATATCGCATTTGATTGAATGTGAAAACTCGAGCCTTGCTCTGATACCAATTGTTGGGTTTTAAACTCAATTAAGACATATCTAGAACTTCAAAATTCAATCAAATAAACAAAAATCATAGACACTATATATATGTAGATAAGGGAGCGTTCAAGGATATAAAGTAAAAAAACATTCATTTTTCAAAATATGGGCTAGAAGCTAGAGATCATCCTCACAAAAAATCAGCTTAATCCAAAACTTCTAGCCTATATTTTGAAAAATGTTTGTTTTTTTCACTTATGTCCCTTGAACGGTAATTCATTTCTTGTTCTTGATTTCAAAGTTAAGATTCTACCAACCTAAGAGGTTAAACTTATTTTTTCTTAAATCTACAAAACAAGGGTTAATAAAATTGCGATGTTCTACCCCAACCCTACACACGTTGAGACCGATGGGAGCAGAAATTTTGTAACGTGTGTGTGAGGGATGTTCTCCACCTTTTATCGAAACTTGTATCCTTATTTTCAGCCCATCATAGAAAATAGGAGGATGCCTCTCCCTTTTATTTTAGGCAACACATGACCTACAATTAGAAACTAAACTAGGTTGCACAATCAATTTTTAATTTGTACCCTTGTTTCCTTTAAAGCAACATCTTAATCCAATTAGGAAACCTGTTTGTGTCAGACTAAAGGAAAATTTTATAAAAATAAAAAATATCCCTTGATTTTAGAAAATGGTCTCTACTAAAATTTTCAACAATCTGACTTCCCCCTTATAAATTTAGGATTCATCACAATGTCCCCAATGGTATCTTATATCATTGGCTAGGTTGTGATGTACCGTGGTGGTGTTAGAAAACAACCATCAAGGAATAAGGCTTAAAATGGAACATATTTTATCCAAAATCTGAGTGATCCGAATCCAAAATTAGCGGATTTGGTTACATTAAATATGTCCGAATTAAAATATGGTTTATATATGGATTGATGTCTCATGATAGTTCGTATCTGGTTCGAATACGGATTCACCCTATACATCAAGATCTAAATGATATATTTCTTTGTAAGTTGTATTTTTTATATTTTGCAAGTCATCTTTCATCAACCAACAACAGTTGGGTGTAATGCTCAATGCCTCTCTTCAAAATAAATAACTCTTTAGTTCAAGTCAACATTTGTCCACGTTCTAATAATATTATTTGAAATAATTTTGAACGATTTGACATTATCCTACTCGAATTAATTCGATTGAAGGTAAAATAGTTTGGGTATGGTTTTAGTTAATAGGATCTGAGACGGATTCCGATAAAAATATATATAGACATACTCACATCCGACACGAACCCAACCCGTTTTAAGTCCTATCTAGGAAACAAAGCATATCTTGCAACTCAATGAGTCCCATAAATTGAGTTTTCTACAAAGGAAAGTTGGATTATTTTCGTTTGATAGGTACAAAGTTTCCTACATTGTGAGTATTTCTAGGTTAAGGATTAATCATTGGAATTCATAGTTATGGTCAAGAGATTTTTGGAAGTAAATGTGGATTTAGGCAGATCGGTCCGATTGAACTCACCTTGGAGGCTCTAATACCATAAACATTTTTTAAACAATGAGTGTTTTACTTGAACTTCACCTTCTCTTTCCACAATTTAAAAAGATAAGTTTATATGCAGCATGTGTGCATTTGTCTATGTATACTCCCCCTCAAATTGGGTAGAAGTGATGGCCAAAGGCCCAGTTTTGCTCATAAGGGCCTGAAAACAACAAGTCATGGTTTTGTAAAGAGGCTGACGGCTTGATTATGCGAGTTAACAAACTTAGTGATTAACAATTAAATAACTACTTTCTCTCACACAAAGTAATAATCTATCTCAATATGTTTCGTTCTTCCATGAAACACGAGATTAATTGTCATGTAAAGTGCAGACATATAATCACAAACTAGGATGGGGGTCATGTAGAGTTGATGACAATTGTCGTTTAGAATGAACATGATTCAAACTTGGATGGGGGTCATGCAAAGTTGAAGGCAATTGTTGCTTAGAATGAACATGATCCAAGAATGTTCTGTTGTAATAAAGGCAAGAGCACGATATTTTACTTCGACACTTAACCATGCTAGGGTGGGTTTAAGATTGCAAATTCAATTTTAATATACAACTTGAGATTTGTGTGATTGACCATCTTTTTGAATTATGCTATATAGTCTCTTAAGCATCCGATTAATCTTCAAGGCACGTGCAATCACCTCACTGATTTGCATTGGGTAATTTTTTGGATAAATCCCTAAGAAGGGATTCGAGCTCAAGACGTCTGCCTTGGCTATCTGAGCAACCCTTTTGATTATTGGGATTTGAACAGGTTTCATCTCAAAGTGAGGAGAATATCCACCATAGAATTTATTTCTAGTCAACTTATTCTAATCAACCATGATTCTAGGAACCATCCAAGCAATGTTTCTCGTTTGTTTTACCAATGGCATGACAAACATCTTAGAATGGTCAATTCAACTCTTAGAAGATTAAAATTTTAATAAAATACAAGTACAATATTTTGAGTTTCCTCATGTGTAAGCTAATATAATTCCCTGATTAGACACATACTTTCCTGATCATCAAGAAACTTGCACTAATCCCTAGAAAACCTCAATCGTTAGAAACACAATGTTCAACAACGTTGGACCCTAAAAAAACTCATAAATTCGGGTAGCCACGTAGAGTCGTATTTGACGTCGCTGACTATAATTGTAGAAATCTTACACGAAAACCATCGCTGATCCACGTCAAAACCCACGCGCACATTCTCCTTTACCTTTTTAAACCCACACAATCACACGCGCAACGCAAAACGCAAAAAATGTCCGTTTCGTGCGGAGTCGAATGCGTTGTCTGCTTAGGCGTCGCTCGCTGGGTCTGGAAACGCTGTACCTACGTCGGATCCGACGACAGTGCCACGTGGTCTCTCGCCACCCTCGAAGAATTCGATCCAATCCCTCGAATCTGTCGCGTAATCCTAGCCGTCTATGAGATGACCTTCGAAACCCTAAATTCCCTCCCAACGGTGGATACCGCTTGAACCCAGATTGGGTTGTGAAACGCGTAACATACGAGCAAACCCTAGGCCGTGCCCCACCTTATCTCATCTACATCGATCATCAAAATCAAGAAATCATCTTGGCCGTCCGTGGCCTTAATCTAATCAAAGAGAGCGATTACAAAACTTTGCTAGACAATAGTTTAGGTCTGCAAATGTTCGATAAAGGCTATGTTCATCATGGATTGTTGAAATCTGCGATTTGGTTGTTGAGCGAAGAATCTGAGACGTTGAAGAGTTTGTGGATTGAGAACGGATCGACGTATAAGATGGTGTTTGCGGGTCATTCTTTGGGGTCTGGTGTGGCGGCGTTGCTTTCTGTTGTGGTGGTGAATCATGGAGATTGTATTGGTGGAATCCCTAGGAGTAGTGTACGGTGCTACGCTGTCGCTCCAGCAAGATGTATGTCTCTTAATTTGGCTGTGAAGTATGCTGATGTCATCCACTCTGTTGTCTTACAGGTAAATTAGTTGGAATCTCCTCAACCTCTAATTTCAGTTAATTAATTATAATCTCATCACCATTGCATTTGAATTTGAATTATTGTGTAATTTGATCTACTGTAGTTTAATTGATTTGTTAGGGTTAGAAGGAAGTCTAAGAGATTGACCCATGAAATTGGGTTTATTTAAACACTTATTGACTTTGTCAAACACATTGACCTTGTTCATTGACGATCCTTGGTTCTATACACACATTTTGTCTTGAAAATTAAGAAAAAAGAACTTTCCAATATGATGATGATCAAGAAGTCAAATGTGATGTTGATCGAAATAATGCAGTCAATTTTCCTACATGATGATGGTCAAGAAGTTGAAATTTGAAGGGTTGTTATTGACTTATTGTCTTGTTAAAGAAATGCTCGAAAGGAGGAAACTTGAGACATTCAAATTTGATATCTTTTAGAGATGTTGCCATGTACTTTCAAAGATTAACAACCATTGGATATGATTAGTATTTGGAGTTTTCACCTTAGATAAAAGAATTTGACATTGTTGAGATTGTCAAGGTCATGAAGACAACAAGACCTAATTATAGATCGATGACGTTGCCCATAATCAAGATTGCACGTGTGGTTATCGTATGGTCCTGTATGTTGTTAATTTAGCTTGTGTTGGGAAAATGAAGTCTTAGAAAATAAGGAAATTAGAATTTTGGGATTTTTTAGGCATGAAAAGATCGCTTTCTTTAAGATTCTATTTGTCTCCACTCGTTGACGAGTTTGTTGATACGTTATCGACAAATTAGCCTCTAAGATACAACAAAGCTGCAGTGAGAATTTGTGACTAATAAGCTTGAGAATTCTCCTACGAAACAGTATGTAATCTCTGACTTAACAATTTGAGAAAATCAAACACAGTGTTGAGTTCTTAAAAACTTGAGTTGAATTCTTGAAAAACATGAGTGATTTGGCCAACTTGTCAATCCAATTTATAGAGATTGAAAGGATTCTTAAGTGTCTCTCCATTAAAACACTTGAGCAAATAGATGTGTTTATTCATGAATAGTCTATAAGTATGTCCATTCATGAATAATTAAAAGGTGTATCCATTCATGAAAATCAAAGAGACATGACTCTCCATAAATAACCAACTATTTGCATCTCTTTAAAAAAATTATTAATTAAAAAAATCAAATCTTATAAAATATAAAATCCCAACAATCACCCACTTTGATTGAATAAGTTAATATATATTTAAATATACATTGATAATACCATGAATACAAGAAGGTACCATTCGATTTAAATCTTCAATTAGTGTAAATATTTCAAAGTTCTATTATAGTCATTGATGGTATTGGCTTTAAACCAGATACTCTTTGCAATAGAATCGGAAATACAACACACATTAGACTATCGTGTTTCAACGAGAAATTTCAATATACTTAATACTATTATGGCCATGTGCTACCTCCTAGTTTTATTAACACTCTTGAAGGTAAACCTAGAACTTTCATGAGAAACGACACCATTTCGATGTTCATATAAGTGAAGTTCCACTTTGCATTCCGAATAGTTGGACACATTTCCTTTATAGTCTTAGGCTTTATTAAGAGTTACAATCGACTTCCAATTTCATATTAAATCAATTAGAAGTTTGATGTATGCTATATTATGTACAAGATCATAGATTTATTTTTTTTTTGTTTCTAAGTTGAGCATGTTTACTTGTAATCCTAGTATGGAACACTAGAAGGCAATCAATAAAATTTTGGATACCTTAAAAGAACCATAGACTTTGATTTGTTTTATAATAAATATTTGGTTCTATTAAAAGGATACCCCTGATACTAGTTTGATTACGAGTGCATAAAACAATCATATGGATGGGTATTTACTATTGGTGGAGGTACAATTTCTCGAGCATCAAAGAAACAAACTATATATCACACTCGACAATGGAGTTTGAGTTCATCACCTTTACATCAACAGGTAAGGAGGCAAAATGGATTAGGAACTTACTTTAGACATTAAGTTGTGGCCTAGACAAATGCCATCGATTTCCATTCATTGTAATAGTGAAGTTACTTTATTAAGAGCTTACACTAATATCTACAATGGTAAGTTTTGACATATTAGTCTGAGATGTGAATTTATAAAATAACTGATACAAAATGGGATAATTACTATCA
Organism: Akebia trifoliata; assembly: GCF_017979445.1. NCBI lineage: Eukaryota > Viridiplantae > Streptophyta > Magnoliopsida > Ranunculales > Lardizabalaceae > Akebia > Akebia trifoliata. Next base: position 29,546,742 of record NC_141377.1, read on the forward strand.
GTTATGGAACGTCAAGTAAAAAATTTGGCAGATCCTCTTACTTGACCTATCAAAAGATTGATAAGAATGACATCAAATGAAATGGTGTTGAAACCTATTACAAAAGGTCACTAATAATGATAACCTAACCTAATATTTTTTTGATAAGTAAAAAAAATTAGGTTAGGTTATCATTAGGAAATGGGTAAAAACAAGTTATTGATATGTGACTACAAGCACTAAATGTGTGAGCCCTTTCTTTGTGACTAGTGTTGTTCGTTACGATATTGGAGGTTAAGTGTAATTCTTAATGAAATCCAAGACCACAAAGGAAATGTATCAAGGTAAAAGGGATGCAAAGTGAAACTTCACATATATGAAAATAGAAGTGGTGTTGCTTCTCATAAGAGTTTTTTAAGTTTATTTTCAAGAGTGTTTATGAAACCCAGAAGTAGCACATGGCCATAATAGTGTTAAGCATATTAGAATTTCTCGCTGAAACAGGATAATGTGATGTGTTGTATTTATGTTTCTATTGCGAAAAGTGTATCTGGTTTAAAGCAAAGACCACCAATGACTTTAATAGAACTTTGAATTATTTACATTAATTGAAGATTTAAATCGAAAAATACTTTTTTGTATTCATGATATTATCAATGTACCTCTGGCTATTATATTATTTTTCAAAATTTATTGAATCAAAGTAGGAAATTGTTGGGATTTTATTTTATAAAACATGTTTTTTAATTAAACAAATTTTTTAAAGAGGTGCAAATAATTGGTTATTTGTGGAGTCATGTCTCTTTGATTGTTGTGAATGGACACATCTTTTGTTCAATGAGTGGATACATCTTTTGGGTTTTCATGATTATTCATGAATGGACATACCTATTGACTATTCATGAATAGACACATCCTTTTGTACAAGTGTTCTTTAGGAATCCCTTCAATCTTTATAAATAGGATTGGCATTTATGCCAAATCAGTCATGTTTTACAACAACTCAATCAAGCATTTTTAATTTTCTCAAACCGTTAAGTCGAAGATTATATATTGTTTCATAAGAGATTTCTCAAGATTGTTGCTTGCAAATTCTCATAGTAGCGTTGTTGTATCCTTGAAGCTAATTTGTTGGAAACCCATCAACAAACTCTTCTACAAGTGAAGACAAATAAATTCTTAAAGATAGTGATCTTTTCACGCCTCAAAGTCCCAATATTCTAGTTTTTTATATTTCTAGGACTCCATTTTCCCAACAACTTGTGTGATCTTAAAGAATACTTGGCCATTAATTTCATGTTTCCAATCAATTTTAAGGTGAATACAATTAATTCGACCATATTTGAGAAGCACCAAAATGAAGTGATCTCTCGGCTTACAAATTGTTTGACCATTTTGTTTGCAAAGTTATTGTTGCCAACTTCATAATACAATAGAGTCATGGAGTATGTGTAAAGAAGGATATATTTGCTTCGATGCAGGTTGGGATCTTGGTGGTCCTATGCGAGAGTTTTTTTTTTTCAAATGTGTAGAAGGTGCCAGAGGGGTTTAAATACTGGTCTGTCATGGTACCACTCTCAAACTTTACCAACTTACTAAATTGCATCTTCATGGAAATGTCATTTTCAAGAAGGGTGGAAGATTAGGTACCTATGTATTAGTAGTAAGGGGTACAATAATATGATAGCTTAAGCAAGGTTAACTACTAATCCTAGGGTTTGTTTTTAGAGGGTCTTTCAACCCGTATAGGGTTGGTTTGCTATGGGGCCAAAATTAGAAAAGACAAGTGAAAATATAAAAATTGAAACAAACACATCTGCATTGGAACCCCTATTACATCTTCAAATTATAATATGAGTCACAAACATGACTCGAAAATATGATTCAAGGTAGACAAACATAAAATTATCTAACAAGGGGAGTGCAAAAACGAGGCAAAATAGTTCTAAAGAGATATGCAGTGCATCCAAATTTGGTTGTATTGCAAACTGAGGCATATACTAGTTGCAAAATAAGCAAAACTTGACCCAAGTATCAAAAACTAATCTTTAAACAAGCCACAATCCTCAACAGTCAAAGGATGAAACAAATTGGTATACTGTATGAAAACTAGAAAGAAAAGAATAAAAGAGGGAGATCGTAGGAGGAGACCATTAGAATTCCAAGAGGGAGATCATGTATTCTTGTGAGCGACACCGCGTAAGGGTATACTTCGTTTAGGAAATAAAGTGAAGCTAGCCCCAAGATTCATTGGAAATTCATAACTCGATCATCCTAAAACAACTTTTGGTGTATCATACCAATTCAGAAAGAGGATTTAAATACTCACCATATAAAATACTAGATTTCATAAAATAAATGCTTTTGTTTCCCGAAAACACAGAAGAGCACTGTTACCCATTTCATTTATTAGAACTCAACAACATGTCATTAGACATCTAAAATTCCTATCCAACTCCTTTCTTATTGAAACTTAATGATCCTAGACTCTATAGAAAGAAGAAGTCTAGAAGTTAGCGAAAATATCTAAAGGATCTATAAACCTTGTTTCTGTATTTAAAATATTTTTACAAACCAGAAAGTATAAAAACAGTTTTGTGTAGTGTTGTTTGGTAATTTGCACAGTAAAATATGGAATAAATAGCTTCGATATTCAAATGTTATAGGTCCAAATCCTAAAAGAAGACTCACAACCCTTAATTGAGTCAAAATATCAAAATCTGATTCGAAATCTGAGTAGGCTAAACGCCTAAAACAAACAATTTTCTGGGTTACATTCTACTGAAAAATAAAAAAATAAAAATTTCAACAAAATTGAAAAAAATATATATAATGAAATAAAGCTTCCAGACACGGAACTATTCCAATTGGTCTCGTGTCGTTTCAATGAGAAATAAATGTTTTGTAAGCGTTTTAGTGTAGACTGTCCAATGAATTCAACAACAAAAGAAATATATATTATTTAACTAGATGATGGTTAAAGTCCTAAAAACACAAAAACATCCATATTCTCCAAACAATATTAAATCCATATAATAAACATGTAATAAAAATAAAAATTCCCCTAAAACCCCGTACATCCATGTCCAAATGTGTGATAAACATAAAAGTTATTCAATAATCCTTAGATCATTCCACTCCAACGATCCGTCATTGACCACGATATCTATAAAAATAAAGGTTGAGTTGCAAGTCCAATAGGATTTATTCCCTAGTGTTATTCTAATGTCACAATTAAAAGCATGATAGACAAGTACAGAAAAATAAAACATGGCATGCATACATTCTTTCTATCAAACTTGATCATACAATGATTTTATTTGATTTATACAATTCAATCTATAACAATCCCGCCCCAACCAAGGGACCTTCCTTGAGGGCTGTAGGGTTTTACACCCATGGTCCTAGTTGCTCATTTAGGGCTTCATGCTAAATAATCATAATAGCTTTTTACTAACAATCAATGCTTCAAGCATATCGACAACATATTCATTCTCAATCAAGCATTAACTTAATTATAGAAATCAACATATTTTTACTCATGCCTTAACATCATCATCTTTATTTTTCTTCACATGCTAACATACTATTCTTTTGCTAGTTTAAAATAATTCAAGAGAGTAAGGTAGAAAGAAGTGCTTGGCCTTTGGAGGAAAAGAATGGTTCTTGAGGGGTTCTTTGGGGAAGATGATACTGGTAGAAAATTTTCAACAAGGCCCTCACAATGGTGCCTACAAATTTTTCATTGCTTCCTTAAAAGGATCTCTTTGATTAATAATACATGACACATATTCCTCCATAAACTCCTAAATAAATTAATACATTATTTTCTCTTTCCAAACACCAACAACTTTCCTATATTAGCTCATACAATCCTGTTGTAACTTCTCAAATCAAATCCACAAAACTAAACAAATTTCTCTAGAAATTTATGACACTTGGATCTTTGCCACATGGCTTCCCTAGAGACCATCAATTCTTGTCTTTTTCTCTCAACCAATGAGGATGAGGCACATGGACAATCTTTTTGACTTACTTTTCGAGCATTAATTAAAAAGGGGAAGGTATTAAAAAATTTGAAATTTCTCCTACCTTTAATAACTCCTATCATTCTTAAAACAGAGAGAGAAATAATTTTCTCCCTTGTAGTTGTCACCAGGAATGCTTAACTTGAATGGTATGAATCTCATTCATGCTCTCTTAAAATATTTTTATGCCCTCTTAATTGATAGCATGTTAAATTTAAAATAATTATCTTCCTTATCCTCTTCTCAAAATGTTTTATTGACTTTTTAAGGTACTCTTTTTTTTTTTTTTGAAAAGTCTTTTTAAGGTACTCTTGACAAGGCCTACAAACTTAAATAGATTTAGTCCATGGGCTTAGCCCACTAACCAAGGAAGAATGGTTTGGGGTTCTACAACCTATGCTTCTAAAAGGGAATTTTGAACTCGAAATTCTAAGGACGTACCTTCTTCCTTGAACAACTAGATATAATTGTTGTTGATTTCGAACTTTAGTTCCCAGGTAGCTTCTTTTGCACTATGATGTTGTCACAAAACTTTGACCAAAGGAATGGTTTTGGTGCATAATATATGTCCCTTGGTGTTGATGATTTGCATTGGCGTTGCCTTGTAGGTCGTATCTTTTTAAATTTGCATGTCCTGGCACTGGATGATGTACCAAAGATTTGGAATACATTTACGTAGCATCAATACATGAAATACATTATGAACTCCAGATAACTGTGGTGGTGAGGCCAAGCAATAAGCAATTTTTCTTCATTCCCTTCCACCAAAAGTATCGCTTTAAGTCTTGATACATTTTGTTCCCTTCTGGATGGATAGCGTGCCTTGATCCATGAGCTTCACTAAGCACATCATCTTTCAACTGCCAATCTTTCGGCACACAAAGTCTATCCAAGAAATGCAAACCACCATCTGAGCACATTGACCAACCCTCGGGTCCACTTTCGTCTGCGCACATCACCTAATGCAGGACATGCAAATTCAAGAGGATGCGATTTATGAGGCATCCCTATGCAAATCATCGACAACAAAGAGCATGTATTACACACCAAGACCATTCCTTTGGTCAAAGTTTTGTGACAACGTCATGGTGCAAAAGAAGTTACCTGAGAATTAAAGTCCGAGATCAACAATATCTTGATTTGTTCAATGAAGAAGGTACGTCGTTAGAATTTTGAGTTCAAACAATTCTTCCTTTGTTAGTAGGCTAAGCCCATTGACTAATTCTATTTAAATTTGTAGGCCCATTTAAGAGTTAAAAGATGACATTTTGAGAAGAAAGTAAAAGATGTAATTATTTTAAATCTAATAGGCTATCAATTAAAGGGATATAGAAGTCTTTTAAGAGAGTAAGAATGGGATTCATACCATTCAAGTTTAGCATGCATGGTGGCAACCACTAAGGAGAATATCTCTCTCTTTTAGGAATATTAGGAGCTATTAAAGGTAGGAGAAATTTCAAAAAATTTAATACCTTCCTATTTTCATTAATGCTCAAAGGTAAATTAAAAAGGTTGTCCATGTGCCTCATCCTCATTGGTTGAGAGAGGAAGACAGCAATTGATGGTCTCTAGGGAAGTCATGTGGCAAAGATTTAAGTGTTATAACATTCTAGAGAAATGTGTTTTACTTATTAGATTTGATTTGGGAAGTTACAAAGGGTTGTATGTAATTTAGGAAAGTTGTTGATTTTTTAACAGAGAGAATAAAATATTAATTTATTTATGGAGGAAAATGTGTCACATGTTATTAATCAAAGAGATCATGTTAAGGAAGAAATGGAGAATTCTTAGGCACCATTATGAGGACCTTGTTGAAAATTCTCCACTATTGTCATCTTCCCCCCAAGAACCATTATTTTCCTCCAAAGGTCAAGTTCTTCTTTCTACCTATTTTCTTCTCATTTTTCATTATTGTATGCCACTAACCATCACAAATTTGAATTTCTAACGAGAAGAACCAAAGAGGGGTTGCAATATGACGATATGTCTAGGCAAACTGGTCATCTACCAAACACAAGTAGGTTTTTATTCCCTTGTATTATTTTAAAGTAGCGAAGAATAGTACGTTAGCATGTGAAGAAAAATAAATATGATGATGTTAAGGTATGAGTAAAAATATATTGATTTTTATGATTAGGCTAATGCTTGATTGAGAATGAATATGTTGTCGAATGCTTGAAACATTGATTGTTTTTTTATCGATAAAGATAAATTTATTAATAATCAAAGAAAACGAGGGGTTCGAGGGGGCCACCCCAAAACAAAGGAAAGTGACACAACAAAGAAGAAACGTGAGCAACAAGCTATTCTCACGGCAAAGAACAAATCCTATCCCATCTCACAACAAAATCTTCAAAGAAAATCCCCTTAAATTCCTTGTAAAGTTTGTTCTAAGAGAACACAAGCGCTAAAATAGATATAACTAATCCTTCCAACATAGAAACTTTCTCCTAAAAAATGCAACTGTTTCTTTCTTTCCAAATACCCTAGCAAATCGCAAATGGTACCAAAATCAAAGAATCTGTTTTGATGACGTGAAGGAGTCTCCCCAAGACAACCAAGACTCCAAAGCCAACTTAATCGAGCGAGGAAAATAACCTACTAAAACGAACAAACACAAGAAATGCGACCAAATGTGGTGAGCCACCTGGCGATGAATGAGTAAGTGATCTGCCATTTCTGCATGAGATCTACATAGACAACACTGATTCGGAGAAATGAAGCATCTTCTAATTAACTAGTCCATAGTTGAGAGTTTCCCCAAGGCCACCAACTAGATAAAGACCGAGATCTTAGAAGGGATCATACCACCCCAGACAAAAGAATGAGGAAATGACGTTGCACTCCTTGGAGCAATGCCATCATACATAAATTTGACCGTGAATTTCCCATCCCTAACACCACCCCACAATCTTCGATCGTCCGAGGAGCCCTCCATATAGCTATTCTCTACCAAAAAAATAATCTCCCTAGAGTTTCCACCTCCCAATCATTAAAAGTTCTTCTAAACTCAAAGTCCCAGTTTGTCACCCCATTTCCGAAGTTTTTGAAAAGAGAGATAACTTGTTCTTTTTCAAAGACAAATAAAAAAAATCCGGAAAAGAATCCTTAAGAGGTCCATCCCCACACCACCAATCCTCCCAAAATCTCACTTTACTCCCACTCTCAACTTTAAATTTCATTCTTTTCTTAAATAACGGAAGTCTTCTTAGGATACCCTTCCATACCCCAACGCACTTCTAGCTGTCCCACTCTCCCACTCATCCCCACTCACCCCATATTTATCCACAACTACTTTCCTCAAAAGACTTTCCCCTTCCTCCCCAAACCTCCAAAGCCACTTTCCCAACAAAGTCGAATTCATAGATCTAAAATTCTGAAATCCCAATCCACCATTCTTCTTTGGCAAACATAACTTCCTCCAACTACCCAATGATGTTTCTTCAATCCATCTTTGTTGTGCCACAATAAATCTCGGCAAATTTTATCCAATTGCACTTCCACACTCCTTGGCAAGGAAAACAACATAAATGAGTAGATAGGAATGCTAGCCAAAGTACTTTTAATGAGAGTAATTTTTTCTCCTTTAGATAAAAGCTTAGCTTTCCAAATACTTAACCTCTTTCTCATCCTTTCAAGCTCCGGCTCCCAAATCTCTTTACTTATTTACCCCATCCCTAAAGGAAGTCCCAAATATGTGGATGGTAGGACCTCCATCTAAAACATTGATTGTTAGTAAAAGGCATTATGATTATTTGGCATGAAGCCCTAAATGAGCAAGTAGGACCATGGGTCCTTGGGTGCAAAGCCCTCGAGGAAGGTCTCTTGCTTGGGACGAGATTGTTGGAGACCAAATTTGTGTGAGTCGAATAAAATAATTTTATGAACATGTTTGCTAGAAAGAACGTATGCATGCCATGTTTTTTTTTTTTTTTTTTTTTTTGTACTTGTCTATCATGCCTAATTGCAGTATTCAAATAATGTTATGTAATAAATCCTATTGAGCTTATAGCTCGACCTTTATTTTTCCAGCTACCATGGTTAATAACAGATCGTTGGATTGGAATGAGCTAGGGATTATTGAAGTGTAATGAATTACTTTTATGTTTATCTCACATTTGGACATGGGTGTATGGGGTCTTAAGGGAATTTTAATTTTTATTACATGTTTCGGTTGGAAATCCATTTCCTTTTCTGGTAGGTTGAAGATTCTTTGGAGGTTAATATCCTTTGCAATTTGTTGAGGTTTGTGGAAAGAAAGGAATTCACTCACGTTTGATGGCAAGGACAATAACTTACAAGAGCTTTTTTTCAACATATTGGGTTTGTTATTCATTTGGTGTAAACAGTTGAAGGATTTTAAAGGTTTTTTCTTTGAAGATTTTATGTTTAGATGGGAAAATGTAATTAGGGAGTAATTGTCTTTTGTCTTTCATTCGTTTGTACTTTTTTGGAGGACTTTTTGTCCTCGCATCAATAAATTTTATCTTATAATTAATATATATATATATATATATATATATGGGAAATGTTCAGCACCCAACCATTTACCCAACCATTTGCCCAACATGTTTTGTCCTACACCGTAGAGATCATCCTCACCAAAAATCAGCCCATTCCAAAACTTCTAACCCCACGTTTACAAGTTGAAAAATCGTGGACCGTCCATTTTTGTAAACCATTTGTGATGGGGTTAGAAGTTTTGGAATGAGCTGATTTTTGGTGAGGATGATCTCCTCACCATAGAGATCATCCTCACCAAAAATCAGCCTATTCCAAAACTTCTAACCCATGTAGGACAAAACATGTTGGGCAAATTGTTGGGTAAATGGTTGGGTGCCAAATGGGACCCTATATATATATTGTTTAGAGAATATAGATGTTATTTTGGTGTTTTTAGGACCTTAACCATCATTTAGTCAAATAAAATATATTTCTTTTGTTCTCGAATTCATTGGACAATCTGCACTTAAACGCTTATAAAACACTTATTTCTCATCAAATGACATGAGATCAATTGGAATAGTTCCGTAGATTTGTTTTGGGTTTTTCAGTAGAGTGTTTTTGTTGCTGGTGTTAATGGGGAGCAAGAATACAAAACCCAGAAAATTGTTTTTTAAGTGTTTTAGCCCACTTAGATTTCGAATCAAATACTGATCTTTTGACTCAATTAAGGGTTCTGAGTCTTCTTTTAGAATTTGGACCCATAACATTTGAATATCGAAGCTATTTATTCCATAGTTTTTACTGTGCAAATTACCAAACAACACTACAGAAAACTATTTTTATACCTTCTATTTTGTAAAAATATTTTAAATACTCAAATGAGTTTTTAAATCCTTTTGATAATTTTCCCAACTTCTAGACTTCTTTCTATAGAGTCCAAGATCATTAAGTTTCGATAAGAAGGGAGTCACATAGGAATTTTAGATATTCAGTGACATGTTGTTGAGTTCTAATAATTGAAATATGCAACAGTGTTCTTCTGTGTTTTCGGGAAACAAAGGGTGCATGCTTACTTGGGTTAACAGGGGCTTGGTGGGGCTCAATTAGGATAAGAAGAGTGGGTGCTAGTCTGACAATTAACTGTGGGAAGATTTATTGGTGTGCTAATAATAAAGGAGATGGTTAGGAAAAGTTTTAGAGTTAGGTTTAGGGTATGTTAAATAGTACATAAGCATTAATATCATACGATTAATAAGCTAAAGATAGTTGTATTTGAATATATTAATATTAGATTAAAAAGATTTCCGTTGTATGTCTAGTGTGTGATTATGAGATGGCACATGACAATCGACATGGTAGAGTTTCATAAAATTAAATATAATTATGTCTATAGAATTAGAGTTGGAGGTTAAAGCGGAGGGGCACTTCTGGAGTACTATGTAACAAACCATACCAATCAAATCAGAGAGGAAAATTTTATAAGATGGTAATAAGATCAGCTGATGCTCTACGTAGTTGAATGTTGGGCCATCAAGAAATATCATGTTAATAAATTGAGCGTGTTAGACGTGAGTATGTTGAGATGGATGAGTTGAAAGACTTGAAAAAATAAAATTAGAGAGGAACACATTCTTGAAAATGAATGAGTTTCTATAATAAAAAAAAAAAATAGGAGTAGCTCCAATAAGCAATAAACTAAGAAAAAGTCGACTCAGATGGCTTGGGCATATTCAATGAAGGCCAATTACAATCCTAGTTAGAAAAAAATATTTAAGTTGAAAGTCTTGGAAAAGCAAGAAGAGGAACTAAAAAAATGTGGATGGAGATGGTAAAAGAAGATATGGACTCACTTTCAATAACAAAAGCCTTGGCTTTGGGATAAGGGTTTGTTGTTGTTGTCGTTCTTCTTCTTCTTATTTTGTGTAAGTTCCTCGTACTTCGAAACTAACAATGATACTTTAATGTGATCTCTTCAGGATGACTTCTTACCGAGAACACCTACACCATTGGAAGATATTTTTAAATCAATCTTCTGGTTAGTCTTTTTTATTTATTTGATACTTCTAAGTTCATGCCATGTCTTTTATCTTTTCTTTATCTTTGTGCCTTAATATTCATTTTGAGGTAGCAAAAACAACCCATAGCTCAGTTGGTTTGAGTCGTGGGTTCAAGTCCAGCTTACCCATCAAAAGTAAAAAAAAAAAAAAAAGGACTGCTGTTGTTTCAATTTGAAGGATTCTCTCTTAAGGCTGGATCTTAATGCTTTGGACAGCTTGCCCTGCTTATTATTTTCTGTTTGCATGAGGGATACGTTCATGCCTGGAGGTAGGAAGATTAGAGATCCAAGAAGATTATATGCTCCTGGAAGAATGTATCATATTGTAGAAAGAAAATTTTGCAGGTATCAGAACCTTTAAATTAATTTGGGCTGATATATTACCTCTCAAAGATACTATTACTACACACCATTCTAAAGAAGCTCCTTTTCTTTTAGTTTTTTTTTTTGTTGTTGTTTAAGGCGGGGCACCCCTCCAGATTTTGGTGGAAATTAGAGATACCTCCCTGTGTTTTCAAACTGATGACATACCCTCGACTTCATTCTTGCATGAGAGACTATCATAAAATGATCAGAACGCCCTCATCTTCAATCTCATGAAAAAACCCTGAATTTTTCCCCAATTGTCTTCAATCTCCCCTAAATCCCTATCTTGTTTTGAAGGAATGATGGTTGAAGGAGATAGAATTCTTAGGTTGAAGATATTTCATTGTAAAAGTTAAAGATCATGGGATTTCAAAGGAAAATCAAGGGGTTTTGGAAAAGGTTGAAGACAAGGACATTTCAATCATTTTTTGTTAATATTCCATGGAAGATTGAAGTCAATTGGGTATATCATCAGTTTGAAAATACAAGGTGTATCTAGTTTTTACCATAACCTGGTTCTTCAAAATTTTCCAGCCTTAAATAAATGGTGTGGGCATATAATCTTTAGTAATATAATTTTGTTTTCCAAAAATGTCCCCACAATACATTTAGTCTTACTATCAGGATTTATTTTGTCAAAACCAATAAAATTGTAAACACATGACTCCCATAAAACACATTAGTTAATTTGATGAAATTACAAAAAGATCCTTTTAATCTTCAATATTATAATCAGATAACAGTCTAGTTCAAATTCAAAATTAGCCTAATTAATTATTTTAAGTGTTTGTAATTTATGTGCATTTGCACGTCACCTTCTAGTATTTAATGATAATTTCACTTATGGTGTGATTTAATAATATATTGATGTGTAGCCATTATATTATTAGTTTGGGGCACAAGTTTGGAAAATATTGTTATAATAATATGCTAACTGTTAACCACTAACTCCACCAAGCAAAAAAAAAAGTTTGGAAAATAGTGTTTGACCAACCATGCACTTTTCATTCTTCACAGTTATTTGTGCACACGCCAATTCCTTCCACTTTGAAATACAATTATTATGAACTCTTTTTTTTTCTTTTTTTCTGCTTTTGATCTTGCTGGGTTCCCCATACCCTTTTGAGATGGGACTAATCCCTATGGTCGCACATCCCAATCCCACGGACTTATTATTCAACTCCTAATCATTCATGATTACACCTTACTATTTTGATCCGACAACACTAGAACAAATATTCTGGCTCTGAGTACAAGTAAGTCACTACCCAAAAGAATATTCTTGGTATGGCTCAAAGGTGCTCATTGCTTACTGCTGAATAGTCTATATTGTCTTTAGATAATTACCCCACTAATTTGCGCCACAAAGTAATTTTGATTTGTGAAGTATGCTGCACAATATCATCACAGTAGACATTGCTGGTTTTGTAATAAGCTCAATACATAGCCTTTTTTGGTCCAACATTTTATTTATCTAATCTACAAATCAAATTACCTTGAAAATTTTCTTCTTAAATTCAATAATCTTTTTTAATTATCAATACAAAAAAAAAGTTCAACATATGCTACTTCCATGTGGTTTCCCTCCAAAACAGAAGACGTGGCTCTAGATAGAGTGGAATGGACGAACAGAAAGCATTTAGCTGACCCCAAATCTTTGGAATACAACTTTGATGATGATGATGATGTTGTTATAACCCATCATTTTGTGATATTGTAACTCTGTAGGAATTCCTTTCTAATGCTTTTTTAATACCGAAAAAACTACTTTAGGTGGTTATATTGAATTTTGTGGTTTTTCATTTACAGATGTGGGAGGTTTCCTCCGGAGGTTAGGACCGCTATTCCAGTTGACGGTAGATTTGAACATATAGTTTTATCATGCAATGCCACATCCGATCATACAATTATTTGTATAGAAAGAGAAGCAGAAAAGGCGTTAGAAGTAAGTGCAATATTCTTTCATCACTCTTCTCTTTCTACTGATGATAGATAATCTTGTCTTTCCAATTTTTTAACACTGAATACTTCTATAGTGTAGATTACTTACCTCAAAAATAAATTGGCTTGACCCCCTTATTGTGAAGTATTGGTTGTCCATAAACTCCAAAGTTTCATAAAGTTTATTGAGTAAAGTCTAAAATATTGTGGCTCAAAAAGAAGCTTCTTGTGAACTTCTTGTTGGTTTTCATCCATGTAAATGAATGGAAAATGCTCACTTCACTTTGGATTGGAATTTGGAGGCTAGATTTTACAAATAACTTTTGAGCCGTGCCACACTGACATCCTACAACACTTTCTACGGGACTGTTTGTGCAGAGAACCTTTGATTTTCCTCGATTGTACAACACTCATTTTTTAGGAGAATCATATATGGTTGTGTGTGCATAACACCACGTCAGTGCAGTGCTGGGGGCAGTGTTGTAGGAAGTCAGTAAAGCATTTTTTTTTTTTTTCGTAACTTTTAGGGTTTTTTTTTTTGGTTCATTTCCAGTCTGCATGTCTGAAAATTTCATGTCACCAATTTGCAAGCACTTTGTTCATGCGGTGAGGCAGGGATCTGCTTCATGATCGATCCAAAATAACCCGAAAATAAGAGGATATATGGAGAAATGTAGGGAACACTTGTGAGCAATCTCGGAACAAAAATAGGGATATTCGTATGGTCGAACAAATGCTGGGAAAAATACAAAGATGGCCATCACATTTGTCAAACATATACTAACAGTGGGAAGATCATTACCAACTTCCTCAACAGCTAATTAATGTCAGCAGTTCCAGATACCCTAAGATTGGAGATACACAGTTCTCAGACCCCCTATTGAAATTGAGTTTTATACTGAAATCTCAGTTAATGTTAATTAGCCCTTGGATTGCACTCATGCCTTTCTTTCTGAAAGCACCGCACTTTCAAGGCAGCATTTGGCCTCCTTTCTTCTCTCTTTAACAAACTTCCTTTCAATATCATTTACAAAGAACATGTTGGCAGCTGACAATGCAAATATTGAATGTATGCAGAATTGTACATTAAGATATATAATTTAGTTTTTTTGATGAGTGCAAATTTATTAAAGAGGACCAGAAGTCCACAGAGAAGAGAACAAACAAACTTATCAAAAGGCAAAAGAGGCAAAAAAATCAACAAAAGAAAGAAAAACAAAAACACATGCACAAACAAATCACCCTTTACAAACAATATCCCTTCTGCACATGAGATCTTCAAAGAATACCCCTCTGAACTCTTCGAATTGCTTGCTCCAAAAGATGAGCAGGCCCGAAATGCTTAAAATTACTTCCTTAATTGGAAGCTCCTTCCCTTGGAAGATTCACTCATTCCTTTCTTTCCAAAGTTGTATGAATGTGTTTGGGTATTTTGGGAATATCATGGATTATGAGGAAGTATGAGCATCATGGTCAATAGAAGTATTGGATACTTAACCATGTGATTGTATAATGGGGATTTAATAACAAGAAGATAACCGTTTTAGATGAGAGCATTCTACTTCTTAGTCGATGGAAGCCAACTTAGAGAAAGTCAACTGAGATGGTTTGGGCATGTTCATCAAACGGCGATTACAGCCCCAGTTAGAAAAAATATTGAAGCTAAAGGTGCTAAAAAGAGAGAAGATGACCCAAAACAATGTGGTTAGGGATGATGAAAACAAATGTGAACTCACTTTCAATAATTGAAGACTTGGCTCCGGACATGGTGGAATGGAGGAACATGCTTCATTTATCAGACTTCAAATCTTTGGGATAAGGCTTTGCACTTGTTGTTGGTTAAAATAAAAACACTATGTCAAAATCGATTGTCATTTTGTGGCATGAAAGGAATGTTAGGGTTTTTAAGGCTAAGGAGCGAGAAGACCACAGGATGATCCTTAATTTTTGGTTCTTTTATTCCAACTCCAATTCAGTTTTTATTAAAGCAAAAGTAATCATTTTTGAGAATTTCATGGGGGAGGTGGGATTGGGTTTGTAATCATTTGGGTAGTTCTTGATCTTTGTTTTATCTTATTTTCTTTCTTTTTCTCGTATTCCTTTCCTCAGGTTGGTCATATTGACCTCCCCACTTTTTGATAAAGTATTTTCATTCATAAAAAAGTGTTATTTCATTACTTGCAGAGGATGAGCGAGAACAATACCGAAACCATTACAACAGCTCCAACAGTGCAAAGACTCATGAGGCTACAGACCCTTGAAAAAGAACACAAGCACGCACTTGAACAAGCTGTTAGTTTGAACGTGCCTCACGCCGTGATGCCCGAAGAACCGCCAGAGATCCAAACACAATGACTTCCCAGAATCATGAGAAAGAAGTCTCTCACATGAAAGCAAAACCCAGTGGTGGAAGAACAAACTGGGATGATCTGATTCAAAAATTCTTCCACAGGACTGAATCAGGAGAGTTGCTTCTGAAGAACATTGATGTCCTGGAATGACAGCAGATTCCATTTCCTTGATCCTTACTTCTTTGGGCTTGTACAAATTCCTCCTTTTTGCACTCAAACAGGTACCATTTATATATATAGTAAAGATTGTACACAATTTTGTCACATAAATGAAAGATTTGGGGTCAGCTAACGAATTATATTCCTCCATTCCTCTCTGTCTAGAACCAAGTCTTCTATCATTGAAATTAGTTTTATAGTTTCTTTATCTGTCTCCATCCTGGTTATTTGAGATCAACTAAATGTTATTTTAGGACCTTTATTTGAATATTTCTTCCAATTGGGGTTGTAATAGGCTTTACTTGAACATACATAAACCATAGCATTATTGTAAGATTGTTTTTATAATATAAATGGGTACTTCACATTTTTGAGTTGCAAGTTGTAACACTGGCTTTTACTAAGTCTTGCTCACTCTTCATAATGTTTTAAATGGATGGAGCACCAAACCAATTTTGCTAAAACTTTCATGGCTGATTCTGGACCAAACAATTTAATGGAAGTGTGAAGGGTTCCACATTTCCACTTGAATCTCTTTGTATGCTTACCATGGTTTTAAGACCTCGGGTGAGTTATCCCTTTCTTGGAAGCAATTGGGTGAGAAATTCATTGTGAATCATGCATCAATATCTGAGATGATTTGCCAAATATTTTGAAAATCTAGGCCGAATTTATTATTAAAAGAAAAATAATGCAAGTCAAATTGAATTTGGTGTTGCTTGATATAATATAATTAATTTTTAATGATTTAAATGTTGTGTCTATGTGAAAAAAAAGAAAAAAAAAAAGATTCTAGAGCTTAGCATTTAGGGCTAGCAATAAATTGGTTCAATACCGAATCAGTACCACTCCAATATCGATCCAAATTTTTTTTAAACATGTACCCAATCCAATCGGATTAATGAATAGGTGAACTGAATCCAATCCGATCTAATCTGAACACATGCCTTATTTTCAAATTATTAAATGTTCAAAAAATTTAAAATCATATAAAATTTTAAAAAGTCTACTTTCCAATTATAGATATAAAGGAAATCAAAAAGATAAATGTTTTATCTATATATACTTATATAAAATTAAGAATAATAAAAAAGGGATGGTGGTGTTCAAACTCATTATCTACTCTCATCTAGACTAAATAAGCTCATACAAGTCATCAGATCATTAAAATAAGTTAAAATTTTTGTTATAAGAGGGGGCCTAATCACAATAATCCATCCAGTCATCTTGGACAATGAAATTCCACATGTAACTCAATGGGTGCTTTCTAAGTAAGGACTTGGCTTGGAAGAAGAAAATGAAATACAAAGATTGATTTTTACAATGTTAGTTCTTGATCCAGCTTGAAAGTTCCATGTGAAAGAAAGACAAGTTATCGTGATGAATGATTCATATTGCTCACCCCAAGCCTCTCAGATTGGGATGACTTGGCTGAGTCAATGGTTGAATCTTAAAATCATTGGGGGTGTCTCAAATATGGTGAGTATTTGAGATATCATAATTCTCCCAAAATACCAAAATAACTCCTCACAAACGAGATTGGTGATCCAAACACACAAATACTTTTAATTCCCCATCGTAGTCAAAAGCACTTGGAAAAGCCCATCATCCCCATCCAAAATGACACAGTATGTTTTCAAATGCATTAAATACCCTCATCTTCAACATCTAACTAAAAACCTTTTTCTTTTCCTTTCTCAAAAATCTATTGTTTTCAAACTCTAAAAACTAAAAGCTACAAGATAAATTAAATTACTTTTAATCTTATTCAACCTCAACCTCATCTTGACCTCTTGTAATTGTAAAAAAGTAATCTTTCCATGAAAAATTCCATCAATCTTTGCAAATCCAAATATATTATTTTGTTCTTTGAGGGGTTTTTTGTTAGAAGGTAGCAGCTGTTCTTTGAGAGTTTGAAGTGAATAGAAGCTTAAAGGTTGAAGATGAAGGTAAAATCATATTTATTTATGGGAAGCATTAAAAGCCAATTTTGGAATAAAAATCCTTGTATTTTTTTTCTATAGGAATTTATATTGTTTATTATTTAAAAAAATAAAAAATTTCACTCCATACACTGAAGGTCGACGTGTCATGTAAGGCGGAGGGAGGGTACCCCAAAATTTTGAAATGAGATTTGAAATTTAACCTTTCAAGAGCTTCTATTAACACACCAACATTTACTTATAACACACCAATTCTTTTAAGACTGCAATGATGAACCTCCCTTTCGTGGACTGAATATGATAAAATTCCGGCCTCAATAACCAACAAATTCATGAGTTTGTCACTTTTAATATAAGCAAATTCATTGATTTTAAAAGTGCAAATTAACTATACATGCATGTTTTAGGAATTAAAATGAAGACTTGTACTTGTTTTTGGAAAATTCCAAACAACTTAATTTCAAAAGAATAGTGTTATAACTTTGAGTAAAGGTTGGTGTGGGAGTAGAATTTCTCAAACTTTTTAGTTTTTAGTAATAAACCGGAGATTCACCAAAACTTGAAGGTGTAAGATCAAAATCACCAAAGTAAAATTAGAGAGAAAAAAAAAAAGATCATCCTCAAAGAAACTTAATTAGCTTGTTGCATATAATGTACACACCACACAATCCTCATCCAACTACAAGTCTACAACAACAAAACACAGTTCAAAAAAGCAAAAAACAATTAGAGAATTTTTTTTAAAAAAAAGTGAGAAACTTCCACCATTAATCAACTCTTCTACTCTCTCTCAATCTAAACCTACTGCAGGCTTCACCTTTGGTGGTCTTCCACGGGGTCTTGGTGGCCCTGTACTCTTCACAACTGGTTCAGCTCGAGCCTTCTTTGGTGGACGCCCACGCCCACGACGCACCTCGCCATCCGAACCTACCGCTACTGCTTCTGTAACCTTTGTTTTGGGTGGACCTACAATGGCATCAGATTCTAATGGAACCTTTTGTTTAGGTGGACGACCACGGCCACGTTTCAGAGGAACACTAGGGTTTGGAAGCATGTAATTGTTCTTCACCATCACGAGTTCTCCACTTTCTTTCATCTGATTCAGATGGTCTGATAGAAGGGTTTGGTGGGTTGAAGAAACTTCTCCACATGTGGATTCGATATGCTTTGAGATTGAAGATTTGCTCGATCCGTTCTCTTCGTTTAGAGATGTGATTGCTGCAACTATCATCTGGAATAAAGAAATTAAATGAAATATTAGACAAAAAACCCTAATGAAATGAAATAGATTTGTTTAATTTTGGGGGAAATTTTGTGAATCTTTTGATTTTTTTTTTCAGAAACCCACTTCTTTATTTATTTACCTCTGAGTATTGGGGGAGAGATTGAGGTTTATTAACCTCTTCAGTCGCCATGAGAGTGAAGGAAGGAAGAACACACACAGTGAGAAAAAAAGAGAGAGTGATTTGAGAGAAAATGAGGAAATGTTTGGAGGGATTTAAAAGGAGTATTTGGGATCGCAAGGGAATAAAAAAAAAAGAGTGGATTGAATCGACGGTTGGGAATCTATCATTGGGTTATCAACGGTGAAATTTTATTGAAGATAAAAGGGATCACACGGATCGCTGACGTGGTAAGGGAATATTAGGGTTTTTTTTTTTTAATTCCATTATTTTCAAATAGGTCTTGTTAATGTGTGCCGTAAGGGCACACTTGAAACTGCAATAACTACACTTTGGGAATCAGCATCTTGGGGTATTTTGGTAAAAAAAATATTGTTTTGACGGTATTTTCGGTACAAAATTCAATTACTTCAAGTTTTAAAGTAAAGGGCCAATGCAATTAGGTCAAAAAATCTGCTCCTTTCCCAGTTTGCTTATTATTTGTTTGTCTGACCAATAAAGATTTGCCACGTGGAGCATGTTTCTTAAAATTGATGGAGACCGAGTTGACTCAGGATTGGGTGACTCTTCGTCTATCGAGAAAGATATTCAATGTTGAATCGTTCATAACTCGTCCGAGACAGTCTTGGCGGGTACGAGATTAGATACTGATTTTGAAAACCATGATACTGAGCGGGAAATAACTCAAATCATGTCTAAATGTTGGCCCTCCCATCTCTCTTTCTTAATATCAAGAATTTTCTTTTTCTTTTCTTTTTTTTTAAGGAAGAGATTATATTGCCACATCAACTTTGCTAATGCCACACCAATTCATATGTAAATCAACCGAGAATTAACACACATCTTGGAGTGGCCTGAGCAAAAGTTGGTGAGGCAATATAACTCTTTTTGACTTAGTCCCCTAAAGGGTTGAGATGTCTTCAAGTGTGTATCTTTGATCATCAAATTCTACAAAATTGTAAATTCTAAGAAGCATCCAAAGACCCTTAATAATATTTAAGATAGTGTCCCAACTAAAAAAATAGACTCAAGATAGGCTTGGGTGACCCATCTAGTACAATGGTCCATCTCATCTATTTGAAGGTGCCAAAGTACCAAAAGGTCTCCACAAGTACAATTAGAGAACTCTTTTGATTTGAGTTTCCTACTTCTCTCCTAGAATACTTTCAAGAAGAGTCGTGCTGCAATAACATTGAAATTTACATTATTTGGGACATTGGTGTCCACAGAATCATAGACGCTTTTGAATTATATATCGATGAAAAGAATCTATGATTCTATAGACACATCCTTGTCAACAATGTCCCAAATGATGTCAATTTCAATGTTATTTCAACATTTTCCTTTCAAGAATAATGATTTTTGACACCCCCTAACGTGGCATATACTAGAATCATAGATTATTTTATCGAGATACAATTGTGTATCCTAAGGGAAAATCCATGGTTCTAGTCCAAGCCACGTTAAAGGGCGTCAAAAAATCACAACTCTATTTTCAATATTTGGATAGTCATCTGGATCTCCATAAATGTGCTCCTTAATCTCAATCTTCATACTTACATGATGATCTTAAATCAAAACATCTCCATTGGAAGGAGGGCCTACAATAGAATTTCACTTAAGGTGTGTTTGATTACATGAAAAGTCATTTTCCGTGGAATTTGAAATCCATGGACAAATTGACGTGAAAAATGGGTAGGGTAAAAACATCAAATTCTATTGTTTGACTGCATTTAAAAAATATTAGGGGAAAAAAAAAAAAAACAGAGTGAGAAAGAGCAAGGTTAAGATGGAGGGAGGATGAAGGTGGTTGTAGATGGCATTGACGAAGACTATATCTATGATGATGATGGGTAAGAAGAGAGGAAGACGTGATGGTGGTGGCAGTGGCGATGACGGAGGTAAGGGAAGAAAAGATAGAGAAGGTGGCCAATAATGGTGATGACGATGGTGACAACGGCGATGGCAATGGTGGCGACGACGATGGTGGTGATGGTTACGATGACAACAGTGAAGTTGGGTGTGATGTGGTGATGGTGGGGAATAAGAAGAAGAAGAACAAGATATTTTGGGGATGAAAAATTTAAATGAATTTCACTTTTTCATATGGGCGAGAAAGTGAAATCCATAATTTTGTAGACTTTTTGATTGGGATGAAAAATGAATTTCCATGAACATATGCAATCAAACAAATGAAAAATGTCATTTTCTATGGAAATTGATTTTCCGTCATATTTTCCATGTGCAATCAAATATACCCTTTTAATAACTTTCGAGATGAATTTGCATCTAAATATATGAAAATATATGTACGATTACAAAGTGCTTAGATTGCATGACTTCTACATGAAAGATTGAAATTTTACATTGGATCATTCGAATAACGCTCTATTGAAAAAATTCCCTTTTGTGTAAATATTTTTGATTGGGACTTTTGGTATATTCCAGTTATGTAAACTTGTTTCAATATCTGTAATAGAATTTTCTTCCATATTTAAGACATCTGGGTTTTCTGGATCTGAACTATGTTTTCCAGAAATGAATTTGACTAATGAATTTGTAACAAAATAAATTCTAGTAATATTAAAATGATCCCAAAGACATGTAATCTAACATCTGGTATGCGTTGAACTCATTTGCACATGGGAAGATTGAGAAAACTATCAAGGAAATCTCACTAAGGTATGTTAAGTAACAAACTAACCGCATCAATTAAATTTTATGACATGGATCCACAATCCAAGGTTTGATGGGTAACAAACTTAATAAAGTAAGGTTTGGTGGGTTAACAAACTTCATAAAGTACACTTATGCTACAACTAAAATAATGTAGATTAAACATTCCAAGTACATGATTGTAGTGAAGTAATAAAATATTGGGAGTCCGAAATCGATCCACAGGAATTATGTAAAAAGTGAATCAAAACATGTGTGAGGTGAAAGAAGATTGACCTAAACTATGAAAACAGATGATTTTTCACACATTCGTATGAAGAAAAAATTAACAGGTTTGAAACAGAAGTTAAAATCTCTAAGGAATCGGGGATTTACTCAAAAATCATAATTTTACTCAATTTAACATTTTGCTCGATTACTTTGAATAAAAATTCTCCCCAATTGGATGATATAACAATTAAATTAAA
The DNA here is from genome assembly GCF_017979445.1 of Akebia trifoliata. Taxonomy (NCBI): domain Eukaryota; kingdom Viridiplantae; phylum Streptophyta; class Magnoliopsida; order Ranunculales; family Lardizabalaceae; genus Akebia; species Akebia trifoliata. The sequence continues at coordinate 29,568,557 of NC_141377.1, forward strand.
AAATTATTTCTTAAAATATTTTAGAAAATTTAAGATTATCATGTGTAACACATTCACATACAAAAGGATTCTCTAAACAATAAATGTAACATTCATCCACAAGGAAACAAGAAAAATTTTCAAGTATTCAAAGAGATAATCTTAAACGAAAATTCAAAAAGAATTTATAGATATGAAATTAACCCAAAATAATTAACTCATATTTAAATCACTAAAAAATATGAAAATTATTCATTATTGTTAATCGAAATAAAATTATAATTTTTTGAGTTTCACCCATAACCCTACTTAGGATTTTAATCAACAATCTTCATAGGTGAATCCATCAAAATTATTGAATAAAAAATCTAAGAAAATAAATTAAAAAGAAATTAGAGAGAAAACTAGAGAGTGTAATAATTGGAGAAGGAGAAAAAAATGAATGAAAGATGATTAGAAAATTGGGAAAATAAATAAAATATAAACAAATAAAAAAATAGAATAAGAGAAATTGATATGTGGAGGATAGAAAGATGAAAATACAAACAAAAAGATATGAGAGAGAGAGAGATATATAAGATCTTTTAGAATAATATAAAATAGGAAAAGAGGTTTGACGCTTTTATATAAAAGAGAGAAATTTCTCTATTTTTTTTTAAATATTTTTTTTTCTTATTTAACCCCTTTCTTTAACTTTTCTTATAATTGCTCCTCTCATTTTACAAGTTTTCTTCCCTAAATGCCCTCTTCTAGCCATTCTTTTGCAACTAGAACCTTTTACACCTACAAAAAGAAAAATTAAGCTAATCAGACTCAAATCATCAAATTACTATAAAAAAATCAACATAAATTGAAAATGAATACCATCAATTTATACAATTATCAATTTCCTTAGAGTTATTAGAACTCGAAGGGAGTTTTTGTGATAAAAATGCAACAGTTAGATTTGTCGATAAATCTCTCTTTAAAAAGAATAACGTTGAAGTGACATCAAATATTGACCTCATTTCACACTTTTCCTATTCTGGAGGTATGTACGAACCATAGATTTTTCATCGAGATACATGTGAAGAACATCTATGGCTCCATGCGCACCTCCATGCCAAGAAAGTACAAAATGAGGTCACTCCAACACGACTCTTAAAAAAATGCATCCATCGTTGTCCCCTTGAGAAAATGTAGGAAATCAATAAACTTCACCTTGAAAATAACAAAGAAAATCATGATGTGACACACGTCATTGTGGATATTGGGATATCAAAAGGATCATACGCTACCCCAAGATTGATAATTGTAAAGGGAAAATTATGCAACTAATCCCAACTGAAGGTGTGTCACCTTGAAATTCACATTGAGTGGAGGTAGCAGCCAAATGCCGTGTAAGGTGATCTAATAAGGGTAAGTTAAATGTGGTACCTTGCGGTTCGTATGATCTTATTTGGATACATACAAGTTCATTGTCATAGCATAACCATGACCACCCATCGAGATAGCCCATTCTCTACTACAGGATGGGAAGAACTTGTTGGGTTGGATTAATGTGTTAGACGAAATGAGCATCCAAAGAAGAGGTAATTCTATAAATGGACCAAATTAAGAGGTCACATATTAGGATTTTTTCATCATTCTTAATCCTAAGCTATTTACTAACTTGAGCATTGGAGACTCTGGAATCGATTATCTGACCAGGCCTTTAGATTAAGGTGGAAACTATTCAAATTGACATGAAGATGTAGGTTGTGGATACCATTTTTCTGAGCACCTTATATGAAACCATGTGTTACTGAATATATTTTCCTATGTATTACTAAAATATTTAGTAATTTGTAAGCAATGAATTAAGAGAAATGTCTTCATAATACTCAGAAAGTAGTGTGTTTGAGTAGACCTATTATTCAAACAATTAGATCAGTTTAACAATCGAAGAACCTTGGAACAATGGAACCGATTCAAAATGGATTTTATAAGCATCCAATCAAAATTATAAGTTTTCGGAAGGATCATCAAAAGCATGGAAACCATTCAGAATGAATTTTAAGATCTTATTAAAAGAGGTCCAAATGAAGATTAGAATAAAATAAAATAGAACTCTGACACCACCTAGGACATGGTCACGGATATCAAAATAAACATCTTTTTTTTTTTTTGATAACGAAGGGTATCCGGGCCAGTTTGCACGCACCAGACTAGTTTCTACGCCCCGCACTCAGGCTATACCCCACTACGTGGAGCGGTGCGTGACCACCAAGATTTTTTATGGGTAGTGGGATTTGAACTTGAGACCATAGAAAGAGCAGATTCCTTGGCCCCAAGTTACTACCATTCAGCCACCCCCATAGTGGTCAAAATAAACATCTTACCAACATTAATAACTCTCTTGATATTTCAATAAGCTTATTGTACTAGTTATTAAAAATAAATATTTTGGCTAAGCATATCTATTAAGCATTAAATGGTTTTTTTCCACTCAATCCACATGCCTATCACATGTGTCTTCTTATTATACAATTATACCATTTTATCACTTTAAATATAAGTTTTAAAGAAGAAAATGAAATTGACGAACAAAATATTTACTAGAAATTTCTTTGTATATTCATTTACTACATAAATTCTAAATTAACTTAATCATCGAAGTTTCTTTGATAGGCATTACACCAGCATCACTTTCCAATGGAACAATAATTGGAGATTGATTAGAGTTGATCAGAGAGAAAAAAATATATATATTTATATAATATTGAGCTAGACTATTTATTTGCAAATTTTAAATAATCTCTTATATTAATTATAAACATAACTAATCTTTTGTAAATACAATTTTATAGTTTCTGTGTAACCACCCTAATGAAGTATAACGAACCAAGTGGATCCTTGTCTACTTATATATAGTATAAAATATAAAAATAAAAACTTCCGAAATAATAGTTCATGTTATGGGAAATAAAATGAATAGTGAGTCAAAATGGAAATTTCCTCAAAAGTTGATTACATTTTGGGAAATTTCTCTCTTTACTTCCACATGGAACACCTGGAGGCCCTAAGTAATGAAGGGAGTGTAATTTTGTTAGTTAGGCTAGCTTTGTTCATAGAGTCATATTAATTGTAAGACTACATCTTTGAATCCAGCTATGCTATGTATGGTATTTATTGTAAGACTAGATCTTTGAATCCAGCTATGCTATGTATGGTATTTTCTTCTCCTTGAAATAATATTTTGGGTGAATTACCATTTCGTGAGCTGAAAATGAATTATTTATGATTCCGGCTCATTGTTCATTTTAATTACCAAAACATAAATGATCACACTTTCCTTAAAAAAATTCAAATCAGTAATGAATTTGGCGGTTTTAAAGTGACAATTTCACAGGTTTTGTCACTTTAAACCTGCGAAATAGTCACTTTAAAAACCTCCGAATTCGTTATCATCCATGTTTAGGTAATAAAAATGAACAGTGAACCGGAATCGTAGCTTGTCAAAAGTTGATCACTAAGCACCAAATAAAACATAAATTCATTAACGAGGATGATTGGAAACCCTCCAACATATGACAGAAATACTTACCTCGTCGTCATCATCATGACTAATCATGGTACGCAGGTGATATTGGCACGGCTCAATCAAACCATAGAATCAACTTGTTGATTGACGCTTCGGTAAGGTTGAACCGCACCAACATCTCGAGCTATCTAGGCATAATCATCAAATTAATTAAGCCATAATCATGTATGAAGAGATTGGTTGATATATATCCTCTTATATGACTAGAGAAACTCATCAGCCTGCACCCTGCCTGCTTGAATTAACATGTAAATGGTGAAGACAAGGGCTTGAAGCCAAGCATAAACATGAAATTCCTCTACTGATTTCTCTAGGGATGAAGGCGAAGTTATCTATGTATAGCATGCCGGCCCAAGACTTGGCCCTCTCATATATGCATCCTGCTTTAGGTAAAGAAGACAATGGTGTAAGACATATTTCTCTTGCCTTTTAGTTCAGATGAACATACTTTTAAAAACCTGTCCGAGTTGACTCAAAACTTGAGCAATCAATTTGACTCAATTAGATTACGAAGGTGACTCGACACATAAGTGGATGCAACCACCTTGCTGGTTCCCAAGTCATGAAGTCAAAAACTCGACCAAGTTATGCAACAAAATTTAATATTTTTGTCAAAATGAAAAATAAGTATTATAATTTATATTTTCAAAATAATCATTAATTTAATATATTTCTATATTTTATTGACTCGTGATTCATCAATTAGCGATTCATCATCTTGATCCAACTCATTGAACATTCAAGTCGTGTTGCGTTTTCAAGTTTTAAAACCATGGTTGAGATGATATGGAATTTCGCATTGGCATTTGCACTAAAATTACTATTCAAGGGTGTTTTATTAGGAGGTCTGGTCCGATGACTCATGAAGAATGGCTCAAGGTAAAAAATACTTGATCCCAATCGTTTAAACAAAAAATCCAACGGTAGAGATTTATCCTTAGGATACATATATATCCCTGAGATATATGTTATTAAGATAACTATATATCATAACAATTGGATTTCGTGTTTACATGGTCGCGATCATATGTTTTCTCATGAGTCATTCTTCTCGAGTCATTGGAACTTAACCCTTTATTAAAATCACAATAACTTGTATTTGTCGATAATAAATTTTACGATCTACCTCGAGATGTGCAAAATGAGAAGCAGGTGATTTTATTGATCTTTTATGAAGAAATGGTACAAAACCTAGTACACAGGTTCAACAAAGTGTTATCTTCTAATTAATAGTCACATACAACGAGATGATAACGTGTAGTTCACTTCTTTCAAGGCTTCACGCTTGATCAACTAAGAAAAAATTCTTGAAAATGACTTGCAATGGTCAATCTCCTATAGTGTCTTTGTGTAAGTTTTCTTCTTTCTGAGCTTCGCACTTGATCAAAAGATCTTTGTATTTGTAGTGAAGGGTTTTAGGCTATTTTCTTTGGAGTTCTAGTCTGTGAATCATGAAGAACTTTACTTCTTCTCTAGAAGAGGGTTTGAGAGCTTTCTATTCTCTAGAGAGAGGCTTTTTCATTTGAGAGAAAATGATTTCAATCTCTCCAAATGATGGAGACTTTGTGTTTTGGTATTTATAGACTTATAATATAAATTATCTTTCCAACTATGACCTTGATTAATAGATTTTGGCTGGTTAAATATTAAGTTTGTCAAATTCCAATTTTTACTACTCTATGGACTTTTTATAGGTTTCACTTTTGTATTTGGGTTTAGAGCTCTTTAATGTGGATCACGTGGACTTATTTGAATTATAAACTTTATGTATGAAAATCCAAGCCTATGCCTAGAAGGCTTGTTCCCAAACAATGGGTCTAATTTGGATGTGTGGGTCCATTTATGACTTTTAGGGACTTTCTTGACTTACAAAATATGTAGGGTCTACTTACAATTTCAATTCCTACAATATTGTCGAACTAAGATTTTCTAAAACACGCCAATTAATGAAAATTTGAATAAGAAACAAATAATGACAGAGACACCAAAAAAGAGTCAATGAACCATTTGCTTTTGTGATCCAATTTTTTTTTTAATAAAAAATAATGTAATTAAGAAAAAGTATAGATATTTTAATTTTTTTTAATAATTGTGATGGCAATCCAAAAACCATCAATTTGGTATCATGTAACATTTTTGGAAGCATTTTAATCCCTAACCAAAAGTCAAGAGAGCATTTATCTATTAAATTGGGAAAACTAATATAATAGATGAGTGATTTTTTGCTCATTGCCCAACAGCCATTTGACTTGTGGGGCAATTGACGTAAGCAATAAGAGAGAAAATTTCTCTATCCTGCCAACAATGGAAAAATGAAATTTCATGATCAGATCACTTTGTGGCATTCAAAAACATGATCCAATGCCACTAGGTTGTAGAGGATGAAATTCTATGAACTTAAAAAATAATAAAAACCTTATTTTTCATCATTGAATTTTAATGTTCAATTTTGGTGCTCGTTACCTGTCCATTTTCAACAGCTTAGATCAAATTTGAAAAACCATTTTTTTAATATGGGCATTTTCATGAATCTAGAAGGTTGTGGTATTAGATTGCAAATGTTATAATCCATGTGGGCACAACAATCCATTTTAAGATTTGAAATCTTAAAATTAAAATTTGTAGGCAAAGATGTGCAGGCAAGAAAGAGAAATGGGCTGTCTACTACTTACATCATTTGCGCCACATATGAAACCGTTGTTGGGTTGTGAGCAAAAAATCACTCTTTAATAGATTGTGTGCGGGATGTTTATCTCTTATTGCTTAAGTCATCTGTGCCACAAGTCAAATTGGTGTTGGACTGTAAGCAAAAATTCACTCTTCTTTTTGTAAACCTTTTACATCTAAATGATCCTTTAACCCCATCACCATTGTAGCTATGCGATTTTTGAGTCCGAAGATCACCACTATGTAAATTTGGAGTCCCCACCATTTCTTTTAGAAAAGGGTGTGAATGGGCACCCAAAATATAATTTTGAAATATATATATATATATATATATATATATATATTACTCTTATACGAATAAAATACTAATTTACATAAGATTCAGGTGAGGGAGTCCATTTAGAACATAGGAAAGGTGTTAAGTATCTTATTTTCTCCACTTTAAGTGGTAATCTTAGAATTAGTCATTTTTGAAAATAAATGGAAAAAAAAGAAATTGAGATATTTCAATTTTGTGTTATCGAGTGCAACCTATCCATGTCCATGCATTGAGAACATAAGTTTTGAAAAAATGTGGGCTTGTAGGTCAAAGGCCCATTTTCATAAGAAATGAACCCAATGCCGTAGGCTAAAAAATGTTTTGTGGTGGGTGCAAATGTGTAAGGATTTTTTGAAGAAAATTTATTTTGAATATGGGCTTCAACTCCTACCCTTTTGACAGAGCCAAGGCCCGATTTATTAGGTGCAGGTGAGGGTGTCCACTACATCGTAGAGTTGATCTAAACCGAAAAATAAAGAAGAGAGAAGGGGGATTTTTATATTATTTTTGTCTTCACCCTACATTATTCTTGTTTCTCTTCTTTGAGTTTCCTTCTTTTTGTTCTTGAAGTGTTCCTTGATGTTAACTTCAATATAGAATTTGAGGGTTAAGATGCTTGTAGTATAAGGATTTGAAGTTGATGAATTTTTGGGTTAAGAGTTGAATGAGTTGAAGTAGTGAGTTGGGAGGCTTTAATAGATTTAAGGGTTATATGAGTTGAGATAAGAGATTGAGGGATGATTCTTGAGAGATTAGAGTTGAAAGGCTTGAGAAAGGGAATTCAAACATGGGAAAATCTTGTGAGAGAGGGGTGGGCTTTTATAAATTTTAGAAATTACTTTTATGGGTAGGATGGGGCAAATATAAAAAGTAGAAGGTAATGACATGAGATTATTTAGATTTTGGTTGGGATTTAAGATTGGTGGAGGGTAAAGAGGATAAAGGGGGTGAATGAATCTTTTTTATCCATGTTGAGTGTTTTGATCCGTATGGGTTGGATCTTTTAACCCATACCTATGTTGAATGTGGGTCAAGCTAAACTAGAATGGTGGTTACTTAGGGAAATAGTTGAGGTGAGGTGCTTGACGTTGGGATGGTGAAGGTGGTGATGCAATGTGTCCTAAATATGAGCATGTGTTAACTTTTGGTGGGTTAGGTGAGTTGATTAAGGAGATAGGGTGTGATGAGATATAAGGATGACTTGTGGAACAATTTAAGGAAAGAGTGATGGGATTAGGTGGTGACAAATGGCATGGTGATGATAAGATTGATTTTGGGGAGATTGTTTGTGACGGTGACATGTGACATAGTGGTTGGGTTTTTTTTTTTTTTGATCCATGGGCTTTGAAGTTCAAAAGCTTATGGATTTGAACCTTGGGCTTGGGTTTAATGATTGGATTTGAGCTTAAAGACTTGATGGATTTACGGTTTGAAGGGTTTATGTTAGAGATTAAATTTGAATGAAGGTGAGATTAAAAATAGGATTTGGGCTTGGCGTACTTAAGACTTTGGTAGGCTTGGAAAGATTTTATGTGAATCTAAAGCCCAATTAAAGCCTTAGGGTCTTTTTTTTCTTTGGAATAAAGAACACTTTTTGAAAACTAAGGCATTTTGGAGATTTTTGAATAAAAATGCATTTTTGTAGATCTTTTTCGAGTGGGGTCTGTTTAAATTAGGGTGTCTATAACCACCTTCTAATATCTTTTAAAAGGGAACAGATCAAGGGACATATGAACAAACATATGTAAAACCAATGTAACATTAATAAATTTTTGGATTGAGCTGATTTTTTGTGAGGATGATCTCTATGATGGAAAGATCATCCACAAAAAAAAAATCAGTCAAATCTGAAACTTTTAACTCCATTAAAAGTGATTTAGAATGTGGACCGTTGATTTTTTGCCAATAATTTGTGAATCACTTTTGATGGATTTAGAAGTTTCAGATTGAGCTGATTTTTTGTGAGGTGGATCTTCTCATCATAGTGACCATCCTCGCAAAAAATCAGCTCAATCCAAAATCTTTAACCCATATTTTTAAAAACCATTGTTTTTACATATATCCCATGAACCGCCCCCCTTTTAAAATACTTAAAACTACCATTTGGATGTCAAAATCATGAACTCGACATTTAGATTTCCTGTTACGATTGACGATTTTTTCCTTTCTTTTTTTCATTTCAACTTTCGTTCTTCAAAACGAGAATTTTTTTATATTATATATCAACATTTATTAGCCAATCTCAAAAATCGTAAAATTTGTATCACCGTCGAGTTTGATAATAAATATTGTTCATATCAATAATTTGTATTGTTGAGCTCAACAATTGTTGACAATTGTAATTGTCATACTCAGAAATGGTAATTATCGAACTCGACAGTTATTAGTTTGATCTTGACAATGCTAATCATTGAACTCATCTATAATTGATCTTGACAACTATAATTGTCGAACTTGATGATAGTTTTATCGTGCTCGATACTGGTTTACTGGCATTCCACATTCATATCAACACATATATCCACATTTTAAAAACCTCTCCAATGCGAGTGATTTATTTTCCTTTCTAATTCCTAGGCTAGATGACTTTTTATGAAATCCTAACATCCCTTTTCCCTAATATTTTGAGGGTGTTTTAGATTAAAAGTTATATCAAAATGATAAAATTAGGACTATATCATTCTTTATGTATCATTCACAATAATAATAAAAATTATTGCAATCGTCGTTGAAAAACTCAAGTATCCGAAGAAGATGAGAAAAATGACAGTTTGGGTACGCCAAAAAATATTATTAGGAGAGATCATGGGGTAGAGGGACCATTTAGATATAACTTTTTTTTTACTAAATGAACGAACAAGATACCACCCAAAAGTCAAGGACTTTTTAGAAAGAAACCTTGCTGACAAATACCACTGGAGATATTGCATGTAGGGATGGCAATAATGCCCTGCCCCACCCCACCCCTATAGGGTCGGTTTTTCTTTTTATTGTTTTAAACGTTTTCAAGGTGATTTTGGTATTAAAAATAAAAAACCAAATTGGTTTCACAATGGGGACGGTTTTGATATACCTCGTCCTACCGAAAGTGCCTTGACATTTTTTACTAAACAATAAAAAATATTGAATGGATGATTGGGGGATTTTTAGGGAATGAGAAGTTACTACCTAATTTAGGTCTAGGAAATAAAATAACTCTAAAACGGATCCGGATCAGCCCAAAAGTAAGAGAAATTGACAAGGGGTCAAGTTATCGATTTCAGAAGGTGTTAGGCATCGAACCTACCCGATTGAGGTGATCGGTCTCTACTACGATCCAATAAAATCCTAAGATCAAATGAAAAAGACTATTGTCAAGACTAAAGTCTAATCATCATCATTATTTTATGCATAAGTCAGTCAATTGAAGCATTATCATCATCATTTTACAACATGTTGGCCAAATAAATCCTATGACTATGATCTTCTCAAATACTACAAAATTCCGCGAATTTCACACAAGGAGATAATGAACAATTCAAAAAAAGTCTAAAATCATATTCGATGCCCTAAGGCTCACGTGACAAGACTTATAAAAAATGAAAAATCTGATTAGCAAGCCTTATGCATAATTCACTACTAGAAAAGAGACCTATACCGACGGTTAGATCCGTCGCTAAATCCTCCTAAATCTGTCGTAGAATCTTTTACCGACGGATAGATTTTTCGTCGGCGCTCGTCGGAGATAGTCGTGTCGGTATTTGTTTTAGCGACGGCTCAATAAATTTCCCGTCGGTATATCCCTTATTTTCTGGAATTTTTTTTTTTTTTTTCAGAAATTGGGTTTACATTAGTATTTACACCTTTTACCGACAGTATATTTTCCGTCGCTATATCTTATACCGACAGACTTTTCAAGTCCGTCGGTATATGCTATTTTGTTAAAAAAAATTTTTTACAAAAGCCAACCCAACCCATCCCATCCCATGCATCAATAAGCCTTCCTGCAGCATATGCACCAATTATTGTATTTCCTGCAATTAAAATTGATTCACACCTCCACACAGTAAACGAAATGAAAATGTTTCTAATTCAGACCCGTACAAGCAAATAAAGGTGAACCATAAATCATTTGCAACGTTAAAATGAAGAACGTAATGGCTATTTCCCCGATATATCAATCTGATGCTCACTACACATAAAGCTTTAAAAAATGGACATCCAGGGTGAAGTATCAGAGACCTTTACAGGGGGACAAAGTGGACAACACATGCATATCAATCTACGTCACAAAGCATATCAAAAGACTAATTCTTCTGTTAAGTATAGTCATAAGCTAGGAGTTATCTAACACAATGAAGTAGGTACCTGAATTTTAGGAATTAATTAATTCATCTCCTGGGGACTTCTACTACGAAAATTCTGTCCTTCTATGGCCAATCCATCATCCGTCAATATGCCACATTCTCTAGCCATAGCTTTAGCTGTATTAATATTGTCCCCAGTGAGCATTTTCACATTAATCCCAGGCGCACTGGATTCTTGATCCCAACCACAGCTATCAGTGTGTAACCATCCACGGGAATGCTAGAGCTATAGGAAGGCATTTCCATATCCTTAAAAGCTAAACAGAGAACTCTTAGAGATTCACAGGCGAAAGCATTTATTATGTCCATCAGTCTTCACCTGTTCTTCTGATAGATTCACAACTGATCCAGTGCGTTGGGCATCAAAATCACCCACCAAAAGCAAGCCAAACTTCAACAATGCTGATTCTGTGGGAGTGATAAAGGTTGGTTGTCAATGTCCCAATTTTATCTGTGCAAATGCAGCTAGCAGAACCCATGGCCTCACAAACTGAGAGACGCCTAACGAGTGCCTGATAATGAAATCCTCCACTCGAGTAATCCATATCCAACAAAAGAATACGGTGATATTTAAAGAAGATCATCTTAAAATGTAGAAAAACCAAGAAATGACAACAACAGAGTGCTTGTGTCAGGATAAGAACACAAGTATGCAAGCAGGGCAGTCATATTAATTGCCCCATAGGAGGTCTCATGAGACATACTTAAAATGCATGATTTATAGATGACAGCATGTGTCATTCTTCAAAATAGAGATAGAGTAACACATGTTTGATGAGTCTAAGGAGGGTCAATTTTGAACAATTATTTTGTTTTTTTTTTTTTTTATCCTCTTCTTTTCCTTTCATGTTTCAAGTAAACCCATTCCTCATCTGGCTAGCAACTATGCTGTAGGGAAGGGAACGGGCCCCACTCAATAAGCTAGATTGTTCCTATAGATAGGAGGGGTATTTCCTTTTCCTTTTTATTTCCAAATAGGCCATAATGTTGTGCATTCTCCACATTGTAGTGTCAACAATGGTGCTGGACATGTGTAGATGCATGTCTCAAGTATAGGGAAGCTGAGTCTCATATACCTCCAAACTCTATTATTAGCACTAGATATCCCCAGACATTAGAACCAATCTACGTGACGATTAAGCTCCAAAAAGATGTCACCACACTAGACCAGGGGAAAAATTACTAGATGTAGAAACTTATGAAAAAATATATCTAGATGTAGAACAAGACAAGCCATATAAGATGGGAAAAGCTTGTGTATCTTACCAGATTCTCCACGTAACTGCTCAACCTCCAAGAGCTGTTCAATGGCAGCATGGATTGTCATATATTTTGGTGCTTCATACTGCTTTCTTCCTCTGGAAAATTTTAAGAGGCACAAACCACACAACAGATAAGTCCATGCAGTTTGTAATGTTTTGCAAGAAAGAGAAGTTTTAGATATCTACCTGCACAAAGATTCCAGTGAGGGTTCCTTCACACGTATATCTGCAGTTTTACAATCTAAGATTAGTTTTTCTAGGATTAAAAAACAACATCATCAAGAAGCAAGTCCTAAATTTCTCACAAAAACAAAATAACCTACAAGAATTTTTTAGCAAGGTTTTTATATCAAAAAAGAGCACACAAATTTTGCGCCCAATGCTATGCATATGAATACCCCCACTTATAAATTGATCCATGCAGTTCAACTAGGGGGTCACCACTTGGGTGGGTAATAGTCTGATAGCATATTGGACAATCTTAAGTGTGCAATGGTAATGTCAGTAATTGGAGATTACACAATTCAAACAATTATGAATTCAACTAAAAAAAAGGCATGGATAAAATTCAGACAATTAGTCAAGAATGATTACCAATTACTAAAATTCAGTTTTGATTTATAGTTCAAGGAGTGAAGCTTCTTTCATTTTGTTTGGTCAATAACTAAAAATCCGAACTCTAGGTGAGTAAGAATCACATCTTTCATTGACTAGAAAGTTTGAAACTCTATTCATAAATCCGTCATGATTTCAAAATCTAATGAAACAACCGATTCAATATAAATATATAATTGGCTTAATTCATATAGTTAAAACCATTCTTCTCTTAGCCTGTCAAAATTTGTAGTTCATTTTGCTCCCAAGCGGATGGTTGAGACAGTGGATTAATTGATTTTGGGCCACCGATAAAAAAAATGATTTTGGGCTATGGACCATCCAAGAGGCTGTACCACTAATTGAACCGTCCAATTGACGTACGGATGGACCACGCATACATTGTAGCATCAAGGACAGAAAGTTCTTGCCTTCATCATGGAAGAGAAGTCCATTTCTAGCCATTTTTTGTAAAATAACAGAGAGATTATAACAACAATTCATGATCAAATTGATAGCCAATGTGAGGCCGCGACTTGCAACAAGTAAAGAGCTATAGAGAAACCAGAGCTTTAAACTTCAAGAAACAAGAGACTAATCCACAATGGTGCACCATAACCATGCAAGATCCAAAGGTCATAAAGTAAATTATGGATTTAAGTGCAGTAGAACCTCACCCAACAAGCAAAGAGTATACAATCCGAGCATGCGATTTCTCTGAATCTTCTCGTAGAAACTATCAGGCCTCCATGTGTCGGTGAAAAATGGTATAGAAATTGTCTCACCGTAGCGGTAGAGTTGCAAACCACAAACCCCAACTGCATTCATTACTGATGCATTGTGTATCATTTTGACCTCCACACCCAATGTTTTTGCCCGAACAACCAAATCAGAATGTGTTGTAGCTCTACATTCCATATGCAAAAGCCAAAAATCAAGAATAAGGAAGAAAATAAAAATAGAGAATAAAGACAGTAGAATTAAACATTAAGCAAATAGCTTCTAAAGGTTCTTCTCCCATGCATGAGTCCCAAAGCATAATTCCTTGAAGATTTTACACCAAAAGAATACAAATCCTAAAATTGATATAATGATCCGTGAAGAGGTGCTCCTAATCTTCAAAAATGCTGTAATTAATTTCCATATGATTTTGGGATATTGATAATTCCTTAAAAATAATTACACTGCAGACAAGGTACCATTTTTCCAAATTCCCCACTTCCTAGGCCTACCTAAAAAGATGAAGAATCAAATACCCAGTACACATATCACCATATCTTGCAAAGCAATTGAATCAATTTAAATTAACAGCTCCAAACACGTTCCTTCATACCGACAAAGACAAAACAATTTATTTATTTGGCATTATATTAAAATTTATTGAAGATCACATACCATAAGCTCAGCCGACTTAGGATCAGATGGTGACCCATTTTTTTTAGTATGGGTTTTCCTAAAGACTTCAGCTCGAGTAGGTAAATTACCCGGTTCTCTACCCTCACCCTTTAGTAACACAAACATAATCATATTAAATATATGTCATAAATCACATTGAATATTAGAAGATAATGAAATAATCAAAATGACCGATATTAGATACGCACCAATTCATGACGATATTGAGCACAACTTTTTGTCCCCCCAACATGTTTGATTACTTGATTTTTCCTATTTTCACTGTTCCTCTTGGATACAACCTACACAAATTTCATAAAATTATAATAATATCATTCATTTTAAAGGGTTGTTAATTAACAAATTCTTAATAATTTATTCCTGAGCGTCAGGAGTACTCCAATAGTGGACGAGCCAGGTCCAATCGGCTTCTGAGACGTCGTTAGGAATGTTGAGCAATCTTTCTTCATCCGTATCGAATTGTCGGTAGTTCTGTTTTAAGTCATTCTTCCAATCTTTATATTTCATTGACATGGATAGCATTACCCAATCTCTTTTATCATCGTCAATCTCGACAAATCTCTGAAAAATAAACATTACAAGAAAAATATCTTTTTTACAATGTAATATTAAAAAACCCTTTAATTAATATTTTAAATTACAGATAAATCCATTTTGATACCGCATTACTTTATAATACAACTAGAAGGCAGCATGTGCAAACCGCACATATCAAAAGGGCTTATCTGTAATTAAAACATGGAGTAAAGGGTTTGTGAACAATACATAATAAAAGAGTGTTTTTATAATTTTGAAAACTTCCCTCATTGTTGTAGTAAGGATTAGTCGGTGACGTGGAAATGCACGTTAGGCAAAAGCGTGCTGATTTTCTGACTCAATCCGACAGAATAACTCAAAACTCACAGACGTGGTATGTGCAAGAACCGTAGATTTTTTCCCTTACGATACACAACTGGACGTTTTTTTCATTGAAAATGTAATTTATATTCCATCAAATTCTCGTAAATACTAGAAGTGGGAAGCGGGTCCGGGTCATTTCTCACTTATGCCAAATTTTCCAAAGGTCTTAACGATAATTTGAGCTCGAAAAGCACCTTTGAAATGCAATAATAACAATAAATTCTCCAAAATCAGCAACAATCTGCTCTAAACATTGGGGTCTTTATACAACAGAACATATCAAATGAAGCAAGGGTACTACATACAAAGTTTGGCCATTACAATTTCAAAAAGAGGACTTCTTTCTGAAGAATGTATTATTAGGAAGTGAACCTAAATTAAAAGATTTCCTTGTAATAATTATAACTCATTCATACACACAGTTATACCTCCTTAACGGAATCGAATAGACTTACCAAAATTTAAATGGTAGGAAGTAGGTACAGACTGGGAAACCATGAAAAGATGCATAATTCAGTATAGCCACCATGAAAGAATAATAACTAAGCATCCAAGTCTCTTTTAAACGACATTGTAAAACGAATCAAGGATGGCATCCGCAAGATATTCACATTTTGCCAAAGACAATCCAGCCAGAGATATCCTGGTATAATGTTTATTCATCCCATAATGGTAAGTCCAACGAGTATAATGTTTATTCATCCCATACCATAATAAGTCACCATGCACGTTATCTCGATCCTTTAAAATCGCATTGAAACATCTGATGCATGGACACTTAATCATGTTACCAAACCTTGAACGAGAAAATGCAAAATCCAAGAACTTAATAACTCCTTCATCATACTCAAGAGTACTTCTAGGCAACTGAATCCAACTTTTATCTATTGGCATGTCCACCTCACGACGACGTCACCTTTAAACCAATAACACATAGTCACATACACAAAAGAACATATCACAAGAATGTTAATTTGAAACGAAAAAAAGTGCAAATCTGTGAATCGGAAGTTCGGTAATTAGTACAAAACAACAATCAGAACTGATTTTTTGACCAAACCTGTTCAATTTCTAAAACATTCTCAATGGAAACTCCCTGCCTTGCAATTCAATTTCCACATCTTAAATAAAGTTTTATACTACTAATTTGACTCCACTTCCCTAATCTAGTTGTATTTAACCAAAATAGCACATTTTTTTGAAAAAAATGTAAAAAATCAAAACTTTTCCAATCACATAAATATCCATTTTTTGATCAATGAGCTGGGTTGTGAATGGGACCCCATCCTAATATTAAGAATCAACCATCTTGCATAGTTGCAAGTTACATCATCTAAGACAAGAGCATGGAGTGCAGGACCACAACCTCCCACCCATGACACACTCACAAGCCATCCATGAGCATCAGAACACAAATAATTCAAACTTCCTTAAATCTCTAAATTCTAAACCACAAAACCAGAAAACTTTCTCTCAAATGTCAAAGTCACCGACTCTCCACTATCTATAAATCCAAATGTGTGTGTGTGAGAGAGAGAGAGAGATAGATAGAGACTGTTTTTTCTTTTCCTTACTACTAGAACAAATTTTATTCTAAATCAAATAAAAAAACAAAGGTATCAAACCACTAATCCAACTAAGATTCAAATATTAAAAAGCCACTAACTTTCATTCAGTTAATTCTTCATTTCATTCACATGCATTCATCATTATTCATAATAAATTTTTTTTGCTTTGTTTAATGTATAATCTCATTTATTTTTATAACTAATTCATAATTACCTCTAAGTGCTAATTTAAATTTGAACAAATACCTTAAAAACTAAAATTTATATGTAACTGAACTGAACTACTATCATCAACTGAATTTATAATAAAATTGGATTTATAATTTTATACCTTGTTGTCGGCTGATTCTAATGGACAATAGTTTGGTTTCCTTCAACTTAAAATTTTAAGAGATCACCATCATTTCAGTCCTTATATAGGAGCTTGATTTGAGTTAGAGGTAAAACAATAGCAAATAACATATCTTTCACAAATCTAACCTAATCATCAACCACTCAACGTTTTATAGAGATAGATCAGTTTCATGGAATTATTAAACATCTAGGATAAAATGATTAGATTTGAACTAATTATCAATCAAAATAGTTCCTGAATTTGAATTAACAAGAGAAAAAAATTACATTTCTCATGGAAAAAAGATAAGAAAACAGCTGACAATACCCAAATATCTTTGATTTTCGAAATCCAAACCAAAATGAATAAGTATCCAATTAAGGAGAAAACCAGAGAAGAAGAATACCTAAGAAATCAGCTCTTCTTCGGTCTCTAACAATTTTGTTGAAAGAATCGACTGCAACGAAGTAGTCAGTCCTTGTAAGAGTTAAAACTTCGTCCCTAAGAGATCAGCTCAATCTCTTCGCATCAAATCCAGCACTCCAAAAGAGGAAATCGAGAGGATACAAGATCGAAATTGAGAGAATGCAAGATCGAAATCAATAGTACAAGATTGAAATCGAGAGAGTTTGGTAGAAGTTTCGAAATCGTAAGAGTTTAGTTTCGAAATCGAGAGAGTTTGTAGAGATCGTAGCAAGGGTTTGGCTGAAGTTTCGAAATCGAAAGAATTCGTAGCGAGGGTTGAGTTCGAAATCGAGAGGGTTTGGATGAAATTTCGATTTGGTTGAAAATATGAGAACTTCGGAGAAAAACTTCGTTTGGAAAATTGAAGAAGAGGAAAAATTAAAACAGGAAATTAACTCTATACCGACGGTATGACTTTTATCCGTCGCTATAGTATTTTTACACCGACGGAAGTGACTTAACCGTCGCTAAATCCCGTCGGTATATAGACATTTTCCTGTAGTGATTGATGTGATGAAGATCACATGTACAAACAAATTTTTAAATTTTGTAAGAACATCATCACATGAAAATTTATGTCCAAATTGACAAACGCATCATCATGTATAGATTAATTTCTAAATTGGTAAAAATATTACATACTGTAGACACCCCATTTTTGCACTCGCCTGATTAATCAACTCGTCAACCCGATCGCAATGATTCCCAATGATGGATGTGTATTCCATTGCTTTATTTTGTTACCAGATATGTTTCAGAAATCCGGATGAGGTATCTCGAACTGACAAAACTTAGAAATCACACTACGCTAGGTAAATACGACCCCAGAAACATAGAAATCATCATCTTGCAAACCAAAAAGAAACTTCACGATAAAAATCACTAAAAACTATCAAATTACCAAAATACCCCTAACCTCAAAACAACCCTAGAGCCTACGTTACGCTTAGGAAAACTCATTCAAACACATAAAACAACAAATCGAAACCAAATAAATCATTTCGTCAATTTTCACAGAATTCGATAAAATTACGAAAATGCCCCTCGTAAAGTTCACGACCATTTCACATAAAAATTTTCATAAATGACACAAACCAACATTCTCATTGAATTCCTTACGAAAAACCGATTCTAAAACATCCTAGAACATTAAAAACTGACCTAAAACGTGAAAAGTCCTCTCTGGGGGCAAACGATAATTTCACAATTTTCATGATAAAAAATTCCGAAATTAATAAATAAAACATTAAATAATTAAAGTGAAACATTAATGAAATTAATTTAAAATTTTGAACCTAAAAATCGATTAATCGGACTCTCAGGCAAAATTGTTGAGGGTTCGTGGGATATTTCTTTAAGGACCCCTCCATTTGGGGGTCCAAAGAATTAAAGAAATAATGGAGGGGCCTTCTCCAAAAATCAAAGTAAATCAAGCAAGACTAAGGTCAAGGTATTAAAGTCGATCAAGTAAGACTGAAGTCAAAATTAAAGTCAATTAAGCAAGACTGAAGTCAAGATATTAAAAGTCAATCAATTAAGACTAAAGTCAAAACATTAAAAGTCAATCAATAAGACCAAAAGTCATAATAGAATTCTAATTAAATAATAACTCTATCTAATAGAGTTCTAATTTAAAAATAATTCTATCTAAAACAATTTGAATTAAAACACAATTCTATCTAAAACAATTTGGATTAAAACACAATTCTACCTGAAACAATTTTAACTAAAACACAACTCTAATTAAAAGACCTCTAATTAAACACTAACTCTACCCAAATCAACCCCTAAAAACATCTATAAATAGAGGTGCTCACACCCTATTTTCGCATCAAATTACAAACCCTAAGAGAAGTAGGTCTAGAAGCTCCCCTAGCCCCCCATAAACCCTAGTTTTGGAGCCCCAACTCCTTAGCTAACATCCCTCCTTCAATTTTAGTCTAGAAAACAACCCAAAAGCTTTCTAAAAACATCCCCAAATCCGCAACGAACTTGAAGAGTTCAGATTCAAAACAAGGAGATACCTTGCCTCGGAGATTCGAAGTCAAATCCGGAAGCAGAACGAAGCAAGGGAGCACGGTACAAGAAGTTCTTTTTGTCAGATCTGAGGGAACCAAGTCCTTGCCATCGGAAAGGTAAACCTTTTATTTTTATTTATTTTCTTATCTAGGTTTTAGCAATGTAATTTACTTGGGAATTTAGTAGAGACCGGCTGTGGCCGGGCGGGGTTGGTGCCTTACACCTTCCAACCCCGTAACTTGATCCCCGAATTCAGTTTTTTTTGGTTTTAGATTAGTTTTATCCGTTTAGAGTCATTGACCGGTTCCTAGACCGTAATAACTAGGTGGCGACTCCCAAACCTCAAGGGTCAAAAGCGGATCCGCGCACCCCGCGGATCGAGGGCGCTTTCACATACATCAATAAATTTTCAAATCGTTAAAAATAGCGTATGCATTAGTAAATTTTAAATTAGTGATCATATTACATGCATAGTATTTCAAATTGGTAAACATGTCATATACATAAAATTTCCAAATCGGTAATCATACCCCATGAATAAAAAATTTCAAATTGATAAGCAACCTATATTCATAAATGAATTACCCAATTGGTGAATATACCTCATACATGAAATTTTCAAATCGGTAATTGTATCATATGTATAAAATTTCCAAATAGATAAATATATCATATGCCTAAAATTATCAAAATTTATAAAAACATCACATGCACAAACTTTCCAAATCAATAAATCATCACATGTATTAAATTTATCCAAATCGGTAAAATAACATCATTGCGTGCACAATTGATTTTCAAATTGATAATTTAATATCATAAACAAATCAATTATCAAAATGGTCAAAAATTATAACATGTATAAATAAATAATGCATTGACTAAATAGTCCTTTATTTTTTCATTCATTTTGGTCCACTGTGTTCTTGGATTTATAATCACTAATGTTCCTTATTTCGACTATTCGTCATAAACGACCACGTTTCCAAAGAATATTGTACAATAATGAAACTTGAAAGTTTTCCTTGGTCAAATAAAATTGTATGGAGTTGGTTGATCTCAATCCTACAAGCTGATTTTGATTTTTAATTGAAGCTGATTTTGATTTTTAATTGACCATCTATCAACGATTTTTTTTTTCCGTGTTGGACGCCATATCATATTGATATATCACACTGACATAATTTTTTCAGGAAAAGAAAAAGAATAATGCTGAAGTGACCTCAAGATTGGACCTCACATCGCACACCCTGACGTGAAAGTGTATGGGAACCATAGATGCTTCCTTGAGATACGAGTGAAAAAGCATCTATGGTTCCTTTCCACTTCTATGTCAAGATGTGCGATATGAGGTCCAATCTTGAGGTCACTCTAGCACGACACAGAGAAAAAAGATAGAGCTTCTATTGCTACACCAACTCTTGTTAATGCCATGCC
The DNA here is from genome assembly GCF_017979445.1 of Akebia trifoliata. NCBI lineage: Eukaryota > Viridiplantae > Streptophyta > Magnoliopsida > Ranunculales > Lardizabalaceae > Akebia > Akebia trifoliata. The sequence continues at coordinate 29,589,425 of NC_141377.1, forward strand.
CAAGATGTATGCTCATTCTTGGTGATTTACATATGAATTGTGGCGGGGTTAGAAAAAGTTGGTGTGGCAATAGAATCTCTCTCTCTCTCTTTCTCTCACACACACACACACACACACAATTCTTATTCATCTATTTTTATGGTTTCTACTCACATAAGTAATGTTGTAGTGCCTCCTTGTGTCTGCATTTCCTCTTAAATCATGTCCTTTGAAACCTCTATTGTGTCTTCTAAACTCACAACTGTTCTGGTTAATCTCATATTAGCCATTAAGATGGTAATAAATGTTATTTTAATTGATGTTAATTTGACCCAAAAAAACACCTTTCAGGCTCATGATAGAGGGGAAAAGCTAGATATTCTTTCCGACAAGACCGAAGATTTGTATGCACAGGTAGGTACTTATCATGATCAATTTAACTTCGAATTCCCTCCAATATTGTACTAAAGTGTTTTATTGTGTGATACTTTCAGGCCCAAGAATTCAAGAAACAAGGGACACAAGTTCGATGAAAAATGTGGTTTCAAAACATGAAAATAAAGCTAGTCATTCTTGGAGTCCTCTTGCTTCTAGTCCTGATTATATGGGTTTCTGTTTGTAATGGGTTTGATTGCACCAACTAGAATTTCTTAACAATACAAGTTGAATTTGGCGAAGAACAGCTTTGGTTTCGATGGAGAGAATTCTATAGCATGTATGATTGAGCATGAAAAATGGGCAGGAAAATGATTTATTGTGTAAAATACGATTTTTTTTTCTCCGGGTGTACGATTGTGCATGTTTTTTCTGGAACTTACTGTTAGTAGCGATTTTTCACCATCCGAAGGAAAATGTTTTCCCACAAAACTCCATAGGAAAATGATTTTCCCATCTCCTAATGTCATTTTCTCACAATTACCCCAACCCCAATAGGACTGGCAACGGATCTGAATCAATATTAGTGAAGATATATATGCAGGTATGCCCGAAGGATGTCTACATTTTCTTGTCCTATTTTAGTACCCCTAGATTCCTGATTTTGTTATTGAGATTTTGATTTTTGTGCAGGGTTTAATTCCTCATTGAGGCAAGGCAACATTACACACCACAAATATATTCAGGTTCCATATATTAGAGAATCTTGTGTTCGGCTCTCTTTGAAGTACATAATTTTTCATTAAGTTCTTAATGTCTTGTCTTTCCACACAAGTTGGAAAAGGGAGAGATGTTGGGTTGAACCAAATTGCCCTGTTTGAGGGTAAAGTTGATGGTGGGAATGGAGAACAAGTGTTAAGCAGAGATGTATACCGGATTGGACAACTTTTTGATTTCTTTAGAATGCTCACTTTCTATTTCACAACTGTTGGTTATTATGTGTGCACAATGGTATGCATTTTCTTTTTTAGTTTCTTTTTTTTCCTTTCTCAGTACAGTCCACGCCAATATTTGATGTTATTGTAATATAACTAGTATGACAAAAGTTTTGTTATAATGCAGATGACTGTTCTTACTGTGTATGTGTTTTTATATGGAAGGGTTTATCTGGTTAGTCCACATACACCATGAGCTTGGCTTCTCTCTTTGATTACCACAGTGTTTCCGAGGCAACTTTCAAATGAATTTTATTTATCTTGACTTTTTCTTTACTATGTTGTAATTCACTTCCTAGTGTTAATGAATTTATGTTGCTTTGATTATGTTTTCTTTTTAATCACTTTGACATGATTTCACTCAAAATTGTGACTCGGTTTCAAATGCTTCCAAATCTTTCAGGCTTTCTCTGGACTTGATAGTGCGATTTCAAATTCAGCTGAGTTGTTGGGTAATGCTTCTCTGGATGCAGTTCTAAATGCTCAATTCTTGGTCCAGATCGGGGTTTTTACTGCAGTCCCGATGATAATGGGTTTTATACTTGAACTGGGATTACTGAAGGTTTGAATGCACCAAGACATTTTTGTTCTCCAAACGTTGAATTAGCTTCATTTGTATGATTTCCTAGGGCCCATTTGAATAGAACCTAACACCAGCATTACCTTGGAAATTTGGATTTTTGAAGTTGCACGGGTCCCCTAGACAGTTTCTAAGAATACCTTGTCTGACACTTGGTCTGTAGAGAGTCAAATGATTATCCATAACTTTAACTCATGTTTCATGGTTTTTGAAATTCTAACTCATGCTTTAAGGTTATTGGATGACTCCCATTTCATTTGCATTATGTGATTTTTTTAAAACTTATGCAGCATATCTTTTGCATAATTAAAAGAGAAAAAACAGTTTTATTCTCACAGGAACATGAAATACTTGTTATTTTTTACCCTTAATCGTCATCACAGCCTTATCCCAAAAGTTTTGGGTCGGATAAATGAATCTTGCTCTTTCAGTCAATTTTTTCTGAAGCCATGTCTTCTCTTAATTTTAGTACGTTCATGTCAACGTCCTACTACAATCTATGTTCAGTTTGGTCTTCCACTCACTCTTTAGATCATTCACTTCACATATTCCTTCTATCTGGGCTTTATTATTAATGTTTCTTTTATTTTTTGCAGGTTGTATTTAGTTTCATTACCATGCAACTGCAGTTGTGTTCTATTTTCTTTACAAAGCAACTGGCAGAGGCTTCGTTGTTCGTCATACATCTTTGTAGGTATTGGATTTTATATATGTTTTCGTACCAAGGAATTTGTTTCTGAAGCCTCTCTGAATCGAAAACATTGAACCATTATCAATTTTCAACTCTTGGTGTTGCAGATTGCTTCTCCGTAAATGATTCTTACAAGATTCCTGAAGGGATTAGTTCTCAGATCTTTGGTGGTATCATGGCCTTTGTTATGGGAATTGTCACTATGATTCGACTAGCACATAATATGCCAAAGAAGGTTACCGACGCCCACCTCTATGCCAGACCCATTTACTGTGTGGACACAACCAAGAATTTCCGGTTGACTGAGCCCACCATCTCCAGCACTGATTACTTGTCCATCATGAAACGTATGGCTGATTTGGAAGAGAAGGTTAATGTTCTAAGTGTGAAACTTGCAGCAATGCCAGCTGAGAAGGAAGAAATGTTGAATGCTGCTGTAAGTCGTGTTGATGCCTTTTAACAAGAGCTTATGGCAACCAAGAAAGTAACATCATTTACTAAGTATAAAATACCACTTTGGCTGAAGATAGAAGATTAAGAGGAACACATTTTACATTGTTTTTCTCCAAGTAGTTTTAAGAGACAAATGTCTTTTTTAAGAATACACTCGTAATATCTTTTTTACACCAAAATCGAACCCCCTCATATGTTTATTCTTTTTTCTACTTTGAAATTATACATTAAAGCTGTTTAATTCAGCAATGGTTGTCATTTCTGTTAATTCTCACAAAATTGATATAGAGAGATTCTATTGCCAAGCCAACTTTTGCTGACGCCACCCCAAGACGTGTGCTAATTCTTTGGTGATTTACAAATGAATTGGGATGGTGTTAGCAAAAGTTGGTGTGGTAATAGAAGCTCTCTTGAATAATTATCTATTTTTTATTTAACTTTTTTGGCTATTTCATCCATTGGATGATTAGTGATTACAATTTAGTATAGAAATACAGGCATTCTGAAGTAGATAGAAAGAAATACATTAAAACTACATAACTATAATGTCAGACTAATTCTACAAGATAAAGAAGACATTATGATTTAAAGGTTCTTTTCATCTACTTATTACCCATTTTTATGTAGGCTTTGGAGGACACGCTTGTCCGACAGGAGGAGCTTCTAGCCTACATTGACAAGAAGAAGAAAAAGAAAAAATTGGTAATCTACTAAGATCCATAAAATTGACTATTTAGCTGCATAAATGTTTATTTCAGATTAATCAAAGTATTTTCATCTTTAAGTTTTTTGTCCTGTGATTGCAGAATCCATTCTGTTGGTAAGGAAAATGTCTGGGGACAACGTGCGATGCTCTTCATTTGCAGCACAGCCCACTTATTTTTCTTTTATATTTTTCTTAACTAATTTGGGCTTGTTCTATTGGTTAACAGGGCATTTCTTGTTTATTGATTGTTTGGATGTTTGTTCTGATCCACCTAAAGATGATTTGAGAAGGAAATATAATGGGTGAATGGAGCAAGATATTGCAGCAGGTATGTAGTTTCCACAATGAAATTGAATAATTTTAGATGATAACTTGTTTCTTCTTTTTTTCAAATATGATCATACTTCATAGAGAATTATATATGTATTAGTAAGGAATGCAGATACACCATGATCTTACAATGTATATTTAGTTCTTTTTGGTTTGTAGTATTGAATGTTGGGAACACATCCCTTTAATGGATCCTAGATCGATTTGTTAATTTGCTGCCTATTTTTCATGATTTTAGTACTTAATTGAAATCATAATAGAAAGTTGCCTATTTAAATTCACTCATTTTGTTTGGAATTTTCAGATTCTAAAGCATTTTCTAATTTTCAGGTTCACTCATTTCATTTTCAAATTGTAATTTTATATGGAAAAAAAAAAAAAAACTTACAGCAGCGGATGATATTATGTACCTCTATAAGTATTATATTCTATTTTCTAAAAATTGATCTATTGCAGCGGATCTTTATATCCGCTGTTATATGTAGTATATTTTATTAATTAAAAACTAATGTATTGTAGCGAATAGTAAAATCCGTCGCTATATGTAGTATATTTTATTTATAAAAACTTATCTATTGCCGCGGATAGTAAAATCCGTCGCTATATGTAGTATATTTTATTTATAAAAACTGATGTATTGCAGCAAATATTATGTTCCGCGACTATAGGCAGTTAATCTATTGCAGCGGATATAAATATCCGCTGCTATATGTAGAATATTTCAGTGATTAAAAATGGATCTATTGCAGCGGATAATAAAATCCGTCGCTATATTTAGCATATTTTATTAATTAAAAATTGATATATGGCAGCGGATATTAAGATCCGCCGCTATAGGTAGAATATTCTATTCTTTTAAAAATCGACATACTGCAGCTGCTAGTAAGATCCGCTGCTATATGTACTATATTCTACTAATTAAAAAAATTAACCTATTGCAGTGGATTTTGAGATCCGCCGCTAAATGTACTACCTGCAACAGCGGAATAGAGTATCCGCTGCTATAGTTAGCAACGAAGGCAACTACGACGGATCTTTGGTTCCGCTACTCATCGCTGCAATAGCTTTTACCGGCGGAAAAACTACCTTTTAGCGGCGGATTTTTCTGCCGCTGTAGATAAAAAATGTTGTAGTGTCATAACATGTGAGAATAATTATCAAAATGGTTAAAATCTCAAAGCAAGGTGAACATCAAATCAACTCAAAAAAATTCTTTTTTTTTTTTTTAAATAAATAAAACTTACCTTAGAAGTTCAATTTTCACAACTCCTTCAAAAAATTTGTCGAACGAGTCGGGCTTGAATGAGTACGAAAATCAAGGTTGAATCTCAAGTTTTACCTTAACTTTATAGACAAATCTGTATTGACTGGAAATGAGTTAGAGTGTGTGCGATATACTGTTGGAAATCTTTGCATGTCTAGTTTCTAATGCAAAAGGCAATTCGTGAACTGAAATTTTGTAGAACAAAATATACATATTTGATTGAAAGATATCAGATTGTCTCAAATTTCATCTCGAATTTTACTTCAATTTTATGAAAAAATCTAACCAATTAAAGAAGAGTTGAGAACCTAGAGATTTACCATTGGAAAGCACTTTGTGTTTAGTTTTTAAAGCAAAAGACGGTTTATAAACTAAAATTTTTTACCAAAAGATATACACATTTGATTGAAAGTTGTTAGACTGTCTTAAATTTCATCTCGGATTTTACGTTAACTTCATGGATAAATATGTACTACTTGGAGAAGATTTTAGAACCTTACAATCTATTATTAGAAGCCCTCCGTGACTAATTTTTAACACAAAAGAAGGTTCAAGGATCTGATTTTTCTAGAGAAAGTTATTCATGTTTGAATAAAACTCGTTGAACTATTTGCTAAAAATACGAATAAGAAGATATGGACTTGGGCCTGCATCAACTCGGTTTTATGGTTGTTATGGATGAACTGAACTTGTGGCTTGTGAAGAAAATGAGAGTAGATTTTACAATATTTTTCTCTTTCCAATTTTTTCTTCTCAATTTTTTTTTTATTCTCTTTTTTTTCTTTGACTAAACTTAAGATGAAAGTTTTTATTCTATTTTTTATTACTATTCTTGAAAATGGGAAAGGTGATCCAATGCATCTCTTACTCTTTGGTGCCTCTTTATGATTGGTTGTTTGATAATTTGCTTGAATATTATTTCATTATTGGTTCGATTAAATGATTAGGATTAGTTAGATCGAAAATATTTAGTCAGGTCGAATTGATTGACTTAATTGATTTGAGTTTGTTCAATGATTGGTCAAAGATTTTAAAATAGACCATGGATTAGATTGAGCGGCCGTGAGATTAATTAAAATTGAATTTATTTGTTGAACTTTTGATCGATCAAAATTTAATTGATTGGCTTGATTGATGATAAATTTAATTATTGATTTTTTTTAATCATAAATTAAGATCGATGAGCTCAATTAATTAATTTAGTTTGCGATTAGTTGATTAGTATGAAGATTATTTGATTTTGAATTTCTTCAATTTGCGGATAATGAGTCTTAGCAATTACTATTGACACCTCATTTTCATTTAATTTTGCCTCTCAAATTCGGGTGTAATAAGTAAATTTTAAATGTTTAACGGCAATGATTCAATAGTTGATTTTGTGATTAAAATTAAAATTAAAATTTTATCGTCTCATCATGATTGATTAGTGTCATTCCATGTAATGTAAATCGTCATTTTATGTAATCAACTGATGTCATTCCATGTGAAGGAAATTGTCATTTTATATAAAATTATTTTATTTCCCCAAGTATGGGGGTTTCTAGATTTTCTCGATGTGGGTGAATATTGTCAGAAGTTTATTTTTAGTCACATTTTTTAGAAATTGAGGTTTTTAAGTAAAAATCGAATATCAATGGGCATTTTGATTATTTTTGTAATTCTTTGTAAATTTCATTTTCACCAATTATAGTCTCGTTAGATTTGAAATTACATTATAAGTACAACATTAATACTTTCAAGGCATTTTGGAGGTGTGAGGCCCCAATGGGTAATTTCATCATTTACTCAATTTTTTTTATATTTTATAGAACTTTTTTAATTCCAATGCGATTGTTTCTAAGTCTTATGGTCATATTTTTTTTAACGTTGTAATGTCTCTAAGTTATCGAAATGTGTGGTGAACCTAAGCGTATGTACTTGCTAAGTCGAGTGTAAAGTATAGTGATTCTAAACGTATGTAATTTTTAGTCGAGCATTGAAAGAAATAAAGGAACTTGAAAGAAATCGGAAGAAAACCTCTTACAAGCTTTCGACTTTTCACATATTCAACTCTCATCATTGGGAATCTACAACAATTGAGTGACGGATTATCGAGTCGAGCAGATGCAAAAATGGGGTATCTACACCCGTCCCGAGTATATACATACTTTTTGAATAATAAAAATCGCTTAATATAGTGGTAAGACGCATGGTGGAAAGACGCATAGAGACTATCTTAGGTTCAAAGCTTCTTGAACTGTCCTTTTTTACTTACAATATCTCAATTTCTTAAATTATTTCTCACACCTCAACATGGTTCAAAAATTAAAATGTGCTGGACTAGGCTAGTTTGAAAGGCTATCAGGGTGTGGCAAGGAAAACCTATTAGAGGTGGGGGCAGGCTCGGGGCAAAAAATTAACACCCAAGTCAGGGTCGGGTTAGGTTCGGGGTGTGCATAAATAATCAAGGTCAGGAACAGGTTTAGGTAAATTCGGCCCAAACCCATCTTGGTTCCATCCCAATCGCATGAGAAGTCTTGAAAGAAAGGCCCCTAAAGATGCCATGAGATGCCAACCTGATGGTGGAAAAGATGAAGTTGGTATTGGTCTGATGTTATAGCAATAGTTGTTTTGCACAGGTGGATCGAGAGGTGGCAATGTCCAAAAGGTATGATTTAGTACTAGATGGGCCCCTTCCCTTCTGTGTTAGAAATGGCTTAAGCGCGTTTCGCCTTAGTTGGTGATAAGAAACATGGAAAAGAAATCAAATTCACACAAATACTAAAATTGACAACTTGCTTTGGGAAACTTCTCGTTTTTGGCCGTTTTGCACCTTTGTGTTTGGCGAGAAGTAGAATCCACATAACCCTGAAACAATAAGTTGAATGTTTGAAGAACTTTTTAACTTTAAAAGTGCTCTCCAAATGCAAACTTAAACCCAAATAGGTATGACTTTTTAAGCGTAAACTCACGTTGTATAGTCAATGGATTTGGTTTGGATCGAACTAAACTGGTGCAAATCCGATAAGGAATTCATTAAACTTAGACACAATATTGGATCTAATCCAATAGAGCATGCGATGTTCCAATTTCAATCTGAAAAATCAAATTTTCGTATTAGACCTAATCCAATGGTGTGATTTGATAAAAACATACACAAAATATAATATGTTTGATACCAATTATAAACAAACCCGACTCAATGGAAATTTCGAATCCAATTAGCCGTGAGAGTCCGTAGGTTGTGTGTTTGATACCAAGTTTGAGCAATATTTCTTTAGGGCAACTTACGACGGCGTTCCCTCACTTACCTAGTGCGTGCTACGTGTGGGCTTTGCACATGACCTAGGGAGGGTCCCATATGCCTTGTTTCCGGCCCCCTAATCGGACATAAGTCCAGACAACCTAAATATCATATGTATATATATATGTAGACATATATATTATAAGCATATATCATTTTATGTTTTAAAACACATTATTGGATCAAAACATGATTGCTCCAAAATGGATTTGATAAGTTATTGTGCACAATGGGTCCTTAATTATTGGATCCCGAATCCTCGATCTAGACTTGAAGTTATCTAATCGGGTTTTAGATCTTATTCGATCCATTAAAAGTCCTAGATTCTCCCTTGATACTTGGGCAGGCATCATGTTTGTTGCGACAACTGACTTTATGTTTGAACTGGTAGACAGGCACTACGTGAAAACTGAAAAATTCTATAGAAAAAATTGACGGGCCAAGGCCAAGGAATTTTGACGGTCTAGGATTGTTGAAATTCTTGATGTTCCCAGATTTGACGGCTTAGAGCTGTCGAATTTCTCTCATCCTTCATTAATTTGATAGATTCGGCCCATCGAAAAAAAAAATTAACAATGACAAATTCGACACCAATTCTACCTCTTGGTCTGTCAAATTTTATGAAATTCTAAGACCATCAAATTTGGGCTTTTTTCACATTGTGAGGGCTTGTAAGAAACTTATATTTTTTTGGGAGAATTACGTAATAGATCTTATAATATATGGTTTAATTGCTAAGTGCCCCATAATTTTGGACCTTTCAACTAAATGCCTCTTAACTTGAGAAAAGATTAAAAAATACCCAAAAAACTTTTCAACTAAACTCCTCAAATTAAAAGCCACCTCCTCTCTAACAAAATGATAGTCAATCTCAATTTGCTTTGTGCGAGCATGAAAAACTGGATCGACAGTCATGTAGATATCATTGATGTTTTTGGGAAAGAGCATAGATGGTTGAGAAAGGTCACGGGGAATGAAAGACAACCACGTGAGTTCGGTCATTGTAGAAGCCATGGACTGATACCTTGCTTTGGCACGAAACCGAGCAACTATAGATTATTTTTTTTGCACTCCAAGAGAGACAATTTGGAGCTAGAAAAGTACAATAGCCCATAGTCGAATGTCAAGAGGTGGGGCATCCAGCCCAATCTGCATCAAGAAATGCATAGATCAAATGTGATTTTGGAGTGAATACGAAGAACTCAATCAAGTGTTCCTCGGACATAACACAAGGTGCGTTTGACCCATTGAAAATGAACTTTGACCCATTGAAAATGAACAACAGTCTGTTGGCTCATGTATTTACAGACCATATCGACAAATATGAGAGGTTAGGCCAAGTCATAGTAAGATATTGCAAAGCACCCACGACCGCTTCAATAAAAAGTAAGATCGGAAAATAAGGCAGTAGAACTACGAAGATGCACCTTAACAGTCACAATAGTAGATATACACTTACATGAGTCCAATATTTGCTTGACGAAGAAGATCCTATGCATATTTGTGTTGAGATAACAAAAGTCGATCTATCGAGTGATGAATCTCGGTGTCCAAAAATAATGAAACAAGCCAAGATCTTCCATAAAGAATGTTAGACTAAGAGTATGCATGAAGTCATCAAGATAAAAGAATTTGAAATACTGCAAAAAAATCCATAATCAAAGAGAAGCATAATGAAAATGATCACTCGTGAGGCCTGTTTGAGTCGATAGAGGGCCCGTTTAAGACGACAAACTGCACGAGGCTGGGATGAATCAATAAAACTTGGAGGTTTTTCCATGTATGCTCCTGTAAGCTTCCATGAAGGAATGCATTTTTTACCTCTTATTGATGACTGGGCCAGCTTTTTGCAATAGCAATAGTAAAAACAATATGAATACTTTATGGTTTAATGACATGACTGAATATTTCTAAAAAAAATCCCTACATTTTTGTTTATTATACCCTTTAGCAACTAATTGGATCTTAAGACGATCCAAAGCACCATCAACGCGTAATTTACTCTTCAATACCAAGCGATAACCCACAATATTCATCAATAGTAACCTACGAATAAGGTCCCAAATGTAATTTTCAATAAGGGCTTGCATTTCTTCCATAATGGCATGCTTCCAATTGTCATGTTTAATGCGATTGTCTTAGGTTCAATGGGAAAGGGAGACGTGAGAAGAACATACTTGGGATTTGGTTTAAAGGTACCCACCTTGGTTCCAATGACCATAAAGTAAGATGATGTAGGAGAAATTGGATTGGGAGGGATAATGGTAGATGGAGGAATAGGTTCATCATGAAAAATAAAATCGGCTTTAGAATGATTGGGAATGGGGCTATTGGTTGGTGATGCTCAAGGGCGGAGCTACAAGGGGACGAGTGGGACTATATTCCCTACTGATCTTTTTAAAAATAAAAATAAGTGATTAGCCCTAATTTTTATATTTATATTAGATATACCCCTTATTTTTTTACAAACTAACCACATACATACTATCACTCAATTTTATAAAATTATTTGCTAAGAAAAGTAATTTAGTCCCTCACATTTTGACTGATATTAGAGAGACTCATGTGCTTTTCAAACTGATGAATTTCAACCCTTTCCCTCGATCTCCTGTGACTATAATAATGGAAAATAACTTAAAGTGCCCTCACCTTCAACCTCTATTCAACTTCTTTGGAAAAAGAAAGTGAGTTAGACCATGTGTTTGCATTCCTTATAGGGACCTATTGAACCTCAATTTTTATTTTATTTTTGTGATTTAGCTACCCTCGTTGTGATATATATATTAATGATACCCCTATGTTTTTCAAAATGATGACGAGCATTCCTTGGCCTTGATCTTCAGCCGTTATTCAATCTCTAGAAATGTAGTAACAAAGTTCAGATTCAGTAATTATTTGGAGGAGATTCAACTTCGGTTAATTAGGATAAATTTGAAAATGTTCCATAAAAAAGTCAACAAATTTTTGGGGAATGTAAAAATATATTTCTTTGTTTCGTTCCAAAATCCATCATCTTCAACTCCCTAAAAATCTTTTGTTATTCTTGAGACGTTAATGTTGAAGAAAATAAATTTTAAGATATCAAGCCTCAGCCAAGTGTTTTTATAAGTACTAACATCTATGATTTTAGTGGGAATCTTTTGTCACTCTTATGGAGATTATTGGCCAACAATTGTTTGTTGTGACAAGTCCAACATTTGCATAGAAGGAAATCAAGATTATAAGTCAACAATTGTTAGTACTTAGTCCCCATTGACCAAAAATCTTAGCTTTGCCCCCGGTGATGCTGGGATTGGTTGGTTGTGTAAGATATGTTGTAGAATGTGATTATGAGGTGGTTTGGATCAAAGGTAGGATCAACTGATGGGGTTTCCATTGCTTTGACATTAAGAGTATGTTGGTCGTCTTAGGATGTAAAACCCCGATTTTTAATTCGTATCTCGAGGAAAAAAATAGTGGAATTTTAAGAAAATCTTGAAAGTGGGATTTAGGAGTAAAACTTTAGGATGTTTCTGATCATTTTTAATGGAATCTGACCTCACCATTAGATTCAAAATGATCGAAAAACATAGTTTAGCCTGTAAGCACGCTCAAATGCGAGTCCGAATATAAAAGTTGCAAAATCCTCGATTACCGGGTCGGACCAGGCTAAAACAGTGACTTTTTGTTAGAGGAATAATTTTTAAAATTCGATCATACCATTAGGTTCATAACGAAAAATTATTCAACATGGACTATTTATTTGTCATTTTTGGAGATCAGGAAGTCGACTTATCGTCAAAAATGAAAACATCAAGTTTAGGGGTCACCTCAAGCCAAAAATGTAAATTTTTGATAGAGATATAATTTGTAGAAATTGACTACACCATTATATCCGGAATGAAAAATTAGGCGAAATAGAGTATTCATTTATCAGTTTTGGAGTTCGGATGATCAAATTATCATCGATCAAAACAATAGGCGAAATACCAAATTCGTCCCAAATTTCATTTAAATAATATTTTAAATTTTTTTTTAATATATCATCTTCCCCAACTCGTCATACAGCCGAGACATACGAAACGAAAAAAAAAAATTATTTTTTTTACAAACTTCCACCTCAAATCTTGTGTAAACGGCTCGCCGTCGACGACCGACGCAGAAGGGAGAAATGTCCGCAGCTTCGACATCTACCAAACCCACCCAACCTTTCTTCGTTTCACTATCTATTTCAACGTATATCGTAAAAATTTAGCCGTATTTAGATACGGAAATTTTAAAACTTTGACTTCGGATTTCGTCCGTTTCGGGGTCAAACCGTCTTCCGACGCAGAAGGGAGAAATGTCCGCAGCCTCATTCTCTACATAACCCAACCAAATTCCTTCCGTTTTCCCATCTTTTTCATCCCGTATAGTCAAAAATCAGTCGTATTTTTATACGGAGATTTCGTAACTTCGACCTCGATTTTCATCGATTTCGGGGTCAAACCGTCTTTCGCAGTAGAAGGGAGAAGAGACGAGCACATCGAGATCTTTGAAACCACTGGGCCGGTTTAAAAATCAGCCATTTCGAAGTTCGGCCCGTCTCGATTTTCGTGCCGATCGCCTCAATTTCCGCGCCCGTGCTTCGATCGTTTCGCCCGAAGATTGTAAGGAACTCTCAATTTCTATTAGTAATCGTAGATTGTGAAAATTGCATTTAGGATTTTATCTAAATTTTTTTTATGTATTTCCAAAATATATAATTCTTTTGTTATTTCAAAATTCACGCCAGAAATTGCATGTTTGATATGTTTAATTGTATTTTTTAACAAATTATATGTGGGTAAGATATTTTAACGGGTTATTTCTATAAATTGGGTCTTGTGCACTGCTCGGACCCCATTTTGATATGAAATTTGTATTTTTTAATATTATTGATAGAAATAAATTCTATAATTGAAAAATGTGATTTAATATTCAATGAACTCATATTGAGTTGATGAATATCAGAAAATGGATATTTTATTGAAGAGATTGAAAATTGTAAAAATCGGAAAAAGGGAAAAAGGGTATGAAACGGTAAAATGTCAGAGTCACATCCGAGGGGTGATGTCTGCATTTTACGTTGTTGTGTTGTGTGCAGGTTGGTGAACAAATATCCAGGAATAATATTGTTGGTTGCATGTTTATTTAAATTTCTGTTAGCGCGAGGCGCTCCGTTATGTTATTTATTTTAGGCCGGGTGGCCATACTTGCATGGTAGGAAACTGGATATCTATTCTCAACCTTGTATTGTTAATTTCTCTTTTGTTTTCAAATGAAAATGACATATATATGTAGCTATTTTGTGAGCTGTTAAAGAGTTTGTGAATGCCTAAAGGGATAGTGCGTCATATCATCCGGAGTGGTGTACTATCCTGGGATGTACGGTAGGGACCACCAAGCTCATACGTGGTATGGGACGCGTATGAGAGTGGAGTCACAACTAGAATCCGGGTTATTCCTCTCTATCTTTACTAGTGAACTTGTTATGTAAAGGTGGTCGTATACGAATGATTTGTATATTTGGGAATCACATGCACGCCTGATAGGCATAGACGAAGATGATTAGTCAGTGATCACTAACAATCTATAGTAGTCGAACGTTCTAACACATCGAAAAGAGACCCATTGCTTACGGTCTCGTCAAACGGCCAGCCTGAGCTGGATAAATGGTCAACCAAGAGTGGTAAACAGCGACCAGCCACAAAATCAGGAACTAAAAGCCAGAAAGGAATTATAACATCATGTCCCGACTGGGAGCGATCCAGTCGTGAATCCCAACTCTCTAATTCCAATACTCCACCATTGTGTATTATGTATCTGTTGCTTATTTTGATATATAAAATGAAATGCATGTTTATTGTTTCCATTTGATCAATTAGATTTGTATAAAAAGAGAATGTTATAGTAAGTACTGCTGATCGATGTAATGTGAGTTTTAAAATGTTTAGTTGCTCATCCCTGGCTATATGTACCAGTTAATCGTAGTTTTCTTCTATAAAAGTTTGTTTATTTTAAAATGATTCAGTATGTTTATTTGTTCATGTTAGGAAAGGTTATTGACAGAAATTGTTGCTTCCTTACTGGGTAACCATTGTTACTCACCCTTTCATTCTCCATTTTTTAGTTTCAGATTCAGAGCTTGGCGAGGCAAGTATAGAGTACGAATGAGGATCATCTGGTTGGTCAGATAGACAGCCAGAGTTCGTCACTTGGTGAGTATTGGGGTTATTACCCTTACTAGTGTCGATTTGCCAAAAAAAAAATTATAGATTTTGTTCTGAACGGTAGGACTTATGTTAGAGTGAGAAATTTTGTGTAATCCTGTATTCTGGTTATTCTTCCGCACTCTGATCTTTCGTACGTTATTAGACGTATATAAGCTTCCGCTAGTATTATAATTTGTATATGTATGCAGGATTGTATGTCGTTTATCAGGTGCATGTTGAACGCCTTGGAATGCTAACATAAACAGAGGAGACCATGCCGAAATTTCGAGGTACCACCTAGTACCTCTAGATCTGACATGGGGATTTGTGTTAGCGTTCGGCGGGGCGCCACATGGGAGGAAATAAGTGCTAAAGCTTGGATAATTGAACTAATGGTGTGAGGTGGTTTATTGGATGAGAGAACTGGACCAATGGTGGTAAAGACATGAGAGTTACAAGGATCAACCCACTCATTGAAGTTAGAAAAATCGTCATTTTTCCTAGTCAACATTAGGAGTGAGTTGCACAAAAGAAAAATTATTCTCATTGAAAACAACATGGCATGAGATATACATTTTGTTAGTAGTGCGTTGAAGACAAGGATAACCCTGGTGCTCATCGTTATATCCAAGAAAAGTACACGACAATGATCGAGGCTCAAATTTATTTATTTCATAGTTACGTAAATATGGAAACAACAAGAACCAAATGTTGCAAGTATAGTATAGTTTGATCTTTGCAGAAAAAAGGTAGTACAAGGGCAAACCATATTTAAAGTCAATGACAAAATTCATTTTATGAGAAAATTTCTTGTAAAGAAGGTTTCTACCCAATAATGTTTTGGGACCCAGACAATATACATTATTGCAAAACCCAAGTCTACCACATTTATATGTTTGCTCTTTGCTATACTGTTTTGTTCAAGTGCACTTGGGCATGATGAAATGATTTAAAAATTTGGTCACATTTCGCCAAATGATTTAAAATATTTGTTTAGAAAGATTCATCACCACCAACGGATTGAAAATCTTATTTTTCTGATCAAATTGACGCTCTACCATTTTGTGAAAATGATAAAATATTCAAAGAAATCAACTCGAAGTATGTGGCGGTTTTTCGATGAAGAATAGGGAAGAAGAAATGAAATGAAGATCCAAGGTGGTAGGAACGTAGAACTTGTCGACATCGGCAACTTCTTGTTTTTTGGCGAGGCTCAATGATGGCTCGTTCACAACGGATCTAGAAGAGAACATGGTTAAAACCCTTAGTTCTCAATCGGCTAGGATTTGGGTCGTCAGAGAGAAATAAGTGAAATAAAAGAACATTAAGTTCTTTTATTTATAAGGGCTTAAGGGCAAAATGGGTATTTTTTAATTTTTTTTAATGTTGGTGGTATTTCTACTTTTCGAACTCGAAAATTGGCAACTGAGTACTCCATTCTTTATAATTTTTTGTTGCAGACCTAATGGTGTGATTGGATTCTACAAATTTTTGCTTTAATAAAAATTTACCCTTTTAGGTCCCGTTCAACACAAAAATCAAGGATTTTATAATTTTTTCGTCTGAACTCGAATTCGAGTGTACTTACAGGATAAATTGTGTTTTTCGACTATTTTAAATTTAATGGCAAAGTTAGTTTTTGTCAAAGTGAACAGAACAAAATTTGAGAATTTCTACCCTAAGTCCCACTTTTAGAATTCTCTAAAATTTTCACTATTTGGATTTCCTCGACACACTCGGATGATATATCAGCCATCAGAGGAACCCCACTTGATTGTTAATCCCTGGACATTTGTTATCTGGGGACTGGACATCATTGGCTGTTCTCTCGAGCTAGTGAGAAAATAGAGTTCCTGCTCATAGAGATAGATCATTTCACTAAGTGGATAAAGGCCATACCGTTGGCTCGAATAAAAGAAGACTATGTGGTCAAGTTTTCATAGGAATAGATCATAACAAGGTTCGAAATACTCTATGTTGTGGTGACTAACAATGAGAAGTAATTTAAAGGGAGGCATTCCATGACTTACTATCAAGACTATGAAATTTGGAGGTTGAAGTACACATTAAGAAATCCATAGGAGAACGGGCAAGCAAATGCGTCAAACAAAACAATACTACATAACTTAAAGAAGTTAGATGAACGAAAAGGAAGATAGGTGGACATGCTGCATAGCGTGTTGTGGTCCTACCAAACCACTACACAAAGAGGCATAAGTATATCTCCATTTGCCTTAACATATAGGATGTATGAAATAATTCCAATGGAGGTGTAAGTGCTGACAGGTCAGACAAGGGTAGTACGAGACATCGTCAATGAGGAACTTATGGCTCGGAACCTCAACTGGATGAATTTAATAACCTAAAATTCCATTGTGAATTTCAAGGAATAATTTGAATATTTTATCTAATCATATACCTAAATTTTGATAAAAATATTTTGAAGAAAAATAGACTATTCCATTAGATTCAAAATAGACAAGAAACATAGTTAGACCATACACATGCCTAAATTTGAGTTCAATCTAAGAAGTTTCGAAAAGTTAATCTTGTTTTATATAGAATAAGATTTTGGACATATGAAGTATACTATTACGATCATCTCAAAAAATTATTTAATTTAGAATATAAGCTTGCGTAAATCAAAGATAAAACAAAAAAATAAAATACAAATCAAATAAGTCTCAAAATTATGTCAAGCATATGGATAGATTACAAAGAAAGAAATTAGAAGAGAACTTGCAATTAAGGTAAAGTAAACTAACCATATTTATATTGTTTATATCATTTCCAAGGCTTCAAGGGTAGTCCGTTGTTTTCAATCTCTTAAACTTCAATTTCTTTTTCTCCATCCTCAAATCTAATTGCAACATTGCAGACCTCAATTGCTGGCCAAATAACAACAACAATATAACACACCAGCCTTAGTCTTCAACTCAAACTTGACCATCTTCAACGAAGAAAACCAATACATCATCTTCAATAAATTTTAATTGAAAAATCAGCAACCTTGAAACCTAAATTCCTCCATTTTAGAATAGAAGTTTGAAGGTAATTCAAGAGGTAGAAGTTTTATTGATTCCAATAGCACTAAGAAGTACTTTTCAAGTTGAGTTCTAGGTAATTATTCAATTTCAAAGGGAATCTCCAGAAAGTTTAGGGAAGAGGAATAACAAAAGAAAATCCATTAAAAGTCCAACAACAACACTGAGTCCATTTTCTCCAAGCTCATGTCATGTTCAATCTTTTAACACTATTTTAGTCTTCAAATTCTCCAACCCATAAAGCTAGCTCATTCAACTTACAAACTAGGAGTCGAAGGAAATTGTAAGAGGGACTTGGAAGAAATACTAAATAAAATGTCTTCTTCAAAAATCATGAAAGAATTAGATGAATCATTGAAGAGTAGATCCACCGACCAAGGTAGATTACTTGACTTCTAGTAATTTCACAGTTGGTTAAAATACTTATTTGTTTAATAAAATGTATGTTCCATTAAACCATGTTGAAATTTTATGCATTGTATAGAATTTCTAGATGTATAATATGTTAAAATATTAACTTCTTAAATTTATGTTTAGATTTTCTAAATTTTGAATATCTAAAAGTTTTGATGCCATCAATGTTTTTCAAGATTTTGTATTTAAAAATAAAGTTTTCTTGATAAAGACTTATTAATAATATTCAAGTATATTGGATTAGTGGTTGATTACATAATATCTTAGGCTAATCGAGCATAGTCTAGGATTAACTAAGATTTATATAATTGCCTAATTAATCTAATATATGAAAGATTTTATTAATTATCTTGTCACTGATATTAGTTTATTGTTTGAATTATTTTAGTTTAATATTTAAAATAATCTATAGTGTGAGGAACACTATTCAGATATAATTTATTTGTTGATAATGAGAACAAGGTTCTCATTTGAAAATATATGTGTTAAGGGGACCTAGATTGAGTGCACTGCAATGGCGATGCCCTGTAAGTCATGTTGTGAGGTTGATAGCTACGCAAAAGGCATTGCCATTTCACTCATAGTTGCATGTTTATTTTTATTATTGTTTACTATATGCAAAGGGCTTCGCCAAGTAAGTCATATTTGCATGTTCGAAGACATTTGGGATCCCTCACACATATATTGGTATTTATGTTTATTTGTTTTTCCAGTGAAAATATTAAAAAAAAAAAAAAAAAAAAAACTAGCATATGTAGTAGATATACTTGCCTATGCATCATTAAAGAGTTCGTGAATTTTGAAAGGTTAACTTCTTGTTCTAGAGTGACAAGTTAGTCTAGGATAATAGTAATGGTGTTCATTCTCATTTGTAGTATTAGATGTGTAGACACCCCATTTTTGCCAAAACTGAGCCCGAGACCACAAAGACTTTTTGAGAAAGGATTCAACTCAAGTCCATTTTCGAATCTTTGCAAGAACCAAGCGTTGAGCCAACAATTTAATGGCAATTTTGTAATTTTGGCCTGGTATAGAGGTAACCAATGACTAGGCTTATTTTTTTAGCCTGGCTATAAGTTACCAATGACCAGAAGGTTAATTTTACACAGTATGGAGGTAACTTATGGCCAGACTTAATTTTTTAGCCTGACCATTGGTCACTTATAACCAATTCTGTTAGACAACTAGGAGGCTAATGTGCATTCGAATTTATTAAGGGTTAATTATCTTTTAATCCTCATGTTAATTGCTTATTCCTCAAGAAAATCTTATTATTTTATTTTTTTATCCTTGTTTTATTTGTTTTAACATTATTTTTGCCTTTCTTTGTAGTAATTTAACAAGTCCTCTAACAATGACCTTTGGTCAAGTTGGTCCCCACTTGAGGCCAATTATCCCACTAACCTTAGTTTGTTGAGATACATTAGAGACAAATCCCTCTTCTACCCCTTCTTCATTTCTCACAATTCAAAAAACTTCCATAACATTCAATGTAAAACGACCAAATTTCATAGCTTTTGACTAATTTGTCCACCCAAGAGAAGTATCTAAAACTTGTGCCTAATGACCTATATATCACTAATTTGTTAGAGATTCTCTCAAGGAAAAATGACCAAAGAAGTCAAAATCCTTCCACTTAATTACATTTCATTTGAGTTGTTTTTTTCTCCATTGACTAGACATCAAGGTCTTAAGACCATTTTAACCTTCATTAAGAATTCTCTAGAACTTTTAGATATTTACCATCATACCTATTGATAATCAAGATTGGTAAGACTCAACAAGAAAATAATGACCATCAAGGCCAGGGTTAGAAGTTGAGAATGATTCTTTACATGAAGGTTTTGTTGCAAATATTGAGAATTCCACGATTTGAGACAAGTTTATCCCCAAGGGTCTCCTAAACACCTATAAATAGGAGTCCTATTCAAGGAAAAAAAAATAAAAAATACGAGTTAAAATTTCTCTCCAAAAAAGAAGAAAAAAGAGAGGAGGATGAGAGAAAAATCCAAAATTTTGTCCAAATTTCTCTTCAAGGAAGAAGAGGAGAAGGTGATTTAAAATTCGATCCAAATTCTCTCAAGTCTCTCTATGCATTCCCATTCTTTCAAAACCTCTTTAAAATCCAAAGAAGCTTAAACCAAGGAAAAAAAATAAGAAGAAGAAGAAGAAGAAAATCAATGTGGGGTTGAACCCCTTTTCTCCCCATTCTAAATTCCCCCTTCTATCTAAACCCCCTCTTTACATTCTAACAAGTTTATTTCATGTTTGTTTTCCTTACAATAATGTAGATCTTAGAGTTACTTTGTGAGGCTCGGAGGAAGAAAGCAAGACCTCCTAGAGGCAATCTCCTCCTATAAGCCCTCAATAAGCTCTTTAAGATCACTAGATTAGTTTTTCCCTTTCTTGCTTTATGTTTATGCAATTTAATTTCATAGTGTAAATGATGTATTTTCCTTACTTGCAATCTAAGTTTCCTAATCTTTCTTATTTTGCCTCATTGATGGCAATAGAGTTAGAGAGTAAACCTTCTTCGAAGGTGATCTTCTCTTAACAAGTCTATCACATGCATACACTTTGCATACACTCACTTTCTTCTAAAATGGCTAAGAGTTAAAAATGTGGATCCACCTAGATCTACACCTAAATCCCTTAGCTAATAAAAATAGTCCAAAATGGACACATGGCATGCATAAAGTCCTTAGCCTTTCCATTGTAACTTCTAAAAGAGCCCTTTGGATTCGAGAAGGTGAAATCCACATGGATTTTCACCAAAATCCTTGGCTCATAAAAATTTCCATCAAGCCTCATTCCCATTTTAGCTTGCTCATTGCTTTATTTGTTCTTTTCCTAAAATGGATTATAACTTTGTTTTTAAAAATAGCCTTTGGATCCAAAACAAGGTGAAATCTCATGGATTCTCACCAAAATCTTAGGCTAACAAAAAATTCTAGCAAGCACTTACTTCTAGTAAGGGTTTGCTCATCATATCGATTTGTCCATCTTTCAAAACAAAATTATTGTTGGTTTTCCTTAATTTTCTGCATTATTTATTTTGTTTTTCAAAAGTAAGTTAATGTCTCAAAACCACACCTATGGTCATACATTGGTAACCATCTTAGGATGGGTGGGATAAGGTATCTAACACCTTCCTTGTCCATCATCCAAACCTCCTTACCATAGATCTCTAAGTAGACCAATTCTCTTATCTTTTGGATATGTAAGTCACTACAAGCCAAAAAAAGATTTCAAGAAAATAATTTTTACAGTGTCCATTCACACTTTAATTAAATGGTGCCAACTCCTAAACCTGTGTAGAAAAGCTCAAACATTTCCCAATGGTTTTGAAGTCTGCGTATCTATAAGATACACTAGAAAATGCCATCACTACTGAGATTCATGATATTCATATTCTTTTTAATGATGATTGTTTGTAAGTAATCGTTATTACAACATATGATGGAGTGATAGATTATGATCGATCATTAAAAAAATCATAAATGTTCCTTATCTTTTAGAATACTATGTTATTTCATTTTGTACTTGGATGTGGATAGATTTATTTTAAATTCTTAACTAAATATTGCTTATTCTAATAAATTACTATTGATTTTGTAGATACGTGATTTTCATCGTTACGACGGCCACATTTACTAAGATTTGGAGTCGCCACCATTCATGTTGTAAGTGGGTGTGAATGGTCACTCGATGTACATTTTTCAAAAAATGTCATTTTTGGCATGTAGTGACTCGCGTTAGATAGGGATTAATTAAACCTCGGGATTCGGGTAAGCTGCTCGGTTGGAGAAAAGGGAAGGTGTTAGGCACCCTTTTCTCCCCGTCAAGTAGCGGTAACCTCAAGTAACTCGGTCATTTTATAATAAAAAATGAGGAAAATAAAGTATCACGTGGGTGTATTTGTACCCTAGATAGGGGTTTGTTTTTGGCTTGATCATAGGGTCATTTCATCAATGGAAATGACCTTTATAGACCTTTAGCCTTGGGGTCCATTCATCCTAAACCATCTAAAATAAAATGAAGAAGATGGGGATGATAGAAAAGGGAGGAGGAGAAGGTAGAGAGAGAGGGGGGATTGCACTTTGAACCCACATTGTATCTTTGATCTTCTTTTCTTCTTCTTATTCTTCTTGAATTCTCTTGAGTCCTTCGAGATTTAGAAATATTACTTTTTTTTTGTAGAGGATTAGTATGTAATTGGAGAAGAGATGAGGAGGGAAGATGGATTTTTGTTTTTTTGTTTTTTTTAAGTAAGACTTGGTAACCATTTTTGGGATGAGAGGAGGGGTATTTATAGATGTTTGGAGGAGGTTTATGGGTATAATGAGGTGAGAGTTTAAAAGGAGGGATAATGGCATATGTTTTAAGAGTGGAAGGTATGAAATTTAGAATGAAAGTGAGGGTATTTGTGTAATGAGGAAAGTGGATTGTGTTTTAACCCAAATGGTTTGGATCTTACCCAAATCCATTTGGGTAGAGTGTTTGGTGGGGTGAAATGAGTGATGGTTGATGGAGAGAATGGGGGTGTAAGGTGTTAGGTGTTTGATTGAGTGTTGGATTGATGAAAGGGGTAAGGTGTTTAGATTTGGAGGAATGGATAGTGTAAGAGATTGGTTGGTTAGATTTTGGGAGTATAAATGATAGAATGACATGTGGTATATGTGATGAGAGAGTGTGGTGATGAGATTGGTTGATTGGTTGATGGTGGTTGTTTGATTAAAGAAGAGGTATGTGTTAGTTAGTTGATGATGAGGGGAGTATGGGTTGAGGTGATTTCATTGGAGTATTTTAAGGAAAGTGATGGGTATAGATATGGGTTGTGATGTGGGTGGTTGATGATATTGGAGAATGATGATAGGTTAGGGGGTGTAGGGTATGGGTTGTGATGTGGGTGATTGTTGATGTTAGAGAATGGAGATAGGTTAGGTTAGGGTAGGGTATGGGTTGAGGTGATTTTGGAGGGAAGTGATGTGGGTTAGATGGATTGTTTAGAGAATGGTGATGGGGGTAGGTGATTAGATGAGGGAGGTGAAGGGTGGTGTTGACATGTGTCATCTTTTGATGTTTGAGAAGGTGATTGGTTGATGTGGGTAGTGGTTAATGGGTTAGGGTTGTGGGTTGGATAATGAATTGGGTATGGATAATGGTTTGTGGATTTATGATATATTGGGTATGGGCTTTTAGAGGGTTGTAGGTTATTTTGACTTGGATAAGGTTTGTTTGTGGGTTGAATTTTTGAAGGTGGGTTCACTTTAGGGTTTAGGTGATATGAAATCAATTTTAAGTTAAGGGTAAGGTGGGAAATTGGTTTTTGTAGATTTGAGGGTCCATGGGCCTTAAATAGGTTTAGGGTGTTTGTGAATTCGGAGGTAGGGCGGTGGAAGGTAGATGAAGGGTAGGCATCCCAAGTCTCACATTTTTTCATTTTTTTTTAAATCTTTTTTTTATTTTTAGAATTTATTACATTGACTAAAATGCCACGTGTTGGCGAATCGGACTTTTTGGGCTCGTGAAGGATTTTATCGATTTTTTGGATGTAAGCGTGGAGCGGTGAAGGTTGGGATAACATAGGATGGGTCAGATCCCTTTGGTGGGTCCCTTAGACCATTGGGTAGTCTTAGGGGCCTTGGTTCAATTAAATTGCCACTTTTCAGCGTTTTGGGCCTTAGAGGCCCATTGGCCTATTTTGTTGGAAAACCGACATTTTGCATGGAGCGGGGTAGATGTGAGCTTGTCGGGTCCATTTGGTGGACCTAATAACCTGTTGAAAGGTTTTATAGGCTTTGATCTTTGGCGAAAGTGCCATATTTTGATGATTCAGGCCATTGAGGCCCATTGGCCAAATTATTGGTAAATTACTGTTTTTGGGCCCTTTCGAGTGAGGGCCCGTTCAAATTGGGGTGTCTACAGATTTACTATAGTTAGTATGAATTTCTTTGTTTAGCATGCCTCATAGTTATTTATTTATGTTTACTAAAAACTGTCATAATTTCAAATTGAGTTTAGTAATTCATCTTGCATTGCTATGATTGTTATTAGAAGATGGGTTATCTGCAGAGTAACTTCCCTTTTACTCACCACCTCCAATGTAGGTGAGATCTTGTGGTAAAGAAAACCAGGATGTATACCTGAGAAGTAGCAAAAAATGGATGTACAAGAGTTGGTGAGTATTGCATAAGTCAATTTGTAAGTCAGTACATATGTAAACTAAATAATTACGCTTTGTGTTTATTATTATTGTTGTTTATCATTGTATTGAGAATTATCTCATTCCTCGAAATTCTAATACAATATCATGGGGATTCATGTTAGGATATCGGGACGTGATAATGGACGAAACAAGGGAAAGGGTGCTAAAAAGGCTCTGACGATATCATCAGAAGCTGAAGAAGTCTTATGATTGGTAGATACGCAGAAGGTATTGAAGCCAGGAGATTTGGCGTTGAGGCAAGTCTTCCAGAACACTCAGGCTCCCAACAACAGGAAGGTCGGAGTAAATTGGAAAGGCCCTTACATTATAGACAGGCTCGAGAAATCGGGGATATACCATTTGAAAGCGCCCTCGATCCGCGGGGTGAGCGGATCCGCTTTGACCCTTGAGGTTTGGGAGTCGCCACCTAGTTATTATGGTGTAGGAACCAAACTGACTCTAAAACAGATAAAAACTAAGCTACTACAGAAAATCTGAATCCGGGGATCATGTTACGGGGTTGGAAGGTGTTAGGCACCAACCCCGCCCGGCCATTGCCGGTCTCTACTTATCCCAAATAAATCTACATCGCTAATGACAAACCTAGATTAAAAAATAATAATAAAAAAACTTACCTTCGATCTGCAAAAGTGTTATTCCCTCAGATCTGGTGAAAACGGCTCCTTGTACCGTATTCCTTACTTCGTTCTATCTCCGGATCTGATTTCTGATCTCCGAGGTAAGGTATCTCCTTCTTGGATCTGGGTGCTTCGAATTTGTTGTGAATTTTTGGGATGTTTTTTAGAGGTTTTTGGGTATTTTTTAGGCTAAAATCAAAGCAGAGGTGTTAGGTAAGGAGTTGAGGCTCCAAAATTAGGGTTTTGGAGAGGTTGTGGAGGCTTCTTCACCTACTTTTCTTAGGTTTTTTTCTTTGATCCGAAAATAGGGTGTGGAGGCTCCTATTTATAAAGTTTTTAGAAGCATTAGGGTTTGATTAGGGTTTCTTTTAGAGTTTTAATTAAGGTTTTGACTTTGGTCTCATGAGATGGACTTAGTCTTTAGGGCTTTGACTTAGGGTTTTGACTTTAGTCTTATGAGATAGACTTGATTAGTTTAGATTAGGATTTTGATTTAGGGTTTTGACCTTAGTCTTATGAGATTTAGGGTTTTGACTCTAGTCTTACTTAATTGACTTTAATTTTGACTTTAGTCTTATTTGATTGACTTTAATATCTCTACTTTAGTCTTGCTTGATTGACTTTAAATTTTTGGAGAACCCCCCTCTATTATATCTTTGATTCTTTGAACCCCCAAATGGAGGGGTCATTAAAAAAATATCTTGCGAACCATCAACAATTTTTCTTGAAAGCCTGATTGATCAATTTTTTGATTTAAATTTTATAATTAATTTTATTAATGTTTCACTTTACATTATTTAATGATTTATTTATTAATTTCAAAATTTTTAATTATTAAAATTATGAAATTACCATTTTGCCCTCGGAGAGGATTTTTTACGTTTTAAGTCGTTTTTCAATGTTCCAGGATATTTTGAAATCAATTTTTCATAAGAAATTCAATGGGAATGTTGGTTTTTGTCATTTGTGAAATTTTTTGTGTGAAATGGTCGTGAATTTTATGAGGGGTATTTTCGTAATTTTGTCAAATTTTGTGAAAATTGGTGAAATGATTTATTTGGTTTCGATTTGTCGTTTTATGTATTTGAACGGATTTTCCTAAACGTAATGTAGGCTCTAAGGTTGTTTTGATGTTAGGGGTATTTTGGTAATTTGATCATTTTTAGTGATTTTTATCGTGAAGCTTCTTTTTGGTTTGCAGGATGATGATTTCTATGTTTCTGGGGTAGTATTTTTCTAGCGTAGCGTGGTTTTTAAGTTTTGTCAGTTCGAGATACCTCATCCAGATTTCTGAAACATATCTGGTAACAAAATAAAGCATTGGAATAGACATCCATCATTGGGAACCTTTGCGATCGGGTTGACGACTTGATTAATCAGGCGGATGCAAAAATGGGGTGTCTACAGATGCCCCTCTTTGGCAGAGGGTTGAAGCAAACTAGATAGCAAATCTATTTCGGTAGATAGTGCGATATCCGAATGCCAAAGCTAGTGACAGTTCATTTTGCAGCCTGATTTAGCAATTCGTCTGGGCGTTCGGATCCTTGAGCGTAAACTCTCCCCGAACTAAAAGGTTGTCAGGTCCTTGAGCACGAGCTCTCACTGGCAACGTCAGATCCTTGAATTTTTAAAAAATTCTCCTTGACTGATGTAACAACTGTGCAAGTGTGTGGACTCAAAAATCTGAGGTAAATTTGAGTAAAATCTAATCGCAAAGTGAATATAAATTAGACATAAACTAAGCGTAATTGAGCATAAATTGATTATAATTCCGAGTAAACCCTCGTCGGTAACTGAGCAAAATTGGTGAAGGAATGATGGACTTTTGGGAAAGAATGAATGAATTTGGAAAAGACTGATAAGAGTGAATTGAATAAATATGGAAGATACTGAATCCGGAAGAGAAATGATTGAATCCAAGAATGATTGGATCTGGGAATGAAAAAAAAAACTATATTAGTTGATCTCTGGACACAGTCAAATGTGAGATCCGAAGTGCTTTTATTTGAATCTCAAGGATTTATCCAAAAGTTTTATGAATTTAAAACCTGAGTTTTTATTTCTTTTGAACCTCAAGAGTTTTTTGAAGAACTGTTATCAAGAGGGTAACCTTAAGTTTGAGGTTCTCATTATCTTTAAGGGTTAACATTGCTCAAAAACAAAATGTCCCTGGTTTGACAATAAACATGACATTGAAAATAATTGAACACATCATTAAAAAATGCCCTTGGTATAAAGGGGGAATTACATATTTAGAGGAAAAAGAAAAATGCCCTTTGTATAAAGTTTGAAATATTTGATTACCACAAGCGCAATAAAGATCCAACTTTTAATTTTGATTAATTTTATTAAAGATTTTGAGTCAGGCTCAAGAGAACAAAATATTTCCTTTTGAGACTCATCATAGAATTCACCATTTTCTCCATTGGTTCACTTGGGGCAGTAAGAATTTTCAGATCGATTGTAGACAAGATACTTGTGGCTTCTGAATCTATGCCTGGTTTAAGCTGAGTATTGAACTTGATTATTCGGATTTCTGATGTTTCAGCTCGAACTGCTCTCAGCTTGGGATTTTCTTCTGTTTTTATTTTGTATTGCTCTAACTTTTGCCTAGATCGCCTTTCCAGGTTTTCAATCTAGCGAGCTTGCTCTAGCTTTTGCCTAGATCACCTTTTCAGGTTTTTGATCTAACGAGCTCTTTCTTTTTTCTTTGCTCTGATTGTTGCCAAAATTGTCATTTCAGATTTTCAACCTTGCGAGCTTGCCTTAATTTTTGCCTAAGTCGCCCTTTCTGGGTTTTCAACTTAGCAGGCTTCTTCATTTTTTTTTTTTAATCTTTTTCTTTTCCTCTGAAGTTCTAGAATTACTGTCTGATCATGCTTCACTACCCTCCTTGACTTTTTCACACGGTACTTAGGAGGACTTTTATAGGTAGGCTGGGGACTAGGCATAAAAAGAAAGGAATTTTGAGGCTCAAAAACCCAAATGCCCCTTGTGTGGCATTTCATTTAAAAATTTTTCTTGAACTTTCTTCCCCATTTTGGATGATATTTCTTTTTCTTTTGAATTTTTTTTCTTTTTAGATTTTTCCTTTGTCGGGGAATCTATATATATATTTTTATTTTGATGTGGTCGAGCCTGAAGTAACTTCTCAAGTTGCCTACGTACCCCAAATTTTTGAGATCAGACCAAAACGTAGTTTAGATATTCCCTCCCCTAGGTTAGGTGATCGGGCTAAGAAATAAAAGGCACAATTTTTCTCTTTTTGAACAGGCTGCAAAAGGGGTTGAGAAAGGAGAATAAAGAACTAGGTAATAGGAAAATTGATTCGGCCAAAAATGGCCTCCGTAAATGTAGTACCGTTTGATTTGGTCAAGGTTAGTTGGTTCTGGTAACTCGATTCCATCATGATCTTGAAGTCTGACAGCTTTTCCTGACAGTATTTCCTTAATGAATGAATTTCTCTAATTGGGTTCAGACTTTCTCCTATAGTCGAGGAGGAGTGTTCAATTTTCTTTGAAGTCTAATAGTTAAATCTTTGACTTGTAAATGATGAGCTTTGACCTTTTTGTCAAATGCACGGGTGACTCTTCTTAGATAAGCTTGTACATGATACAGGGCTTTAACTCGTTTTCTTCGATCAAGTTTAATTCTTCATATTGCTGTCGAACCCAATCTGTTTCTAACAAATGATTTTCCAACAAGACCCTGAGAGACGAAATTTCCATTTCAACTGGCAAGACTACTTCCATGCCATACACTAAGGAGTAGGGAGTAGCTCTAGTAAAGGATCGAATTGAAGTTCGATATGTCCATAGCGTGAATGATAATTTTTCTGACCAATCTCGATGTGATTGACATATTTTCCTGATGATAGTCTTGAGACTCTTACTAACTGCTTCAACCGTTCCATTGATCTGAAGATGGTAGGGGGATGATTTGTGCTTCCGGATTTTCAACTTTAAACATAGAGTAATGATTTATGCTTTGAAGTACGACCCATTATCAGATATCAGTTAAAAAGGTACCCCCATATCGACTGATAATATGTGATTTGAAACTCAAGATGTAGTAAGGATAGTGCTGATACATTTTATAACATCTTCTTTGATTTCATCGATATAGACTAGTATCTATTCCATGTTGAACAATACCCAAGCTTGTACCTAACATACCCTCATATGATCACACGAACAAGTCTTTTGAAATTGCTGAGTAAATTCATTATCCCCTGGTGTTCCTTTAGGGATAAGATGGTTTCTATTTGAATCTCTTTAAGAATTATTTTTTGTTTCAAGGTCAAAGACCTTTCCTTTCTCGATTAAAGGTTGAGCCCGACTCTTATCTTCTTGTTTAGAAACGAAATCTATCAAATTATTAGTTAATTCGTTAATGCGCTCGAGGTATTCAAAAATTTTCTTTATCCGATCAATTTCAGATGGGACAACAGACACCTCTATAGACTCGATGAACTAACTTGACTCAATAGGAAAGAGTAGACTCAATCTAAGGAAGACATGACCTTGCTGGAAAAAGGGACTCGAGCTAACCCAAATGACTCATGAAAACTAAAGATAAGTACTCACACGAGTTTGATTAGGACTGAGGACTGAGATATTGCTTATAACCGGTAGGATTGAAGCACTATGATCTTTAAAGAACAACTGGACGATGTTGAGAAATTTTGAGGTCATTTCTAACTGTTGACTTGATATTGACGTTTACTCTAACTAACCGGATTTACAGCCCTAACTAGACGATGGACGATTGAGCTTACATACAATGATAACCCTTAAAACCTCTTTGAATGTGAAATTAACCAATTTCAGTGTCACCCCCTTGATAACATTTTAAATGAACCCTGAGATTTTATTGAATTTTGTGCACCAATCCATTAAATAATTCATCAATTCAATGATTATTCAGAAGGAAAATAATTTTATTGCACTCTTGAAAATAATGTTTTTATTGAATAACAATTTTCACAATTCTGATTATTTTTTACAATCATTTTCTTTTTAGAAAAATATATTTCGATAATTTTACAAGGTCCATGCAAAAAATAGATTTTTGGTAAAAAACATATTTCAAAAATTTTCCACGCAAAAATAGATCTTTTGTAAATCATTTTTCCTTCATCTTCTTTTGTTTCGAAAAATATTTTCTTCTGAAAAATAGTTTGTTATTTGGAAAGCATTTTCTCTTGGAAAATCTTGTTCTTCTGGAAAACACTTTTTCTGAAAACACTTATTTTGGAAAAACACTTATTTTGGAAAATACTTTCCCTTCGTAAACCATTTTTCTTCTTTGAAAATTTGATTTCTATTTCAATTTAAATGGTCCAACCCACCATGATTATTGGATCGGGATGGACTGGGTCATTATTTTAAAAGAATGGATTCTTTATTGGGTCGGTGCCCATTTTAATTTTCGAAACAAATTTTTGATCCTTGAGGACAACCATATACTTTGATCTCATCATTCACAGCACTCACATACATTCATCAATCAACAGGTTCCAATCAATAAACAACCCGGGAACACCCACGATAAGTTCGAGTCGTGACCTACTGGGAAGGTTTCTAGACTCTAAGCTTACTACGTGCAATGCATTTTTATCTGGCCACCCTTGCCCAAGCACACCTATATACCTTTCGATACGTGGTGACTTGGTTTGATATACCGTATAGGTGATAATCTAAAACCTCAATTCACTTCTCTGAAGCAAAAAACAGCCAGTTTGATCTCCAGTTGAGAGGTGGCGCACAATGCTGAGCAAGGGCCCACTTAAATACCTCTCGTCTAGAATAGACGTAGTCTATCCCCCTCGTACAGTAGGGTACAGCGGGGCAAGATCTTGCTTAGGCACCGATTTTGACCAAGAAGTGCAATTGATATACTTAGATTATCTTTTATACCTACGGGTACGAGTCAAGAGTTGTAGCTTTCATAAATGGTTTGGCATCCCACGAGGGGACCGACCACGTACTAGTACTACGTTGGCAATCGGGACATGTGACTGTGTGGCTCACAATAGGTCAAAGGCTCAGGTCACTCCAGCTTGGGTGCATCAATACATCTCTCAAAATCACCTGATTAGATGGTATTGATGCCCCAGTTTGATATACCCTAAGGTACGTGACTGGAGTTGTGGTTTTCATGAATGACGTCGCATCTCCGAAGAGATCGGGCCACGAACTAGTGCCACGTTGGCTATATAGGACGTGTAAGTGTGCAAAACAGTAAACGTGCATGTGGTGTGTGCAAAACAGGGTGGGGTGTGCCTGGGGCCTTTTTCAAACACATGGGCCCATGGGCCAGATTATGTCATCACATATGGATATCAAATGAATATTGATCAAGAAAATAATACAAAACCCATCACATCGAAATTAAGATGAAAGCAAACACATCACAAATATATCTGTAGAGATCATGGCACATTATATGGGCATATAACACAAATAATAATTAATCTGATCCAACATTAAAAAAGCCCATAAATTTGTTGTCTATGGTCTAATCAAGGGTTATTTTTGGGCGATCCAAAATAAATCGAGATTCCAATAGATGTTACATTGATGATAGAATAACAATGGTTGAGATGAGCTCACTCTCAGGAACATTAATTGTGCTAACATTAGATAAATTCGAATTTTCTGTCAATTTGGAAAATACAATCCGAACTTACATCGATGATATCTAAGGCTCCCGATAACGAAATCGAGTGAACTCAAGTGAAGCAAAAAAAATTATCTAAGGAAAAAGAGTTGGTTCACTAAGAAACTGAGCTTCACTCTAAAAGGTGAGTTGAGCAAAATTCTATCTAAGGAAAAATGGTTGATTTGCTAGAAAACCAAGCTTAACTCTATGAGGTGAGTAAAGAAAAAGTTTATTTAACGCAAAAGGTCGGTTTGGTAAAAAATCAAGCTTCACTTCATGAGGTGAGTGAAACGAAAAAATAATCTAATTCATGAGGTGAGTGAAACGAAAAAATAATCTAAGGACAAAGAGTCGGTTTCCAAGGAAATGGAGCTTCACTCTATTAGGTGAGGGAATAAAAAATTTATCTAAGGAAAAAGGGTCGGTTTTTTAGGAACCCGAGCTTGACTTTATAAGGTGAATGAAGCAAAAAATTTATCTAAGTCAAAAATGTCAAAAATTTATCTAAGTCAAAAAGGGTCGATTCGTTAGGGAATTTAGCTCCACTCTATAAGAAATAGTGAAGTGAAAATCGTTCAAGGTAGAAGGGTCGATTCGATAAGGAACCCACCTAGTTTATTACAACCAATAAATCAATGGAATCTACTAAGTTAAAAGGGTCAATTGTGATATAGGTCAGAGCTATAAAGAAAGGAAAAAAGGAAACAAAAATTATCTAAAGGGTGAAGTGAAAATCGTTCAAGGTAGAAAGGTCGATTCGACATGGGACCCACTTTAGTTCATTGCAACCAATAAATCAATGAAATTTGCTAAGGTAAAAGGGTCGATTGTGATATAAGTCTAAACCATAAAGAAAGGAAAAAAGGAAACAAAAATTATCCAAATAAAAAAATGTCACAATAAGTAATTCAGAGAGACAAAAAAGTAATTTTTTATTTCATACAACTACTTAGACCTCCATCGGGTTATTAGAAGAATCATTCCCTTCTTGGGAGGTTACATCGGTAGGGATAGAAGGAGGCAGCCATAGAACCGGTACTGGGAAGGTCGGAAGAGTAGAAGAAACTAACGTAGTCAGAGCGTCCTTTGATGATAGGTCTTAGGAAGGAAACTTCTTGATTTTGATGATGGTGGCCTCAAGCCGACCAGTAAGGGCCCTTTCTTCCTCCAAGGCATCCTCCCACTCTTTCACACTTTCGTCCAACTGACGTTGGAGCCCAGCCTTTTCGTCTTCAAAAGTTTTCACTCTTTGCTCATCATTCACTTCAACTCCTTGTTTAGCCTCTCTACTTGACCTTCAAAGGCCAAAGTGCATTGGGCCAACAAACCTTACAGGTCTTGAAGTTTCTCTTTTAGGTCGTTGAATTGACCTTTAAGGTCAGAGACATCCTTCATCTTAGTCTCCAAAAAGGAGCGCGAGGAATGGGATCTCCAAATAGCGTTGAAGTACCCTCACGTTAAGGTAAATATGTCATGCTGCACCGAAAAGGCAAGAAGAATATCAAGTAAAAAGAGCGTAAAACAAAATAAGAAAGCTAAAAAGGACTGGGCAAGGACATATATGAGCCAGGTAGCTGCAGAGCTCGTTGATAATGAGTATTGGGTCCTTTTCAAGAAAGTCGGACGCCACCTTCTTGTAAGAGGAAAGAATGCCCCCCTCTATCAGTCCCCAAGTAATCTTGGGTCGGCTAGCATCGAAGCTCCCTAGGTTTCCTCATTGTGAGGAACTTTTCTTTAGGGAGGGCCCATGAATGGAATTGCTCCCAGCCTAGTGTGCCACATCAAAAGGAATTAGGGTGACACCTGATCCCTTAAGGCAGAATTTTTCTTTTGCCTTTTGCTCTATTGGTCAGAGCCTGTTTGGGTGACTTTGTTAGACAAGTCACTGCTTTTGGTTTAAGAAATACTATGGGCGGAGGTAGGAAGAAGAAATGGGTCGATAAGGGGATAAAACAGTGATGGGGTAAGGTTGGTGGAGACATGGTCAGTTGAACACTTCTTGGGGCTGAGCTTCCGGATGACAAGTTGCGACGACATGTCTTCCTTGGATTCAAAATTAGAAGAGGTTCTGAGGTCAATAAAAGAAGAAGAAGGGATAGAGGACAAAAAGGTAGTTTAGGAATCTAAATAAGGACCTTCTCCAGGCTTTGAGGTGGTGGTAAGGGGAAGAGCAGGGGAAATGAAAGTCAGACTCTTTCTGAGCTCCTTGTTTTTTAGAATGCCTTCGAGAATTGGAGCAAGAGGAGGAGTTTTATCCCTCACAACTTCAAATCCAACAAAATCAATACAAGGTCAACAACAAGCAATTATAATTTAAATACACGAATAAGAAAAGGGTCGGGTAAGGAAAAAAGGGGAGGCGAAAGACTTACCAATTCAATTAAAGTAGTAATTCTTGAGGGCAGGGGAATATTTTCCTTGAACGTACTCCTAAGAACCCATAAGTCGAACGGGGTAGAGAAACCACTCCTTATTGGTTTCAAGGAGTTGGAGTTGCGTTTCTCGACCCTGATGCTTCAATAGGTAGTAGAACTCGGGCCTCTTCGAAGCCTGACAAAGTTAGAACTAGGCTCGAATATCTACCAAACCCGGTCTCTAATCCATAGAGAACCGAGAATTCATCAGTTCCACCAAGAAGATCAAACAATAAAAATTATCGATCATTTGACCTGGGGCCTTGCGATAATAATTCAAGACCTCACGGGTCAAGGGAGAAAATATGATCATAAGGCCAATTCAGAACTGACCCTAGAACACAACTGTGGTGTTCTTTTCCCAAACTTCTTTGGGGCCAGGCTCAATACACCACTTAATGATTAGGTCTTGACAAAAACATAGGGTTTTTTGTCCATAGTTCCTAGAGTCTGTTTGGATTGAAAAATAGAGAAAATAGCTAGATAAGAAAGCAAAACATAGGCAAAAATGAAAAAAAAAAACATAATAGAAAAAGAAGGCAAAACGGAAAACAAAATACATGGAAAAGTACTCGTAACAAGGAGAGGGTAAGAAGAGAAATCAAATAGAACTTTGATCGGAAAAACTAAAAGAAGAAGATGAACATAAAAAGCTGGAAGTCTCTAAAAAGGAAAATTGGCAGGGATTCGACATCTATAGACACCTCATTTTTGCACTTACCTGATTAATCAACTCGTCAACTCGATTGCGACGATTCCCAATGATGGATGAATATTCCAATGCTCTATTTTGTTGCTAGATATGTTTCAGAAATTCGGATGAGGTATCTCAAACTAACAAAATTATAGAAACCATGCTACGTTAGGAAAATATAACCCCAAAGATATAGAAATCATCATTTTTCAGACAAAAAGAAGTTTTGTGATAAAAATCATTAAAAAATTATCAAATAACTAAAATACCCCTAACATCAAAACATCTTTAGAGCCCACATTACGCTTAGAACAACCCTTTCAAACACATAAAACAACAAATTTAAACCAAATAAATCATTCTACCAATTTTTACCAAATTTGACAAAATTACGAAAATGCCCCTCATAGGGTTCACAATCGTTTCATGCAAAAACATTCGTAAATGACACAAACCCATAATCCCATTGAATTCCTTATGAAAAACCGATTCCAAAATATCCCGGAACATCGAAAAACGATTTGAAACGCAAAAGTTCTCTTCGTGGGCAAAACGATAATTTTTCAATTTAAAATTTTTTTAAAATTTTAAATTAATAAATAAAATATTAATTAACGTAAAGTGAAACCTTAATAAAATTAATTTAAAATTTTGAACCAAAAAAATTAATCAATCAAACCCTCAGGCAAAATTGTTGGTGGTTGCCCACTTAGTTAAGTAGAGCCCCCTTTATATTTATTAAAAGACCCTTCTATCTGGGGGTTTAAATAATTAAATATATAATTAAGGGGTTCTCCACAAAACTTACAAAGATATTCTTTCATTGTATGCAATATTAAAAAACCTAATTTAAAAAAACAAGTCAATCTCATAAGACTTAAGTTAAAACCCTAATCTAAAGAAACCTAGTCAATCAAATGAAACTTAAGTTAGAACCTTAATTAAACAACCTTATCTTATCTAAAATGAGACTTAGTCAAACCCTAATTCTTACAAAAAAAATCTATAAATAAGAGCCTCCATAACCCAATCTCGTAGGTCAAAATAAACCCAAGAAAAGTAGGTCAAAAAGTCTCCCCAGCCTTCTCCAAATCTTAATTTTGAAGCCCTAACTCCTTACCTATCATTCAAACCCCAGCTTTTACTCAAAAAATATCCAAAAATCCTTCAAAAACACCCATAAATCTATAAAAAAAATTAGGAAACACTCAAATCTAGGAAGAAAATACTTCATCTTGGAGATTAGAAGTGGATTTAGTGACGGAAACAAAGCAAGGAATCTCATACGAGGAGTCTCTTCGCCAACTCTGAGGGAACAAATCATTGCGATCATCTAGGTATACATTTTTTTATATTATTATTTTTATTTATTTAAGGTTTTTTAGAAATGTAACCTTTTTTTGGGGAATTAGTAGAGACCGACGTTTGTTAGGCGGGGTTGGTACCTAACACCTTCCAACCCCGTAACGTGATCCCCAGACCATAGTCTCTTTTTTTATTCGTAGATTAGTTGTTTTCATCTATTTAGAGTCAATGCTCGGTTCCTAGACCATAATAACAAGGTGGTGACTCCCAAACCTCAAAAATCAAAAGCGGGTCCGCACATCCTGCGGATCGAGGGCGTTTTCAATATCGAAGTGAGAAAAAAGGAAAATGAAAAAAAAATATAAGGGTTTTTATAAAGGAAACACCTCTAGATTCATAATTAATCAAACAATTGGGATTGCATAGGTGAGAGAACTCATAATAAGTTGTCACTACCATCATTACATCCCAAAAATGAGGAAGTCGAATCCCACTTGACCTGTTGAGATCCAATAAGAGAACACCATGTGGAAAGAGGTGACCATTCGATGGGATGAACGTTGGCATTAAGTATACTTTCATTATAAGGAGTTGACTCAGAGTTACAAACCAGTCAGGAAAGGAAACATGGAATGGTTATTTAATGCGTTCGTTGGGAATGCGTTACTGACTTAATTCGTGTCGTTTCAAAGACTCAAGATCAAGAATTTCTAGCTCAGAGGTAAGGTTGTGCAAGTTCTTGGAAGGTCGGGATACTCCCAACCTTTTGAGAGTGGGCATTGTGGAGGGATATATTTTTTGAACTATAAGGAAACAACATGTGTTGATAAAGACCAAGAGAGCCAACCCATGCATTGTAGTCGCTCGAGTAGCTCACCGAAGAAAGGGGATTGAACGAAGGTCGAGAAAACAGGGTTCCATAAATGGAAAGGGCTCGAATCCTTGAGATTTATGGATTTGAGAGATTAAATTAGAAAATAATCTTAAGAAGGGAATCTCACATGATTCTTATCCCAAAATAGAAGGGGATAAGGAAGGAACATGTGCAAAATAGAAACTCCCATCTATAAATAGAAAAGGACCCCATGTAAAAAATACGCAACTTTTACTGCACTAAAACTTGTCGACTTTTCTCTAGAACTAACTTAAGCATCAAAAGCTTTATGGAACAGGGAACAAGGAAGAATTTGAGGAAAATGAGATCGTCCGACCAGGAAGTGAAGATCTGGAGGTAATCACCAAAATCACTTCTAATGTTACCAACCAAATGGTCTATCCCAAAAGGCAATGTCATAATTTATGAGTAGTGAAAGCAAAAGCCAAACAAAATTGTTTAACTCTAGAATACCTCAGCTTCGTTGGTAAAAGCAACTTACTTAGTAGTAAATAGGTTGTTCAACACCTTCATCCTCTTGCACTAAAAGCATTCCCATTGCGCTAGCTATCGATGATAGATGTAATAATAGCGACTTTCCCTCAATTAATGACATTAGAGTGGACGGTTTCAACAAATCTTCTTTTATACGAACAAACACGGATTGACAACTCTCATCCTAAGTAACCGCATCATGGGTAAAGCCTTTTCAAATAAATTGGGAATGAAGCGACGAATATAAGAAATCTTTCGAAAGAAGCTTTTAACTTGTTTCATAGTGGTAAGTTTCGACATTTCTTTAATCTCCTTCAATTGTGCAAGGCAATCTCGATAGGCGCATCTCATCATAACTCCAAGCGAAAACATCCACGTACTCATGCAACAAACTCGAACACACCTTATTTCTCAACTTGTGATAAAGAAAATACAATGTACGTAATTCAATTTTTCCCTTTTACCCCAGGTTGACTTCTATTAGAAGTTCTATTACGGATTAGACCTCGTCTTCTAGACATGGCAGTGTGGGTAATAACTCACTTATATCATCTGACTCAATTTGCACCAAATTCTGTTCACAAGCAAAAATTCTAATTGGAAATTCGCAATCATTTTTCTACATGAACACAAACTTGTATTGATTTTTTTTTTGTATAGGAACTACAAATTATGCATATGAAGGCACGAAATATCTAAAAATAAATATAGGTATCGCCTTAAATCAAAATTAGCAACTCATTTGAAACAAGGCACAAAAAAAACCTAAAAAAGGGATGGTCACACCAGCTTTGGTAGGCCATTGGTGAAAACATTTGGAGTACATCTAGCATGGCTTGACCATTTTGGCACTTTCAACAGTGGGAGATACCTCAGGGTTTTAATCATTCCATGGTAAAAAAATAATGAAGGGTGCTTCGGGGTTTTAATCATTCTTTGATGATTAACATTTTGAGTGCTTCCACCATTGTTGGACCATTTTGGGCACTTTATCAGTGAACATTGTGCCTTCAGTTGTAGATAAACCATTCATGGAACAAGAGTTGTTTTTGAGTGTCTCCAGCTTGAGCAGGACCAATCTACACACTAAAATTTTAGTGTACCTCCAACATTGCTGAACCCTTCAGGGTACTCAAAAAATTTCTGAAATTTTTTTCTTGTGCTTCCAGTTGCAGTTGGACCATTTTGGGTACTTGAATTTTGTTTATTTTCAAATAGAGGTTTGCAAGCAAGGAAAATAATGCACGAAACAACTATGCACCAAGAATACTTTTATTAACATGTTTCAACAAAATAACAACATTATATATATATATATATATATATATATTATATATATATATATATATATATATATATATATATATATATATATATATATATATATATATATATATATATATATATTGTTTTGAAGGTGAAACATGAAACGGTCCCCCTTTTTTTGGAATAAGAAAGATGGAAAAACCTAATTACTATTAAAAAAAGTTTGTTTTTTCAGCCACCTAAACGATGCATAACAGACTTTCTTCTTGATGACTATCTAGGTAGGTAAACTTACCTCTTCTTCATTTTCTTCCTCTTTTTCTTCTATTGTCCTCAACTGAGTCTTAACTAGACTTTTAGGAGTACTTGGGGAAAGTTAAACTTTGAATCTGCATTGTTGGTCTCCCACACCTCGAGTAGCTCTTTTACTATCTAGATCATTCACTATTCTCCGTCAACAAAGTACTTGAAGCATTGGTGATAAGATGAAGTGACCCCACCATGCTTATGAATCTAAGGTCAACCCAATAAAGCATGATAAGATGTGGCCGCATCAATAACATATAAAGTATGGAATGAATCTAACTTCCCACAGACAACCCTAAACTGTAACATTCATTTTGCTTGTTGCAATATTTTTCCTACTCTTTGTATGATTTGAGAGCCACTAGTCTGAATTTTATTACTCGGTATCCCCCATACCTCGAGCACTGACAAGGGAAATATGTTTATAGAACTACTGGTGCCCACAAGGGCCCTCTTAACCAGAACATCACCTATTGTTACCTGAATATACAAGGGTCTGTTATGCGGAAACTTCATCGTCAGGTCATCATCAGAAAAGTAGACAAAACTTTGTTTATCCCTCAAACTACTAACGCTGCATACTTTCCCCCATGTTGATCGTGCCACCAACTCATCCCATATTTCCTTAACTTCTACTAGTAATACCTCCTCTCTCGGTTTTATCAGTGGCAAAACCTCCTTAGGAAACAATACTTGTACCTCATTACTCTTAATTAGTGCTTTGGCCAAAGCTATTTCCAACGACAACATAGTACCTAGAGAAAATTTTAGGATATTGAAAATAGAAACTACTACTGCCACCTTCTTTAGATGTGCCACGATATTATACAGAGACCTTGTTGTCAATCCATCATTTTCATCATTGGTTAGCTTGTATTTCATATTTCTTAGCTTAGCCATTTGTCGTGTAACTTCACTGACATCTCGAGTCTCGGTTGTTGAATTTTTTTATCGTGAATCCAAAACTACATTGTTGTTTGAACCACCATCTTTCCCTAAAACTTCTTCCAATCTATCATCATTTTCCTTATTAGTTTTTCCTCCCTTCTGTAGACACCCCATTTTTGCATTCACCTGATTAATCAACTCGTCTACCCGATTGCAACGATTTCCAATGATGGATGAATATTCCAATGCTCTATTTTGTTGCTAGATATGTTTCAGAAATTTGGATGAGGTACCTCAAACTAACAAACTATAGAAACCACGCTACACTAGGAAAATATAATCTTAAAAACATAAAAATCATCATTTTACAAATAAAAAGAAGTTTTACGATAAAAATCACTAAAAAATGACCAAATTATCAAAATACCCCTAACATCAAAACATTCTTAAAGCCCCCCTTATGCTTAGGAAAATCCTTTCGAACACATAAAATAATAATGTGAAATCAAATAAATCATTTCGCTAATTTTCACCAAATTTGATAAAATTACGAAAATGCCCCTCAAAAAGTTTACAATCATTTCATACAAAAAATTTTCATAAGTGACACAAACTGATAATCCCATCGAATTCCTTACAAAAAATCGATTCCAAAACATCCCAAAACATCGAAAAATGACTTGAAACGCAGAAGGACTCTTCAGGGGTAAAACGATAATTTTCTAATTATACAATTTTAAATTTGAAAATTAATAAATAAAATATTAATTAACATAAAATGAAACCTTAATAAAATTAATTTAAAAATCTAAACTAAAAAAATTAATCAATCAAGCCCTCACGCAAAATTGCTGATGGTTGCCCTTTGATATTTATTAAAAGACCTTTCCATCTACGGGTCCAAATAATTAAAGATGTAATCAAGGGGTTCTCCACAAAACTTAAAAATATATTATTTCATTGTACGTAAGAATTAAAACCCTAATCTAAAGAAACCATGTCAATCTTATAAGACTTAAGTCAAAACCTTAATTAAAACCCTAATCTAAAAAGACCAAGTCAATCTCATAAGACTTGAGTCAAAATCCTAATTTACCTTATCTAAAAGAAATCTAATCAAACACTAACTCTACCCAAAAATCTATATAAATAGAGAGCCTCCACAACCTAATTTCGTAGGTCAAAATAATCCCTAGAAAAAGTAGGTCAAAAAGCCTCCCTAACCTTCTCAAAACCCTGATTTTGAAGCCCTAACCCCTTACCTATCATCAAAACCCTAATTTTCATAAACGAAGCGAGCATCTTACGAAGAACCATTCTACCAGTTCTGAGAGAACAAATTATTGTGATCGTATATGTATATTTTCCTTTTTATCTTTTTTCTTTATTTTATTTATTTATTTTAGGTTTTTTTTAACAATTTAATTTCTTGGAAAATAGTAGAGACTGGTGTTTGTCGGGTGGGGTTGGTGCCTAACACCTTTCAATCCTGTAACATGATCCCCGAACTTAGTTTCTTTTTGTAGATTAGTTATTTTTATCCATCTTAAGTCAGTGCTCGATTCTTAGATCATAATAACTAGGTGGCGACTCCCAAATCTCAAAGTTAAAAGCGGATCCGCACACCCCGCGGATGGAGGGCGCTTTCAGTGGTGACTCCAATGGGGATTATTGAGGATCAAACTTGAAAAACCCCAAGTATTGGAACATTGCTAAAATGACCTAGAATGTTTTTTTG
Organism: Akebia trifoliata; assembly: GCF_017979445.1. NCBI lineage: Eukaryota > Viridiplantae > Streptophyta > Magnoliopsida > Ranunculales > Lardizabalaceae > Akebia > Akebia trifoliata. The sequence goes on from NC_141377.1 coordinate 29,631,240, forward strand.
TTTGGTTTTTAATTTATTTTTTGTTAATTTTGGTTTGATTATTGATCATGTGTTTGGACTTTGAATATTTGGCTTTGGCATATTATTTTTTTCTATGGCTCAATCGAGAGTCACTTAGGGTGACTCTAAATATTACGAGATTTCAAGGGGATGGTTTTATTGAGGATGGGATAGTAATTATTGGACCATGTTTTTTTTACGTATATATATTTTTTTTTTTTTTGTCTTTTAGGTGTGTATTTTATCAGTCGGTTGGTAGTGTTTTTTTTATAAAAAAATTTTTAGATGTGTTTAGTTTTTTTTTTAAATAGGCAAGCAAGCAATAATGAAATTTTATTTATTTGGGTGCTGTTAGCAAACAACATATACCCATCGTTTCAAATCGGTTTTAGGGGTGGTGAGTCCTTAGTAAAAGTTCATTTTTTATTCCAAACCCTTATTGTTTTTTTTCCTTTTTTTCTCTTTTTCACTCGAATCTCATCGTCTTTAACAGAGAGACCATCGTTTCTTGCACAGCTTCAACAGAAACCGATCGGTTTAATCCCCATTCCAATAGGTTTAGGACTACTAACATTTTAAGAGATTTTTCAAATCCTTCTAATGAAAGATATGGAGCTTGGAATCGTCAACTCCTATTGAAATCGAACTATCTTTCATCAGTCGAAGAAATATCTCAAAGTTACTGATTCTGATCAGTGATAAACTTTTGATTTAGAGGGAAAGGTTGGGGTTTCAATCGAAGTTTTTTTTTAAAAGAAAAATAATAACGATTTGTGTTGGTTTTTTTTTTTTAAAGAATCTGATTTGGGATTTCGATTTGGATCAAGAACTCAAACCTCTCCTTTTTGACCAAAGAATGTTTCGTTTTTTTTTTCCACCTTTCATCAGATCTCAAGGAAGGATCAAGTACCCCCTGTTTTTAAAAATCACTTTGAATAGAGGCGTTTGCGATGCACAAATTGATGTCTTAAGTTTTTTTGAAGTTTAAAAAAAAAAATCTCTTGAATCAATCAAATCTTTGTTACTGGTCTTCTCTTTCTTTGAAAAGTTTGCCATGGTCCCTCTTGAAATCTAGGTTGCAGCCGAAACCTGTCGTTGCATTTTGGGAGCTTTGCAAATTGCTTCGGTTATTGCAGTTAAACTTTTTCGTTAGTCGAAATGTCGATTTGACGATGAAGATGATAACGAGGTTGTCTCTAACGTGGTTAATGGTAAATTGCCGCAAAGAAAAGATGAAGAGGGGAGTTTTTTTTTTGTTTTGTTTCTTTTTCTTTTTATTCCTCTCTGGTCTCTCTACAGTTCTTCATCATCAAAATCGATCGGTTTAATCTGTGTTTGAAAATGTTGAAATATGATGATGTTTCTCCCATTAGAATTTTAACGAAATTATTATTATTATTTTTCGATTGAACCCGACCATGCCTCTGATTATTATTACTAAAGTATCGGAAATGTAACACATTGTATGCCGAATCAATTTGGGAAATTATTCAAACCAGGAAGTGGGATCTAAAATTATTTAGAGAATGTTTGAACTCTTGGGATCAAAACCTGCAGTCAGTTTATAAAGCAAAGGATAAATAAATTTTAATTTTGTATGGTGAACACCATGGTTATTTGACTGATTTTCTTTATGCCACACCAATTTTTACGTATAGCACATCATCAGAATGGTTATCAGCTTCTTTGTCAGATATATAAGTTTGGTGTGGCATTAGATTTTTTTTCCTTTTGTTTTTTTGGACTATTTACTTATTAATAGTTTTTTGATTTGTTTTTCCAATTTGTTTCTTTTCTTAAAAAAAAATAGAGAGTCCTTTTTCATTTTGTTTCTTTTAAAAAAAAAAAGGGTTCATTCTTCCTCATTTCTACAGCTCTCATTTTATCATCATTTTTAATATTGATTGAAATCTCAATCTATTTTAAGTCGTCCAAAAGCGACCCTCGATTGGACCATAAAAATTATAAAAATTGTGCCATTGCAATGATTGGATTTCATCAATTATTTTATGCCATATTCATTGATTGATGTACCATAATCCTAATTGATGTATACATGAGATCGACTTACTTTGATCTTAATGTTGATGTGATGGGATGTGTATTGTTTTGATTAATATATGTGATATCCTTACTTGTATGGTTTAATCTTGCCCATGGGCCCATTTGTTTGAAAAAGGCCCCGGCACACCCCACCCTGTTTCGCACACACCACTAGCACGTTTATCGCTTTGCACGCTTGCATGTCCCTTATAGCCAACGTGGCACTAGTGTATGGCCCGGTCTCCTCATGAGATGCGACGTCATGCATGAAACCATAACTCCAGTCACGTACCTTTATGGTATATAAACCTGGGGCATCAGTACCGTTTAATCAGGTAACACTGAAAGGTATATTGATGCACCCAGGCTGAAGCGACATGAGCCTTTGTCCTATTGTAAGCCGTAAAGTCACATGTCCCGATTGCCAACCATAGACTCGTACCTATACAGTATATCAAAGTTAATCTAAGTTCACCAATTTGCACTTCTTGGTTAAAATCAATGCCTAAGCGAGATCCTGCCCCACTGTACCCTACTATACAAGGGAGATAGACAATGTCTATTCTAGACGAGAGGTATTTAAGTAGGCCCTTGCTCAGTATCGTGCGCAACCTTTCAACTGGGGATTAACCTGGTTACTTTTTGACTTTAGAGATTTGAGTTGGAGTCTTAGATTATCACCTATACGGTATATCAAACCAAGTCACCACGTATCGAGAGGTATATAAGTTTACTTGGGCAAGGGTGTCCAGATAAATTGCATTGCAAGTAGTAAACCTAGAATCTAGAAACCTCCCTATAGGTCACGACTTGAGCTTATCGTGGGTGTCTTTGGGTTGTTTGCTGGAAATGGACCGTGCAAATGATGAGATTAGGAATATACGATTTTATCCTCAATGAGCAATCTTTTTGTTTAAACCTGATTTGAAATTATTGTATTACTGGGTGCACCAACCCAATAAAGAGTCCATTTTAAAAACTTGGCACTGATTCATAATTACCCAGCCCATCTCGATCCAACGATCATGATGGGCCGGGCTATTTAAATCAAAATGGAATTCAAACTCTTTTCTAATTCGGGTTTCAACCTATTTTAAAATAATGTTTTCCAGAAGAAAAATATTTTCTAAAGAAAATATTTTCCAAAAGAAAAGAAAAAGAAAAAAATAATTTACAAAAGATTTATTCCTTCATGGGAAAATTACTTATAAAAATATATTTTACATGGACCTTGAAAATATACTGAAATACCCTTTTGTGTCAAATCAAGATGCTAGCCACAGACCGAATCGACCAATTGGTCAAGACAACTATCATGGGGGATGCACCCGGTGGAGAAAATCAACTTTGGAAAATTCATGTTAAGATGTGCCTTGTATTTTCACGAATTTGAGATAGATTGGAACCTTCTATGCACTATGGCAAAGTGTTGGAACCCTCATCTCCATATCTTCCATATTGGGCTTATGCACTTGTGTCTTACTCATGAAGAATATTATGGCATTATGGGGATATCTACTTTAGGACCCCTAGCTAGGCCCTCATTGGAGACAGGATATGCTGGTAAACTTACCACAGGACTAGACATCTTAAAAGAAGAAGTCAAGACTTTAGTTCATAACGGGAGATTGGACTTAGTACTTTAATTAAGCCTGTATCGCTCTCGTAGTCATCCTGTCAATGTAAAACCAGAAGCCTGGTGAGCCACTAGAGACTAACAATTGTGCTTAGAAAACCTAGCCTAATATATACTAATATCCAAAAGTGGTGGTCAAACTATTCCTGAGTCCTTCATACACATAGTCTCCCAACTTTCAGGAAAAGCTAATCTTGTACTTCTTATTCTAGTTGAAACCTTCTCGGGTTTAGATGCAATGAAAAATGATGAGGGAAAAAGATTCAAAGGAAGTTCCCATCTACTTTATATGTGACTTTGTGACCGTCTCAAAATTATGGACGTCCCTTCAACCCTCGAGTATAGACCAGAACATTGTTCCAAAGAAACCTGTTAGTGTGTCACAACTCAGTTAAGGCTTGGAGCAAATGGTTAGATTCTCGCATTGCCTGTCATATTGGTTTGAGATGTCCTTGGTGGATGATTGATCCCCCTATTCTAAGAATCAAAGGATCCTTCTATGTCCGTCTGATCGGTTTGGAATAGACATAATTTTATAGACCTGACTTGATCCCAGAACAATATGAAGTGCCTATAGATTTCTCTTTGCCTCAACACAAAAATTTCGTTCCTCCTGAGCCGTTGACTGGAAAGTTAGTACATCTCATTTAGAAAGCTTGGAACAAGCGCACCTTAGGGTATCCAGATAGACCAGCAGAATTTAAAGAACCAGTTGTTAGAGCCAAAAGGAGCAAGCCTGATAGTTCTAGCAATCATGATGACCATCAAAACAAGGCCAAGCGTCCATGTAAAAAATAGTTTAAGCAAAAAAGATGTTATTCAATGAAATTTTCTTTGTCAACAATTTTCAATATGTCCAATAAAACTATTTTTCTTTTGAATAAACATTTCTTTTGAATGAATGGATTGGTGCATGAACTTCAATAAAGGACTCATTAAAATGTTATCAAGGGGTAACACTAAAATTGATTAAATTTATCTTTGATGGGGTGTATAGAATTATCATTGCGTCTAAACTTAAGCGTCCACCTCCTAGTTGGGGTCGTAAGTCCAGTCGGTTAGAGCGAACGTCAGTACCAAGTCAACAAGCAGAAATGGCTTCAGAATCTGAACTTACAGATATCCGTAAGATTTTGACAGCCTTTGCCAATGACATCAATAGTATAAAAGGCAAAGTGGAAGTTTTAGAACAAATTTTAGAATCAACGGGCAATCTCATTTACGATCCAAAAGGAAAAATGGTAGAAGAAAATGCAACGAGATGTGCACATGAGGTCTTTGACCTTGACGAAGATGAAAAACATTTCGATGAAAATCCGTGTTAGCCAACAGGATGTCTCAGTTGGAGTTCGCCCCGAAAAGTATAAAGGGTATCGATGAAATTACAGCAGGCATTGAAGCTCTGAATCCTATCCCTAGAAATCATTTGCCAAAAAATTTGTGATGTCTGAAATGGACAAGTTCAATGGAGTAGGTTGTGCAAAAACGCATCTTAAGGTGTATGTTACTAACATGCGTACTATGGGGCTCAATGATGAACAGATGACATTGTTATTTCAGCAAACTCTATCAGGATCAGCTCTACGATGGTTGATTCTCAAGATCCAACTATAGTAGGTACATGGGAGAATATGTCAAAGATTTTCTGGCATTAGTATAAATACAGTACCAAGATTGAAACTTCAAGAAGGGATTTGAAGTCAACTAAACAGAAAAATGGGGAAATATTCACTAATTTCTTTGGTCGATGGAGGGTCAAGGCTGCCCAAATGTGGGATAGACCCTCAGAGAAGGAACAAGTAGCGATTATCCTAAAAATCTCACACAAGGATATGCTCAGCACCTAATGGCCAAATATCTTCCAACTTTTGAGTCCCTATTGCAAGCCAGAAGTCAACTTGAAGACGTTTTTGCCTCTGGGGTTCTTTCTAACTCCTAAGAAAACAAGTCCAAGAAATCCTTTCGTCTCCAAACCTAGTACCACCCATGTTTACATAGCTAACACATCAGCAACCCCAATTCAACCCCCAGCCTAGACTAATAATCAGGTTCACCCAAATCAACCTCGAACTCCGCATTAATTTACCAGTCTAGGGATGAGTCTCACTGTAGCTTTTCACAAATTGGTAAAAAAATGCTTCTTATCCCGATCCAACCCCGACCTTTACCAAATGCCCTACCAGTTGGACACAACTCTAACTTGTTCTGCGAGTTCCATCAAAATTCTGGCCATCACATTGATTGATGTATCACCTTGTGCCATGCCATTCAAAACCTTATTGATAACAGAAAGGTCACAATCCCTATCCCAACATCACCAAATGTCACCACTAATCCATTACCTACGTATCAACCTCCACTAACCCTGAACATGGTTTCCAACACCTAATTACCATTGAACCCTGTATCTCTCATCCATCCCATCCAAGTCAAACCACCAAGTTATCCCATTGTCGGAATAGCTTTCACCGACGAAGTCTTCACCACAAGCTACAAGCCCTTCGAGCTAATCTTAGACGATACATACTGTCTATCCCCACCTCGTTACAGTAGTCCCGCATTCACTAGTTACTGTTGGCTCAAATGAACCCAAAAAGTCTTGTCTCTTTGATAGATGAAGATCCATACTTATTGACTAAAGAAGATGAGTCTTTCTCCCTCTCCTGCGATGAAGTTAAACATATGACCCGAGGAGGAAGAGTCTTTAAGCCACTAGAACTCCGTGTTGACAATCCTACAGCCTTGGCAAGAAAAAAAATAGATCCCATCAAAGAGAACATTGAAGAAGATGACTCTGTGATCAAGCAGTTGAAGAGATCAAGAGCCAATATCTCAGTTTGGGATTTACTCATGGCTTTTACTGCCCATAGGTGAAAGCGCCATCGATCCGAGGGATGCGCGGATCGCTTTTAACCTTTGAGGTTTGGGAGTCGCCACCTAGTTATTACGGTCTAGGAACAGATCATTGACTCTAAAAACAAAGAAAACTAATCTACAAAAAAAATTATGGGTCCGGGGATCACGTTACGATTTTGGAAGGTGTTAGCCACCAACCCCACCCAACAAACGCTGGTCACTACTAATTTTCAAATAAAACAGCATTGCTAAAAATATCCAATTAATAAAAAAATTAAATTTTTACCTTAACGAAGACAACGGTCTTATTCCCTCAGATATGGTAGAACTGCTCCTTGTACAATACTCCTCGCTTCGTTTTGTCGTTGGATTCGCTTCAAATTTCCAAGGCAAAGTATCTCTTTCTTAAATCTGAATTCTTCGGATTTTTTTATGGATTTCTAGGTGTTTTTGCAAGGCTTCTAAGTATTTTTCGAGCTAAAGTTGAGGTATGGGTGTTAGGTAAGGAGTTAGGACTTCAAAATCAGGGTTTATGGGAGGCTAGGGAAGCTTTTTGACCTACTTTTTCTAGGATTTATTTTTTATAGGAAAATAAGTTGTAAGGACCACTATTTATAGATTTTTTTTAGAGCTTGTTTAGATAGAGTTAGTGTCTAATTATAATTCTTTTAGAGATAGTTTATTATTTAATTATAATTATTTTAGGTAGTGTTAGTGTTTAATTATAATTGTTTTAGGTAGTGTTAGTGTTTAATTATAATTGTTTTAGGTAGAGTTATTATTTAATTATGATTGTTTTAAATAGAGTTATTATTTAATTAGGATTGCTTTAAGGTTTTGACTTTTAGTCTCACTTGATTGACTTTAAGATTTTGACTTTAGTCTTACTTGATAGACTTAAGATTTTGACTTTAGTCTTACTTGATTGACTTTAAGATCTTGACTTTAGTCTTACTTGATTGACTTTAATTTTGACTTTAGTCTTACTTTACATTAATTAATATTTTAATTATTAATTTCAGAATTTTTAATTATTAAAATTGTAAAATTACCGTTTTACCCTCCGAGATGATTTTTTGCGTTTTAAGTCGATTTTTGATGTTTTAGGATGTTTTGGAATTGATTTTTCGTAAAGAATTCAATGGGAATATTGGTTTGTGCTATTTATGAAAAAAAATTTATGAAATGGTAGTGAACTTTATTAGGGGCATTTTCATAATTTTGTCAAATTTTGTAAAAATTGACGAGAAGATTTATTTGGTTTTGATTTGTTATTTTATGTATTCGAATGGGTTTTCCTAAGCGTAATGTAAGCTCTAGGGATGTTTTGAAGTTAGGGGTATTTTGATAATTTAGTCATTTTTTTAATGATTTTTATCGTAAAATTTCTTTTTGTCAGCAAGATGATGATTACTACGTTTTTGGGTTATATTTTCTAGCGTAGTATGGTTTCTATAGTTTTATCAGTTCGAGATACCTCATCCAAATTTTTGAAACATATCTAGTAACAAATAAAGCATTGGAATAAACATCCATCATTGGGAACCGTTGCAATCGGATTGACGAGTTGATTAATCAGGCGAGTGCGAAAATGGCGTGTCTACAGGTACCCTTCTTTGGCAGAAGGTTGAAGCAAACTAGATAGTAAATCTATTTTGGTAGATAGTGCGATATCCGAATGCCAAAGCTAGTGACAGTTCATTTTGCCGCCTAATTTAGTAATTCGTCAAGATGTTCGGATCCTTAAAGATAAAACTCTCCCCGAACTGGAAAGTTGTCAGGTCCTTGAGCGCGAACTCTCACTGACAGTGCCAGATTCTTGAATTTTAGAAAATTCTCTTTGACTAATGAAACAAATGTGCACGTGTGTGCACTTGAAATCTAATATCAATCTCAATCCGAGTAAAACTGAGCAAAATCTGAGCAAAACATAAAATTTAGGAAAACCTGAGAAAAAATTTAACTTTAAACAAAACTTGAGAAAATTTTGATGTTTGAAAATATCTGAGCAAAAATTTGAGAAAAAGTTTAATGTTCTACTCTATCTATCTTAGGTGAAAGAGTAATGAATAATTTTTTTTTGTGAAAGTTGGGAATACTCTACCTACTCGGAGTGAAAGAATAATAAACTAATTTTTTTGGGAAGTTCTACTCTACCTACTCGGAGTGAAAGAGTAATGAACTAAACCTTTTGGGAGTCCTACTCTACCTGCCCAGGGTGAAAGAGTCATGAACTAATTTTTTTGGGAGTCCTACTCTACCTGCCCAGGGTGAAAGAGTAATGAACTAATTTTTTTTGAGGAAGTTCTACTCCATCTACTCGGAGTGAAAGAGTAATGAACTAATTTTTTTGGGAGTCATACTCTACCTACCCAAGGTGAAAGAGTAATGAACTAATTTTTTTTTAGAAGTTCTACTCTACCTACTCGGAGTGAAAGAGTAATGAACTAATTTTTTTTGGAGTCCTACTCTACCTGCTCGGCGTGAAAGAGTAATGAATTTTTTTTTGTGGAAGTTCTACTCTACTTACTCGGAGTGAAAGATTAATAAACTAATTTTTTTGGGAGTCCTACTTTACTTGCTCAGGGTAAAAGAGTAATGAACTAATTTTTTTTGGGAAGTTCTACTCTACTTACTCAAAGTGAAAGAGTAATGAACTAAGCTTTTTGGGAGTCCTACTCTACCTGCTCAGGGTGAAAGAGTAATGAACTAATTTTTTGGGAAGTTCTACTTTACCTACTCAAAGTGAAAAAGTAATGAACTAATTTTTTGGGAGTCCTACTTTACCTGCCCAGGGTGAAAGAGTAATGAACTAATTTTTTGGGAAGTTCTACTTTACCTACTCAAAGTGAAAAAGTAATGAACTAATTTTTTGGGAGTCCTACTTTACCTGCCCAGGGTGAAAGAGTAATGAACTAATTTTTTTAGAAAATTCTACTCTACCTACTCGGAGTGAAAGAGTAATGAACTAATTTTTTTGGGAGTCTTACTCTACCTGCCCAGGGTGAAAGAGTAATGAACTAATTTTTTTTGGGAAGTTCTACTCTACCTACTCGGAGTGAAAGAGTAATCCAATAAGCTTTTTGGGAGTCCTACTCTACCTGCCCAGGGTGAAAGAGTAATGAACTAATTTTTTGGGACGTTCTACTCTACCTACTCAGAGTGAAAAAGTAATGAACTAATTTTTTGGGAGTCCTACTCTACCTGCCTAGGGTGAAAGAGTAATGAACTAATTTTTTTGGAAAGTTCTACTCTACCTACTTGGAGTGAAAGAGTAATAAACTAATTTTTTTTTGGAGTCCTACTCTACCTGCCCAGGGTGAAAGAGTAATGAACTAATTTTTTTTGGGTTCTACTCTGCCTATTCGGAGTGAAAGAGTAATGAACTAAGCTTTTTGGGAGTCCTACTCTACCTGGTAAGGGTGAAAAAGTATTGAACCAATTTTTTGGGAAGTTCTACTTTACCTATTCGGAGTGAAAGAGTAATGAACTAATTTTTTGGGAGTCCTACTCTACCTGTCCAGGGTGAAAGAGTAATGAACTAATTTTTTCGAAAAGTTCTACTCTACCTACTCGGAGTGAAAGAGTAATAAACTAATTTTTCTGGGAATAAATGGGGGATTTAACCGCATTTGATTGTTTTTTTTAAATAAAAAATTGGACTTTATGAAGGTCCAATAAACATTTTAACTCTCTTTAAATCTTATGAGTTTTCAAAATTGCTATCAAGAAGGTTACCTTTAATTCAAAGTTAACCTTATCCTTTGGGGTTGAAATTGATTAGGCTTCAGAATCAAAATGCCCCTAGTTTGATAGGGAACATTGCACTGGGGATAATTGAACATAATTTGAAAACGAATGCCCTTAGTGTAAGGGGGGGAAACTGTACTCTTTAGAAAAAGGAGGTGCCCTTGTTATGAAAGTTTGAAATCCTTGATTACCACAAGCGCAATAAAGGTTTGACTTTTAATTTTGACTTTTTTATTGAAGATTTTGAGTCAGGCTCAAAGAAATTAGAACAAAATATTTCTTTCTGAAATTCATCATAGAATTTGTTCTTTCTCCCCGTCGGTTCGCTTAGGGACATGAAACTCTTCAGATCAATCATAGACGAGATACTTGTATCCATTGAGTCTATATTTGGTTCAAACTGTGTATTGAAACTTGATCATTCGGACTTCTGATGTTTTGGCTCGGACCACCTTTTCAGCTTCTCAACTCAATAGAGATTTTCTTTTATTTTTTGGTTGCTTTAAGTTTTGCCTAGATTGCCTTTTCAGGTTTTCAATCTAGCGAACATGCTCTAGCTTTTGCCTAGATCGTCTTTTTAGATTTTCGATCTAGCGAGCTTACAATTTTTTCTCTTTTCTTTGCTTTGATTGTTGCCAAGGTCGTCCTTTCATATTTTCAACCTTGTGAGCTTGCCCTAATTTTTGCCTAAGTTTCCCTTTTGGGTTTTCAACCTAGCAAGCTTCATTTTTCTTTTTCTTCCATTTTCTTGACTTTTTCGCACAGTACTTAGGAGGACTTTTATGGGTAGGTTTAGGACTGGGCATAAAAAGAAAAGAATTTTGAGGCTCAAAAACCTAAATGCCCCTTGTGTGGCATTTCCTTTTAAATTGTTTTCTTTTCTTCTTGAATTTTCTTCCCCATTTTGGATGATATTTTTTTTTTCTTTTGAATTTTTTTTCTTTTTAGATTTTTTCTTTGTCGGGGAATCTATTTTTTTATTTTGATGTGGTCGGGCCTGAAGTAACTTCTCAGGTTGCCTACATACCCCAGAATTTTCGAATCAAACCAAGACGTAGTTCGAATTTTTCCTTCCCCTAGGTTAGGTGATCGGGTTGAGAAAGAAAAAATGTATTTTTTTTTAAAAAAAACTACAAAGGGCTGAGAAAGGAGATAATGAACTAGGTAGTAGGAAAATTGATTCAGCCAAAAATGACGCCCTTAAATATAGTACCGCTTGATCTGATTAAGGTTGGTTGACTCTGGTAGTTCAATTCTATCATGATCTTGAAGTCAGACGGTTGAATCATTGACTTGTAAGTGGCGAATTTTGATTTTCTTGTCAAACGTATGAGTGACTCTTCTCTGATAAGTTTACATTTGGTACAGAACTTCTAAGTTTTTTTTCTTTGATCAGGTTTACTTCTTCATACTGTTGACGAACCCAATCTGTTTCTAACAATTGATTTTCTATCAAGACCTTGAGATATGTGATTTCCATTTTAACTATTAACTCTGCTTCCATATCATATACTAGGGAGTCGGGAATAACTCCAATGGAAGACTGATATGCCCATAGTGTTAATGGTAACTTCTCTGACGGATCTTGGTGCGATTGACACATTTTCCTGATGATTATCTTGAGATTTTTTTTATTGACTGTTTCAACCTTTCCATTAGTCTGAGAATGTGGGGAGATGATTTGTGATGTCGAATCTTGAACTTTGAACACGGAGTAATGACCTAAGCTTTGAAGTACGACCCATTATCAGATATCAGCTCAAAAGGTACCCCATATAGACTGATAACATGTGCTTAAATGAATTTTTCAACTCGAGATGTAGTGGGGATAACACTAATATATTTTCTAACATCTTCTTAGATTCCATTGATATAGACAAGTATCTATTCTGTGTTGAACAACACCCAAGCTTGTACCTAACATGCCCTCATATGATCACACGAACAAGTCTTTTGAAATTTCTGAGTAAATTCATTATCCTCTCGTGTTCCTCTAGGGATAAGATAGTTTCTATCTGAATTTCTTGAAAATTATTTTTTATTCTAAGGTTCAATGACTTTTGTTTTCTGATTGAAAGTTGTTGAACCTGACCCTTATCTTCTTGTTCAAGGGAAAAATATATCCTTGAAGTTAGATTATTAGTTAATTCATTAATGCACTCGAGGCATTCAAAAATTTCCTTTATCCGATCAATTTCAGATAGGGCGACAGACACCTCTATAAACTCGATAAACTAACTCGACTTAACAGGAAAAGAGTAGACTCAATCTAAAAAAAACATAACCTTGTTGAAAAAAAAAGAACTCGAGCCAACCCAAATGACTCATGAAAACTTAAGACAAGTACCCACACGAGTTTGATTAGGACTGAGGACTGAGATATTGCTTACAACCGATAGGATTGAAGCACTATGACATTTAGGGAACAACCAGGCGATGTTGAGAAATTATGAGGTCATTTCTGACTATTGACTTGATATTGACGTTTGTTCTAACTGACCGGACTTATAACCCTAACTAAATGATGGATGATTGAGCTTAGGTACAATGATAATCCTTAAACCTCATTGAAGGTGAATTTAATCAATTCCAGTATTACCCCCTTGATAATATTTTAAATAAATCCTGAAAATTCATGCAATGATTATTCAGAAGGAAAATAATTCTATTGCACTCTTCAAAATTATTGACAAATAATGTTTTCATTGAATACAACTTTCACAAATCTGATTATTTTTTGTTCTTTTTAGAAAAATACATTTTAGTAATTTTTCAAAGTCCATGCAAAAAAGAAAATTTTCACGGTTCATACAAAAATATATCTTTTGTAAATCATTTTTCCTTCTTTTTCTTTTCTTTTAGAAAATATTTTTTCTGAAAAATACTTTTCTTTTGGAAAACATTTTTCTTCTTTTAAAATGGGTTAAAACCCGAACTTAGAAAAAAATTTGATTTCCATTTTGATTTAAATGGATTCTTTATTGGGTTGGTGCACCCATTTTAATAAAGTAAAACAAAAAATTTTAATCATTGAGGACAACCATACATTCTGATCTCATCATTCACATACATTCTGATCTCATCATTCACATACATTTATCATTCACAAGGTTCCATTCAATAAACAACTCGGGAACACCCACGATAAGTTCGAGTCGTGACCTATAGGGAGGTTTCTAGACTCTAGATTCACTACGTGCAATGCAATTTATCTAGCCACCCTTGCCCAAGTACACCTATATGCCTCTCGATACGTGGTGACTTGGTTTGATATATCGTATAGGTGATAATCCAAAACTTCAACTCACTTCTTTAAAGCCAAAAGCAGCCAGTTTAATCCCCAGATCAGAGGTGGCGCGCGATGCTTGAGCAAAGGCACTCTTAAATCACCTCTTTTCTATAATAGATGTAGTCTATCCTCCTAGTACCGTAGTACATCGGAGCAGGATCTCGCTTAGGTATTGGTTTGACCAAGAAGTGCAGTTGATGTACTTGGATCATCTTTGATATACCTATGAGTACGAGTCAAGAGTTGTAGCTTTCATAAATGGTTTGGCATCCCACAAGGGGACCGACCACGTACAAGTACTACGTTGGCAAATGGGACATGTGACCGTGTGACTCACAATAGGTCAAAGGCTCAGGTCGCTCCAGCCTGGGTGCATCGATATACCTTTCAGAGTGACCTGATCAGAAGGTATTGATGTCCCAGTTTGATATACCCTAAGGTACGTGACTGGAGTTGTGATTTTCATGAATGACGTCGCATCTCCGAAGAGACTGGACCACGTACTAGTGCCACGTTGACTATATTGGGACATGCAAGCGTGCAAAACAGTAAACGTGTATGTGATGTGTGCAAAACAGGGTGGGGTGTGCCCGGGACGTTTTTTGAACAAATGGGCCCATGGGCCTGATCATATTATCTCAACATGGGTACTACATGAATATTAATCAAAATAATATAAAACCCATCACATCGGAATTAAGATCAAAGCAAACACATCAAAAATATATATGTAGAGATCATGGCAGAGTAGATAGGCAATCAATCAGGATATCAAAAATAATCAATCATATCTAACATTGAAACATGCATAATATATATATTTTTTTCCATGGTCCAATCAATGATTGCTTTTGGGTGATCCAAAATAAATTGACACTTTAATGAATATTGAATCGAGAATAAGATGATAGTTGTTGAGATGGGGAGATGCCTTTTTTTTTTTAATTTTTTTTTTTTTTTTGTTGAGAAACATGCCAAACAAATCCTTTGAGGACATGGGCTAACTTGACAAACTCATAAGATTTCAAATTTAACTAAGAGTCATTAGGCCAACGTGGTTCGTTGCATCGATAATCCAATACCATAGTCTTTTAGATTTGACAGAAAAGACTTGGACCAACAGAGAAAAATTTTAAAAATGAGAAATTTAGGTCCAAGGTTTTGAAAATGAGTAATTATGAAATTTCAAATTTAAAAAAATCTTCTTGAAATTTTTTCCTTAAAAATTTTTAGAACTTCATCCGCCACAAGCACGTGGCGTTGGATCATCTTTTTGAGTGCCACGTGGTGAGATCAATGACTCTTAGTAAGAAAGGAATCTTACTAAGTTAGTAAGATTAGCCTATTCCTTTTTTTTCTAAAATAATTATGCAACAAAGTTTTTATTTTTTACTTTTTGTTGCTGCCAGCAATACTCAAACTCGTTTAAAAAAACTTTCTTTGATTGTTAACTATCACAACATGCTGCCAACAACGCCAATGGAAAAGATGCTTATTACATAAGGAATTTCAAAACTCAAAATTATAAACTCCATTCGAATGGACTAAAAATGATCAGAGACACGCAAAAACTAATAAGAAATAGACATGGATTCCATGAGCCATTTGAGATGATATTACAATCCCATCATTAAGTCAATTTTAGCAACCATAAAGATAAAACTCTTATAGCAGTCTTCTAGAGTACTAAACAAACTCTTATAGAACTTCAACTTTTCTTTTCCCTTTTTTTTTTAAATATTGCTGGCAGCAACATTGGCTTAAAAGTGAAATACTTGAATATAAATCCATAGTAAAAATTGGTCCATAACGACTCTCAACCAACACATAAGATCATTATTTCTGGCGCAGAGAGGGCTGCCATAGATGTCTCTGTTTTATTTTTTATTTAAAAAAAAAAAAAAACTATTGAAAATCAAACCCAAAAAACAAAATTTTTCCATACCAATCCGTTGGCTATCAAAGAAAGAGTTTGTGACCATCGATGGCGTGTTGGTATGAATATCGATTTGTTTTATGAAGATTTTATATAACCCGAGCCAAATCTCTGTAATTCGCCTAAAACTTAATCCATTTAAGAGGGACGACAGAATCTCACTAATCATAGTTGGGTTATTTTCAATTTACGAATGTTATGTCCAAAAAATCTATGATGTCATTACAGCACTCAATCAAGCAAAAATACTTTAATTTACATCATTGACTAGTGTTCGATTTATGCTGCCATTACAGGCCCCAAATTGAGGTCAGATTCGAAGGATAAAACATTGCTTAATGCTGCCATTGCAGCACTCAATTTGGAGGTCAGATTCGATGAAAACAACATTGATTCATGTCCAATCGATGCTACCATTGCAGCACACAATCTGAGGTCAGATTCGAGGAAATTAAATTGCTTCACAACGTTGATTGGTGACCAATCTTATGTTGTTATTGCAGAACCTAATTTGAGGTTAGATCAAATAAAGCAAATCGGTTCACAACATCGGTTGGTGACTAATCTATGTTGCTGTTGCAACACTCACCTTGAAGTCAAATTCGAAGGATATAACATGGATTAATGTTGCCAACGCAGCACTCAATTTGGGGTTCGGATTCGAAGAAAAAAAAACAAACTCAAAAAAAGAAAATTTTATTTTTATCACCCGGATGGTCTTGATGTTATAGAAATTAGAATTAACTATTTAATTTGTCTCTCTGTTTTTTTTTTTTAAACTCATGAACTCCGAAGTACCCATTGATGAACATTCTAACCAAGTCGATGAATTGGAGGGTCGCTGGTTTGGTGGAGAAGGAAGAAGTAAGAGAGAGAGAGAGAGATAGAGGACGTTCTCTCTTTTGCTGTCTTCTTCTCTTCTTATTGAAGAAGATGACAAAAATAAAAACATTTTTTGTATGGCACACCAGCCCTTTTTTAGTAAAAACGCTGCTGCGTTTTAACAAAAAAAAAAATGTTATTGTTTTTTTTTATAAAACATTGCTGCCCTTAACAGCACATTAAAAAAAACACACATCAGCCCCTCTCTCTTTTTTTTTTTTTAAATGTTGCTGCCCCTTAACAGCACATTAAAAAAACTATTTATTATTATTATTTTTTAAACGTTGCTACCCCTTAACAGTACAAAAATTTAACACACCAGCCCCCTTTTTCTTTAAAAAAATAACTATCAAAGGATAGATCATCGTACGCTTAATGAATATTAAAAAGAGAGAAAAAAAATTAAAAATTATCTTATTTTATTTATTTATTTTTAAAAATCGACAACCTCCATGCATTAACAATCATTAATCCATCTTGAACAAACCGATTTCTTGAAATCCTTCACCATTTATGGTCACCTTAAGTAACTTTCGATTGAACCATAGAAAATCATATACCAAATCAACGCACTCAAAATCGAACCGAATAATTAATGATTGGACCAACAAGTATAATATAAAAAAATCGATAAACAAACGATAAAAAGAAACTAACTAAAAAATAAATAAATAAAAAATTAGGTCATTGGCAATGTTCTCATACTTGGGATTTTTCAAGTCTGATCCTTAATAGTTTCCCAGTGGAGTCGTCACTGAAACCGCCCTCGATCCGCGGGGTGCGCAGATCCACTTTAGTCTTACTTGATAGACTTAAGATTTTGACTTTAGTCTTACTTGATTGACTTTAATATCTTGACTTTAGTCTTACTTGATTGACTTTAAGATCTTGACCTTAGTCTTACTTGATTGACTTTAAGATTGACTTTAGTCTTACTTGATTGATTTTAATTTCTTGACTTTAGTCTTACTTGATTGACTTTAAGATCTTGATTTTAGACTTACTTGCTTGACTTTAATTTAGACTTTAGTCTTACTTTACATTAATTAATGTTTTAATTATTAATTTCAGAATTTTTAATTATTAAAATTATAAAATTATCGTTTTACCCTCGGAGAGGATTTTTTGCGTTTTAAGTCAATTTTTTATGTTCTAGGATGTTTTGAAATCGATTTTTCATAAAGAATTCAATGGGAATATTGGTTTGTGTCATTTATGAAATTTGTTTTACAAAATGATAGTGAACTTTATGAGGGGCATTTCCGTAATTTTTGTCAAATTTTGTGAAAATTGGCGAGATGATTTATTTGATTTCAATTTGTTATGTTATGTATTCGAATGGGTTTTCCTAAGCATAATGTAAGCTCTAGGGATGTTTTGAGGTTAGGGGTATTTTGGTAATTTAGTCATTTTTTTAGTGATTTTTATCGTAAAACTTCTTTTTGTCGGCAAGATGATGATTACTACGTTTTTGGGGTATATTTTTATAGTGTAGTGTAGTTTCTATAATTTTATCAGTTCGAGATACCTCATCCGAATTTCTGAAACATATCTAGTAACAAATAAAGCATTGGAATAAACATCCATAATTGGGAACCGTTACAATCGGGTTGACGAGTTGATTAATCAGGCGAGTGCAAAAATGGGGTGTCTACAATAGGGAGGCTGTTCTCAAAGCACTAAACACAGTCCAAGTCTCCCTTGATACTTCTCCAGTTAGTTGACCACTATAGTAGGGGCGACTTATGTAGAGAACATTTTATCTTTCTCAGACTCAGATCTCCTAAGAGAGGGAGCAAGCCATAATAAGCCGTTACACATCACAGTCGACTGCAACAGGATGAGGGTACCTCTAGTATTAATTGATAATGGGAGTGCACTGAATGTTTGTCCTTTGAAGACTACTACTTGCATTGGTTTTAAAACTGAAGACCTCAAGTCAACCAATCAAGGTGTCGGGGCATATGATAACACCAAGAGGAACGTACTGGGAATTTTACACCTCCGATTGTCCACAGGCATAGCTGAATTTCCTGTAGAATTTTAGGTTATAGACATCCAGTCTTTTTTTAATATGAAATTGTGGGAATTAGAAATAGTACCAAAGCTAAGAATGAGTCGTTGCTTGAGATTCAGTCAGAACAACAGGGGATAGAGCTTAGTGGGTTCGAATTTGAGAAGATTTGCTCAGTTCAATGGGATCACCCCATGAAAGAATATTTCCCTATTGAAAATACCTCCAATTTCTATATGGCTAACATATTTAAGAACATGAGATTTTTTTCCTGGTATGGGCCTAAATCGCAAGCTATAAGGTATTAAAGAGACACCCTTGATTAAAGAAGTCATCGGAACATTCGGGTTAGGATATGAACCTACTAAGAAAGATTGGGCCCAATATTGGAAGATGAAATGGGATAAGGCAAGTGCAAAGAGGCAAGGGCGCACCACGGATCTGATTAAAATGAAATTGTATCATAAAACCCATAATGGATATTTTGTGAAAAAATGAGAAGACTTTCGTTACTCTGGGTTCCCAAAGCCATTTATTGATCACATCACGGGTACTCGTCTGCCGGGGTTTGAAATCTTCTTTGGTATAGATTAGCCTGAAAAGGAAGCAAGCACAGAAGCGAAAGAAAAAGAAGTTGAAAACTAGCAACTCAACCTAGATTCTCTCAACATTGATCAGTTGTTCATTGAAGATCATAGTGTCTTAGTGTTGTCGATTGAGAAGGGGACCCCAAATCCTCAGTCTGTAATCAAACCCGCGGTCGGGTTTCTAGCTAATTATCATATAATGAGTCTTCTGTTACATGTCAAGACTGGTTCTGTCAATCCTATTAGTCTTGTTCAATCCAACATGTCTGGTAAGTCCTTTATTTCTGTTGATTCAAGTAAGTTAATTGTTTTTGCTGAGTCAAGTGAGTCTGTTATTTCTAGTGAGTCTGTTATTCCTACTGAGTCAAGTGAGTCTATTAAGTCTGCAATGAGTCCTATTACCCCATCTGTTTTCAATGAAATGAAAGAAATTGTTGATTACCCTGAATGCAATGATAATTTAACTAATAATCTAGCTTCGAAGGGAGAATCTTCTGACGAAGAACCTCCCCCTAAAATAATCAAATTACTTGAACTAGAAAATGAACGTCAGGATCAACCTCTAATAGAGGAAGTAGAGGTTATCAACCTCGAAACAAAAGAAAGTCCTAAAGAGATTCAGATTGGGATCACCTTATCCCCCGATGAACGCAAAGGGATAATAGACTTGCTCAGAAAGTTCAAAAACTTGTTCGCGTGGTCTTACGAGGACATGCCGGGAGTAAGCACAGATATTGTTCAACATCGGATTCCATTATATCCTGATGCTCGACCAATTAAGCAGAAACTTCGACGTATGAAGCCGGAATGGACTCTAAAGATTAAAGAAGAAATTACAAAGTAGATTAACGATGGATTTTTGGAAGTAGTAGAGTACCCTGAGTGGATTTCTAATGTTGTCCCAATGTCTAAAAAGGATGAAAAAGTCAGAATGTGTGTGGACTTTAGAGACCTAAACAAAGCAAGTCCAAAAGATAGTTTTCCTTTACCACACATAGATGTTCTAGTAGATAGTACGGCGAGGCACGCGTTGCTATCTTTCATGGATAATTTTTCAGGGTACAATCAGATAAAAATGGATCCTCGAGATATGCAAAAAACGTCATTCATCACACAGTAGGGAACCTTTTGCTACTAGGTTATGCCTTTTGGTCTGAAGATCGCTGGAGCTACTTATCAAAGAGCAACCACGACTTTACTTCACGACATGATACACAATGAAGTCGAAGTTTATGTAGATGATATGATAGTCAAGTCTAAGGAATGACTAGGACATGTCACTACACTGGAAAAGTTTCTCATAAGGATTCAAAAGTACCAACTCCGACTCAACCCACAGAAATATATATTTTGAGTAACTTCTGGAAAATTGTTAGGATTTGTGGTTAGTCAAAGAGGAATCGAAGTAGACCCTGGGAAGATTAAAGATATCCACGAAATGCCACCGCTTGAGACTAAAAAGAAGATTTGAGGTTTTTTAGGCAGAATCCAGTATGTCAACAGATTCATCGCTCAGTTCACCAATGTCTGTGAACCTATTTTCAAGCTTCTCAAGAAAAATGAGCCAACAATTTAGAATGAATAATGTCAAAAGGCCTTCGATCAAGTCAAATAATACCTTTTAAACCCACCTATTTTGGTTTCACCTATACCGGGTGAACCACTTCTTCTTTATCTATCAGTCACAGAAGATCTATGGGATGTATGCTTGCACAATATGACAAAGATAATCGCAAACAAAGGGCAATCTACTATATCAGCAAAAAGATGTTAGAGTATGAACGAAAGTATTCAGCCCTCGAAAAAACTTGTTTGACACTGGTATGGGCTACTCAGAGACTTCGGCACTATATGCTATATCATTCAATTATTTAGTTATCTTGGATGGATCCTCTCAAATATCTCTTTGAGAAATCGTCACTGATAAGGAGAACCGCACGATAGCTGTTGTTGTTATCAGAATTTGACACCACGCATATTACGCAGAAATCTATCAAGGGGAGAGCTGTGATAAAATATTTGGTAGATCATCCAATGGTAGAATGAGTAAGGCATATTGATCAGTTCCCAGATGAGAATATCTTACATGTTGACGAAGAGCCGCAGAATCAAACATGGCAGTTATACTTTGATGGAGCCGTCAATTAGAATGGGTATGGAATAGGGGCAGTTCTATTTTCTCCTAAAGGATGTCACATTCCGATTGTTATTAAGTTAGCCTTCGCTAATACCAATAATACAGCTGAATATGAAGCATGCATCGCTGGACTCGAAGCTGCTTTGAATTTAGGTATCGCGAAAATTAAATTTTTTGGGGATTCAGCCTTGGTCAGTCGTTTGAAGAATGGAAAACTAGAGATGAAAAGTTGAAGCCTTATCATGAATATTTATAAAACTTAGTGAGTAAGTTTAAAGTTATCCTATTCTAGTACCTGTCAAGGGAAGATAATAGATTTGCTGACGTGTTAGCCACTCTCTCTTCAATGATCCATTTGCCCCCTGGCATAGAGTTGAGGCCTATCACTATCGAAGTCAAGGACAAACCTACATATTGCTATCAGATCAACATTGCTACTCGACTACCTGATGGAAAGTCGTGGTATACAGACATCAAAAAAGTGTTGAAAAAACAAGAATTCTCGAAAGAAGCATCGATGAAGGAATGACAAACCCTACTAAGATTAACTTCTTAGTTTATCCTGTGCGCAGGAAGTTTATACAAAAGGTCTTATGATGGGATTCATTTTTCATGTGTTGATAAAGATCAAGCTGAACAGATAATAATTGAACTACATTTGGGAGACTGTAGTCTTCACATGAGTGGGAAAATGTTAGCCAAGAGAATTATGAGACAAGGGTATTATTGGCCCACGATGGAAACAAATTGTCATCACATGGTCAATACCTGCCACAAATGTCAAATACATGGAAATCTCATACACGTGCCACCTTCCAAATTAGTTGGTTTGACTTCACTGTGGCCATTTTTAGTTTGGGGAATTCATATTATTGGTAAAATCTCACTCAAAGCATCAAACGGGCACGAGTACATTCCAGTTGCTATCAATTATTTTACCAAGTGGGTCGAAGCCTCTTCTTATGTTGTCTTCACTTCCTCCCGGGTTGCAAAGTTTATTCAAGCAAATATCATCAATCGATATGGGGTACCTCTAGAACTGATCACTGATAACGGGTCCCACTTCAAAGCTGAGGTTATTACATTGTGTTCGAAGTTCAAAATCACACATCATAAATCATCTCCTTACCGTCTTCAAACCAATTGAATAGTTCAAGCAGCCAATAAGAATCTTAAGACAATCATCAGGAAAATGTGTCAATCACAATGGGATTGGTCATAAAAATTGTCGTTTGCGCTATTGGCATATCGAACTTCAATTCGATCTTCCACTGAAGCTACTCCCTACTCCTCAGTGTATGGCATGGAAGTAGTCTTGCCAGTTAAAATGAAAATCCCATCTCTCAGGGTATTGTTGGAAAATTAGTTGTCAGAAGTAGATTGGGTTCGTCAACGGTATGAAGAATTAAATTTGATTGAAGAAAAATGACTAAGAGCTCTGTACCACAAGCAGACTTATCAAAGAAGAGTCGCCCGTGCGTTTAACAAAAACATTAAGGCCTGTCATTTACAAGTCGGGGATTTAGTACTCAAAGATAATTGGGCACCTATCTTTGACCCTAGAGGAAAGTTCAAGCCAAATTGGGGATGTCTGTTCATCATCAAAGAAATATTACCAGGAAAATCTGTCAGACTTCAAGATTATGATGGAATCGAATTACTAGAACCAACCAACCTTGACCAGATCAAGCGGTACTACAATTAAGGAGGCCATCTTTGGCTAAATCAATTTTATTATTACCTAGTTCAATATCTCCTTTCACAGCCCTTTGCAACTTTTTCAAAAAAAAATATCTTTTTCTTTCTCAGCATGATCACCTAAACTAGGGGAGGAAAAAATTTGAACTACGTTTTAGTCTGATCCCAAAATTCTGGGGTACGTAGGTAACCTGGGAAGTTACTTCAAGCCCGACCACATCAAAATAAAAAAAATAGATTTCCCTACAAAAATAAAAAAAAATATTATCAAAATGGGAAAGAAAATTCAAGGAAAAAGATAAACTTTAAGAGAAAATGTTATACAAGGGGCATTCGATTTTTTTTTTAGCCTCAAAATTCCTTTCTTTTTAAACCTAGTCCTAAACATACTTATGAAAGTCCTCTTGAGTACCGTGCGAAAAAGTCAAGGAAAGTAACAAAGCATAATCAGATAGTAATTCCAGAAGTTCAGAAGGAAAAAAAGAAGAAAAAAGCCTACTAGGTTTAAAACTCGAAAAGGGCGACTTAGGCAAAAATTAAGGCAAAGCTCGCAAGGTTGAAAATTCGAAAGAACGACTTTGGCAACAATCAGAGCAAAGAAAAAAAGAAAAGAAAGTTCGCTAGATCAAAAATCTGAAAAAGTGATCTAGGCAAAAGCTAGAACATGCTCGCTAGTTTGAAAACCTCAAAAAGGCAATCTAGGCAAAAGTTAGAGCAACAAAGAAAAACAGAAGAAAATCTTCATAGAGTTGAAAAGCTAAAAGGCGGTTCGAGCCGAAATATCTAAAGTCCGAATGATCAAAACCAGACAATGACTCAGAAGCCACAAGTATCTTGTCTACGATTGATCTAAATTTTTTTTACTTCCCTAAGTGAACCAAGGGGGAGAAGGGTGAATTCTGTAGTGAATCTCAAAATGAAATATTTTGTTCTCTTGAGCCTGACTCGACATCTTCAATATAAAAAGTCAAAATCAAAAGTTAAATCTTTATTGCGCTTGTGGTAATGAAATATTTCACACCTTCGTAACAAGGGGCACTTCCCTTTTTTCTATAGCGTGTATTTTTCCCCATACACTAGGGGCATTTAAAAAAATAAAAACTGTATTCAGTGCAGTGCTTCCTATCAAACTATGGGCATTTTTTTCTCGAGCTTGATCAATGTTAATCCTAAAAGATAATGGGAACCCCGAATTTAAGGTTACCCTCTTGATAATTTTTTTTTTAAACCTTTGAGGTTCAAACAGAAGCGTTTCTGATCTCATATTTTATTTTTCCTAGAAATTAACTCATTACCCTTTCGCATAGAATAGGAGATAAGGCATTTTTTCTTTCCCAGATTCATATTCCTTCCCATATTTATTCATTCTTTCTCAGATTCTTTCCCAGATTTATTCATTCTTTCTCAGATTTATTCATTCTTTCTCAGATTTATCCATTATTTCCTAGATTCATTCATTATCTCTCAAATTTATTCCATCATCGAGGGTTTTCTCGGAATTATGCTCAGTTTATGCTCAGATACTGCCGAGAGTTTTCTTAGAATTATGCTCAGATTATGCTCCATTTATGCTCAAATACCGTCGAAGATTTTCTCAAAATTATGCTCAGATATCGCCAAGGGTTTTCTCGGAATTATGCTTAAATTATGCTCAAATACCGCCGAGGGTTTTCTCAGAATTATGCTCAGATACCGCTGAGGATTTTCTCAGAATTATGCTCATATGTCACCGAGGGTTTTCTTGGAATTATGCTTAGTTTATACTCAGTTTATGCTTAGATTATGCTTAGTTTATATTCAGATTATGCTCAATTATACTAAGATTTTATTCAGTTTTTACTTAGACCCTCTGAGATTTATCTCAGATTTCAAGTACACACACTTGCACATTTTTAGTCAGGCAGAATTTTCGAAAATTTAGGAATTTGACACCATCAGTGAGAGCTCACGCTCGAGGACCTGACAACTTTTTAGTTCAGGAAGAGTTTTACCTTCAAGGATCTGAACGCCTCGATGAATTGCTAAATCAAGCTGTAAAATGAACTATCACTAGCTTTGGCATTCGGATATCGCACTATCTACTAAAATAAATTCGCTATCTAGTTTGCTTCATCCTTCTACCAAAGAGGGGCATCTGTAGACACCCCATTTTTGCATTCACCTGATTAATCAACTCATCTATCTGATTGCGACGGTTTCCAATGATAGATGAATATTTCAATGCTCTATTTTGTTGTTAGATATGTTTCAGAAATTCGAATGACGTATCTCAAAGTAACAAAACTATAGAAACGACGCTACACTAGAAAAATATAACCCTAAAAACATAGAAATCATCATTTTTACAGACAAAAAGAAGTTTTACGATAAAAATAACTAAAAAATGACTAAATTACCAAAATACCCATAATATCTAAACATCCTTAGAGCCCCCCTTATGCTTAGGAAAACCCTTTCGAACACATAAAATAACAAAGTGAAAGTAAATATTTCGTCAATTTTTACCAAATTGGATAAAATTATGAAAATGCCCCTCATAAGAGATCTAAAGCGGATCTGAAATGATTGTCAACCCTTAAGAGGGGTATTTTTGTAATTTTGTCGAATTTGGTGAAAATTGGCGAAATGTTTTATTTTATTTTGTTGTTTTATGTGTTTGAATATGTTTTCCTAAGCATAAGGGGGCTATAAAGATGTTTTGAAATTAGGGGTATTTTGGTAATTTAGTCATTTTTTAGTGATTTTTTTCGTAAAGCTTCTTTTTATCTGCAAGATGATGATTTCTATGTTTTTAAAATTATATTTTCCAAGTGTATCGTGGTTTTTACATTTTTATTAGTTTGAGATACCTCATCAGAATTTCTGAAACATGTCTAGCAACAAAGTAGAGCATTTGAATATCGCTCATCATTGGGAACCGTCGCAATCTGGTTGACG
The DNA here is from genome assembly GCF_017979445.1 of Akebia trifoliata. Taxonomy (NCBI): domain Eukaryota; kingdom Viridiplantae; phylum Streptophyta; class Magnoliopsida; order Ranunculales; family Lardizabalaceae; genus Akebia; species Akebia trifoliata. The sequence continues at coordinate 29,657,005 of NC_141377.1, forward strand.
AGTTGATTAATCAGGCGAGTGCAAAAATGGGGTGTCTACAGATGCCCCTCTTTGGCAGAGAGTTGAAGCAAACTAAATAGCAAATCTATTTCGATAGATAGTACGATATCCGAATGCCAAAGCTACTGACAGTTCATTTTGCAACCTGATTTAGTAATTCATCGAGGCGTTTAGATCTTTGAGGGTAAAACTCTCCCCGAACTAAAGAAATGTCATGTCCTGGAGTACGAGCTCTCACTGACGGTGTCAGATCATTGAATTAGAGAATTCTCCCTGACTAAAAAAATACAAGTGTGTGTATTTGAAAAATGAGTCAAATCTGAGCATAAATTAAGCAAAATCTTAGGATAACTGAGCATAATCCGAGTAAGCCCTCGATGGCAACTGGCTGAGCATAATTTGAGAAAACCCTCGACGGCAACTGGCTGAGAATAATTCAAGAAAAGCTTCGGTGGCAACTAGCTGAGCATAATCCGAGAAAACCCTCAACGACAACTAGCTAAGTATAATCCGAGAGACCCTCGGTGGTAACTGGCTGAGCATAATCCGAGAAAACCCTCGGCGGCAACTGGTTGAGCATAATCCGAGAAAACCTTCGATGGTAACTGGCTGAGCAAAATCTGAGAAAATCCTCGATGGCAACTGACTGAGCATAATCTGAGAAAACCCTCGATGGCAACTAGTTGAGTATAATCCAAGAAAATCCCCAGTGGCAACTAGCTGAACATAATCCGAGAAACCCTCGGTGGCAACTGATTGAGCATAATCCGAGAAAACCCTCGGTGGTAACCAGCTGAGCATAATCCGAGAAACCCTCGGTGGTAATTGGCTGAGCAAAATCCGAGAAAGTCCTCAGCGACAACTGGCTGAACATAATTCGAGAAATCCTCGGTGGTAACTGGCTGAGCAAAATTCGAGAAAATCCTCGGCAACAACTGGCTAAGCATAATCCGAGAAAATCCTCGGTGGTAAATGGCTGAGCAAAATCCGAGAAAATCCGAGGTGGCAACTAGCTGAGCATAATCCGAGAAACCCTCGGTGGTAACTGGTTGAGCATAATCCGAGAAAACCCTCGGTGGCAACTGGCTGAGCATAATCCGAGAAAACCTTCGGCGGCAACTGGCTTAGCATAATTCAAAAAAGCGTTCAGCAACTTCTGCCTAAGTAAAACTGACTGAGTAAAATCTGAGATAACCCTTGGCGGCATCTGGATGAGTAAAACTAGGAATGAATGAATGAATCTATGAAAGAATGATTGAAAATGAATCTGGAAAAGAATGATTGAAAATGAATTTGGAAAATGATGATTGAATATGGGAATGAATAGATCTAGGAAAGAATGATTGAAAATGAATCTGGAAAAGAATGATTGAATCTGAGAATGAATAGATCTGGGAAAGAATGATTGAAAATGAATCTGAAAAAGAATGATTGAATCTAGGAATGAATAAATTTGGAAAATAATTAATGAACTTGAGAACAAATCTAGGAAATAATGAATAAATCAGGGAAAGAATGAATGAATTTGAAAACAATTTTGAGTAGAATAAAACTTAAAGGTTGAGAAAACCTCTAGGAAAAATCTGAGTTATCAACGAGTTTAACGATATTTTTATCCCCAAACAAAAAATTGAATAAACGCTAATGAAAAGAAAGTTTTTTTTTAAAAAAAAAACCTTGAAAACTTCTGTTCAAAACATATTAGGCATCTAATTTTCTTTGGGCACATGTTCCAAATCAATCTTTAAATCAGAATTTCTTTCTTTTTAATAAACCTGATTTAAAAATATTTGAATTTATTGAGATGGTTAATTTTTATTAAGTCAAGATTGTTCAACAGACAACTTGAACACATGAACCATAACAAGAACTTCTACGACTGAGATAAAAAATACCCTTATTTAAATATGAGAAAGAATAAACAAACATGCTTGACTCAAATGACATCATCCTTTGAAGTTCTGAGACTCTTAAGAACATCATATGTGCAACTTTGAATAGATGAACATTGTTTGAAAAACTCAAAATTTGATGAACATTGAAAGTTTGGATTTTTCTTTCGAAGTTTGAAATTAATCTGTCTTTCTCCCTTTCAGATCATTTAATCAGATGAACATTCATTCGAAAATCAAAAATGATTTCGATATCTTCTGAGTTTTTATCAACTTTGATTTTGATATTGTCCTTCGTCTGATCTTTCTATTGCGGCACAAACCTTGAAGGAAGTTTCTTAGATTCTCCTATTGTTCTTTTCTTTGATGGTGCCTTAACTTTTGCTTAGATTGCCCTTCTGGATTTTCAATCTAGCAGGCTAGGAAAATTTTATTTTATTTTTTTATATGCTCTTATTTTTTCTTAGACCACCCTTCCGGATTTTCAACCTAACGAGCTTTGATTTGTTTCTTTTTGCATTGACTTTTGCCTAACTCGCCCTTGCGGATTTTAAACCTAACAGGCTTTTACTTTTCTTTTCTGAGAGATCCTTATTGGCGATAGCACGAACTTCCCTTGACCATTTTGTGCAATACCCAAGAGGACTTTTTAGGTTGGCTTAGGAGGGTTTAGAAAGAAAGGATATATGGTTTAAGATCCAAAAAAATGCCCCTAGTCTAATATACTCTCCATTTCTAAGTAACTTTTTTTTAAAATGCTTCTAGTTTAGCATTCTTGATTTTCTTTCTTCTATACTTTGGAAGAAAGATTTTTCTTTGAAAAATACTCCCTTCTTTATTCATTTTTTCTTTGTATTTATTTTGGGAGTATAGATCATTTTTTTTGTAGACCGGACCTGAAGTAACTTCTCAATTTGCCTACGTACCCCAATTTAGTTTGGGATCAAGTCTAAACGTAGTTCAAAATACCCTTCCCTAGGTTGGTTGGTTGGTGTGGTTTAGAAAAAAAATGGTTATCTTTTCATATTGGATAAAAGGGCTAGCAAAGGAAAATATTTTTGAAAAATGGTGAGATTGAGAAAAGTGCATCGATCAAAGAAAGGCCTCCTTAAATGGGGTATCACATAATTTGATTGAGATTAGTTAATGTTTTGTCTTGTAAGGTCTCTTTGATGATAACTGATCTATCCTAGTTGGGCTCAAACTTCTGAACGAGTGATTTCATTTTTAACATTGAGTACTTAAGTTAGCCTTCTCTTATAGTGTTGATTTTCAATTCTGGCTATTAGAGATAGTATTTTTTCTGAAGGAAAAATATTTGCCCCTTGCTTGATGTCACTTTTTTGGCATCCATTATATAGTGTTCATTTCCTTGATACTTGGGATGATAAATTCTGAACGCTATGATCTTGAAGTGTTTAATCCAATTTGATGGATTACTTTGAGTATTTGAACTCATTAGTGACATTAAATTCTTCTGAGTGTAATTCATGCTATCTCTTGATCATGACTCCCTCGAGGTGCGATGTGTCTTCGAGCTGTCAGAATAACCTTCGATTCTAGAAATATATGTCGTGCCCATATCATTAAACCAAAGATTCATTGTTGAAAAATATTAGTGCTCACATTAGGCGTATCCTCATAGGATCATGCGAAAATATCTATGAACTCCTTAAATAAGTCCATTATTTTCTCATGTTCCTCTAGGGATTTAACAGTTTTGATTCGCACTTCTCAAGAATTATCCTTAGATTCAATTTTTAATCAAATTCATTTTCAAAAATTTGAAGACTTGTTGCACACATGATAATCGAAAAAATCTTTTTATTTCATTGGAATGGAAGGATTCCATTATTAACCTAGAACAATGACTCTCGTAAAAAGAAATACTATTTGAAACTTGACACTACTTGAAAGTTAACGAGACAAGAAATAATAGAAAGACTGGATAACTAGATAGTGTTTTATCCAACAGACTCAACATTTCACTTAAAGGTTATCTTCCCTGCGTCGATGAGGTCTTGAATAACATGGCGGAGAGATATACATTTGTCGGTGTAATGACTTGTAACTTGGTGAAACTCGCAGAATTGGTGACTTTCGTCATTACTTTGAAGGACATTGGGTACGGACTTAGGCTGTAATAGTTATTTCTTTGTTAACATCCTCAAGGCGATACTCAAGGTTATCCCGAGATTATCAAACTTTCTTCTAGGCTTGGATCGTTCAACAACATTAACTGTTGATTGTGTTGGATTTTAGTTAGCGACCTTCACACTAAAATGCTTCATAAACTCTTCTATGATTTCTTCCCAAATATGAAGTCGAGACTGTATTAGCAATATAAGTCATTCAAAAATAAGACCTTTGAGAGTGGTGCAAAATAATTGTGCCATTTGTTTACTCCCTAAACCTCAAAGATGCATGTCCTCGACATACGAGCATAGGTGAGTTCTTGGACAAGAAGTTTCATCGTATTTAGGTATGCTTAGTAATTTATATTTTTTTGAAGTATCAATTCTAGTCGTTAAATCCCCTCCATGTCTGTCTTTGTTATCTTCGAACGCCCCCATCGGATGGCATTGGCAAGCATGATTCATCTGGTTCACAAAATCTTACATGATTTGACGTAGATGAACCGTGTTGAAGATTGATGATCCTTCGGAAACAAATTAGAGATCACGATCAATAAGGGCAAAGGATTTCACCAAACAATAGAGACTATTCTTAGGCGACCAGTTAGATGACTTGAGAGAATGACTGGGGTAAAGATGTATTAGAAGACTAGACACAAAATAGGATGATGTAAAATGTCTTAGTTCGACCAAATAAAATATTTCCTTCTTTGTTGAATCCGGATGCATCATTTATCATTATCAGGTTTACCAAAATGAGAAATTAATATAAAGACCTACAATTCGATGGGCAAAGTGATGTGACCAATTTAATTCATTTGATCAAATCAAACATAATGAAATAATAGGAACTTGTTGATTTGACTGGTTTCATGAATGAAACCACGCGTCCAATCAAGTTGTTAGTTCTATTTAGACCAATATAACCTAATGGACTAAATTAGACTTTTCCTTGCTTGTAATCAATTGATCCATTTGATTTTGAAAAAGTTGATCTAAATGTTTGTTCCAAATGGGTCAATTGATTAGCTACGAACTATCCAGATCCATTAGGAGAAATGGAGTAGTTTATGACCAAGAACCAATCGGTCTAATTGATTCGATGTAATTCAATAAGACTTATTTTCAATTGGGCTGACTGGTTGGTTTGATGTAAACTAAGTTCAACCCAATGGACCGGCATAGTTAACCAATTAAGTTGATTTTATTGGGTCGGACCGATATTGAGGGTTTATTTAAACAGTCTGGATCGGTCCGCCCACTTACCTGTTGGTTAGATTGAATAGAGCAACCCGGGAACACCCATAGTCGGTTCGGGTCCTATAGGAATGTTTCTAGACTATAGGTTTACTACGTGCAATGCAATTCATCTGGCCAACTTTGCCCAAGTACACCTATATACCTATCGATACGTGGTGATTTGGTTTGATATACCGTATAGGTGATAATCTAAGACTCCAACTCAAATCTCTGAAGTCAAAAAGTAGCCAGTTTAATCCCCAATTGAGAAGTGACGCACGATGCTGAGAAAGAGCTCACTTAAATACCTCTCGTCCATAATAAACGTTGTCTATCTCCCTCGTACAATAGGGTACAACGGGGCAGGATCTCGCTTAGGCACTGATTTTGACCAAGAAGTGCAATTAGTGAACTTAAATATACCGTATAGGTACGAGTCTATGGTTGGTGATCGGGACATGTGACTTTGCAGCTTACAATAGGACAAAGGCTCAGGTCGCTCCAGCCTGGGTGCACGATATACCTTTCAGTGTCTCCTGATCGAACGGTACTGATGCCCCAATTTTATATATCATAAAGGTACTTGACTGGAGTTGTGGTTTTCATGCATGACGTCAAATCTCACGAGGAGATCGGGCCATACACTAGTGCCACGTTGGCTAGAAGGAACATGTAAACATGCAAAGCAATAAACGTGCTAGTGGTGTGTGCAAAATAGGGTAGGGTGTGCACGAGGCATTTTTCAGATAAATGGGCCCATGGGTCAAACCAGATCACAAGAGTATGAATTACAATTATTGATCAAGAAATACACACAGCATTCATAACATCAAAGATCGAATAGAGGCATGTACGTCAAGGATATGTATATCAAGATCATAGCCTGTTAGATGGGCAAAATTTATAGCACAAGAATAATCAATATGATCCAACATTGAAATAAGCAAGGAGGAAAATTTTATTTTTAATCCAAACAAAAGAATTTTTTTTATTATGGTCCAATTAAGGGTCCCTTTTGGGCGATCCAAAATAAATTGAGATTGTAATGAATATTGAATCGAGAAAAGGATGATAGTTGTTGAGATGGGGAGATGACTCTTTTTTCTTCTTTTTTTATGAAAAAAAAACATATCAATTTTGATTTTACCAAGCAATACAAAAACCTTTAATTTTACCCAAAATTGATTTTTTAAAACAAAAAAAAAAGAAGGAAAGAACAGAAATTTAAAAAAAAAAAACTATTACTAATTATAAAAATTAAAAACACAGCCTATAAAAAAATCTTTTGCCACACCAACTTGTTTACAATCAAGTTAATAATTAAAAAAAAAATCAAAAAAGTGTGCTGCAGGTAAAATTGGTGTGACAATAGAGAAAACAAAAAAATCTCCCCTCACTAAAAAACACAAAAATAAAATATCGACTTTTGCATGGAGTTCTCTCAATCAAAACCAAGAAATTGTGTCAAAGAATCGATTCTTTGATCAGATTTAGCTAAAAAGATCCCTTTTTCTTTTTTGAAATGTTTTCAATCAAAATTTTCAAGATTTTTGATCAATAAAGTGTATTGATAAAAATCGCATCAAAACCGCACCAAGATTTTTGACCAATAAATTATAGTCGATTTATGAGGCTTTTTATCAAGAATTAAAGTCATTACAGCATCAAAATCGCACCTAAATCAAACGAGTTTCGATAAAAAAAACAGCCCTCCTTTTTTTTTTTTACGGCATAAATAGAGTAGCTCATAATTTCTTAGAACAAAAACAGTGAAAAGGGTCGTATTTACGATATGTTGCAATTGTGAGAAACAAATGCATCTGGGCATTGAAACGATCCTCTCACATCATTGCGTTCACCTCTCACTCTTCTCCAAACCCATCGGTAAATTCTCCTTTTACAACTAATCGAGGTCGTTTATTCGATCTATCACAACCACCACCTTTTAGATCGATCTGCTTCAATTTATTCTTCAAATCTTTATACGGCAAAAACTTATATCTCCACTCTAATAACGTTTTTTAAATCTGATTGCTCAAACTTTTACCAAGCTTCGTGTCGTCTCGTTGATTTAGAACGAATGAAATATATGACGGAATCTGACACAAACTTTGGCGGAAAACTAATGGCAATAATGGTTAATGGGGGGAATAAAGAGAGTGAGTGAGTGAGAGAGGGAGAGAGGAAGGAGGGACGTTTTTTCTTGCTATTTTCGTCCTCTTCTTTCTCATTGGAGAAGAAGATAGAAATAGGAAAAACACGTTTTCTCTATTGACACCCCACACAAAAAAAAATATTTCTTTTATGATTTGTTTTTGCAATTTTTTTCTTGGAATCCTCTCCTCATCACAAACAACATAAAAAAATGTAATTTTTTTATTTCTTAGCGCATCACTCACAAATAATTTATTTGAGAAGAAGATGAAAAATAAAAAATCATTTTCTACTAACGGCACCCCACGCATAAAAATACTTTTTTATTATTTTTTTTATGATTTTTTTTATTGGAATTATCTCCTCATTACAAACAACATTAAAAAAAAGAAATTTTTTTATTTCTTAGCACATCACTCACAAATAATTTATTTTCACAACTTATCTCCTATGAATCTTAACATGCTTAAAAAAAAGATTTTCATTCAAAAAAAAGAAATTTTTTTTAAAAAGTCTATGGCTCATCATCCCAACCACCATCATTCCGTCTTCAATTCATATGTCAATTTGAATATTTCATTATTTAGAGTCGTTCTAAATGACCCTCGATTGAACCATAAAAAAAAAATTATATGCCAAATCAAAGTATCCAAAATCAAACCAAAGGATACCAATAAAGGATAATACAAACCCAAAAATAATTCAAATAAAAAATACGTCAATACCCATTTTTCCACGTCATCATCCTCTCAATATCATGTATTATTTAGGATCATCCTAAACGACCCTAAATCATAACAAATAATAGTCCATAATAATACGCTAAAAAATGATGCTGAGAGAATATAATACCATCCCAAAAATAAACAAATCAGATAAACTAAAAAAATAAATAAAATAAACATAAAAAAAACTAGGTTTAAATGACAATGTTCCCATACTTGGGGCTTTTCAAGTTTGATCCTTAATAATCCCCAATGAAGTCACCAATGAAAGTGCCCTCGATCCGCGGGACGTGCGGATTCACTTTTGACTTTGAGGTTTGGGAGTCGCCACCTAGTTATTACGATCTAGGAACCGAGCATTGACTCGAGATGGATAAAAATAACTAATCTACAAAAAGAAACTAAGTTCGGGGATCACGTTACGGGGTTGGAAGGTGTAGGCACCAACCCTGCCTGGTAAACGTCGGTCTCTACTATTTCCCAAGAAGATTACATTATTAAAAACAAACCTAAAATAAATAAATAAAATAAAAAAGATAAAAAAAATATACTTATAGGATCGCAACAATTTGTTTCCTCAGAACTTGTAAAATGGTTCTTCGTAAGATACTCATTGTTTTGTTTCTGTCACTAAATCCACTTCAGATCTCCAAGATGAAGTACCTTCTTCTTAGATCTGAATGTTTTCTAAATCTTTCTGATGGATTTTTGGGTATTTTGTGAAGAGTTTCTAGGAGTTTGTGAACAAAAACTAGGGTTTGGATGATATGTAAGGGGTTAGGACTTCAAAATCAATGTTTTGGGAAGGCTAGGGAGGTTTTTTGACCTACTTTTTATAGGGTTTATTTTGACCTGTGAAATTAGGTTGTGGAGGCTCTATATTTATAGAGTTTTTTGGAAAAATTAGGGTTTGACTATGTCTCCTTTTAGATAAGATAAATTAGGGTTTTGACTTTAGTCTTATGATATTGACTTGGTCTTTTTTTATTAGGGTTTTAGTTAGGTTTTGACTTAAGTCTTATGAGATTGACTTGATTTCTTTAGATTAGGATTACAATTAGAGTTTTGACTTAAGTCTTATAAGATTGACTTGATTTATTTAGATTAAGGTTTTAATGAGAGTTTTGACTTAAGTTTTATGAGATTGACTTGGTTTGAATTTTTAAATTAATTTTATTAAGGTTTTACTTTACGTTAATTAATATTTTATTAATTAATTTCAAAATTTAAAATTGTTAAAATTAGAAAATTATCGTTTTGCCCCCGAAGAGAACTTTTACTTTTCAAGTCAGTTTTCGATGTTCCGGGATGTTTTGGAATCAATTTTTCGTAAGGAATTCAATGGGATTATTGGTTTGTGTCAATTACGAATTTTTTTGGTGTGAAATGATTGTCAACCCTTATGAAGGGCATTTTCGTAATGTTGTCGAATTTGGTGAAAATTGGCGAAATGGTTTATTTTATTTCATTTTGTTGTTTAATGTGTTCGAATGGATTTTTCTAAGCTTAAGGGGCTCTAAGGATGTTTTGATGTTAAAGGTATTTTGGTAATTTGGTCATTTTTTAGTGATTTTTATCGTAAAGCTTCTTTTTGTCTGTAAGATGATGATTTTTATATTTTTGGCATTATATTTTCCTAGCGTAACGTGGTTTCTACAGTTTTGTTAATTTGAGATATCTCATCCGAATTTCTGAAACATATCTAGCAACAAAGTAGAGCATTGGAATATCGTCCATCATTGGGAACCATCGCAATCGGGTTAACGAGTTGATTAATCAGGCGAGTGCAAAAATGGGGTGTCTACACCTCTCTCGCTCTCTCTACGTAGTTTGGTTTTCGTGTGTGTGTTAATAGTGGTTTGTGTTATGGTATGGACTTGTGAATGAGAGTATGAGACAAAGCATTATGGTTGCATCTCTCTCTCTCTGAAGTTCGTGTGTGTGTTATGGTATAGACTTGTGAATGAGATAAAGCATTATGATTGCTTTTCTTACACTTTTTCCCAAATAAAAAACTTATTTATTTGAGACAGTTTTATGTTTGTTTTTCTTACACTTTTTCCAAATAAAAAATTAATTCATTCAGACAGTTTTATGTTTGCTTTTCTTACATTTTTTCCAAATAAAAAACTAATTTATTTAAGACAGCTTTATGATTGTTTTTCTTGCACTTTTCCCAAATAAAAAACTAATTTATTTGAGACAGCTTTATGATTGCTTTTCTTACACATTTTCCCAAATAAAAAATTAATTTATTTTCTTTAAATAACTTTTTTTATAAAAATTAGTTAAAAATCTTTTAAAAATAATAGTTTGATTATGAAAATAAGGAAATGCAATAAAATAATAATGACAAAAAATGGTAGGTGTTAGCTAGCACATATTTTTTTTAATGTTAAAAAATAGTATTTTGTTCTTGTAGAATTATTTCTCTATGTCTTTGTCTTTGTGCATGTGTTAATGATGGAAAGTAGATATGACAAATATTTAATTAATAAGAAAAATATTGTTTTGTTCTTTTGAGAATTGAAAACCCATATTTTTTATTTGAAATAAAACTTGAAAATGAAAAATATTAAAAGTTTATATTCTAGGAGTCTGGTTTTTATAAATATTATTTTCTCTCATCAATTCTCATTGCTTGTTTAAAGAAATGTTTATTAATAATAATGGATGAAATTATTTAAATGGCTTATATTTTTTTAATAGTTTTTCAGAAGGGTAGTGTGTTGCTCACTTTTGACATGAAGGTAGTTCTTCTATTAATATTATGTGTTACTATTGTAGAAAACAATTGTGAGAAGTAATGACAAATTTCGAGAATATCCAGATGATCTAAAATCACATTTCATTCGCAAATTTTGAAATAAGGATTATTTTGGGTGAGTGGCAAGACTGAAGTCTCATTTTTCACAATAACCAGAACGGGATATTGCATGTTATCCTCATGTACCAAATGATGTTCAAGCTGCAAATCTTTTAGCTATTAGAGAGTGTGACGATTTGAACAAAAAAAAAATAGCATCATTTTCATCACAATCTGAGGAACAATATTCGACGTCAGATTTAAATCAAACTATAGTACCAACAATATGTCACATGAAAGATAAAGAATTTTGTAGATTGGACACTTGCTCAAGCATTCTTTATGAATAATATTTTATTTAATATTATTCATGTGGCGCCCCGCCAAACACTAACACAAATCCCCATGTCAAAACTCGAGGTACTAGGTGGCACCTTGAAATTTCGGCATGGTCTCCTCTGTTTTTGTTAGCATTCCAAGGCGTTCAACCTACACCTGATAAACGACATACATTCCTGCATATGTTCATTCAAAATATAATACTAGCGGAAGTCTATATACATCTAATGACATAAAAAAATCAGAGTGCGAAAGAAGGAGTTTATATACACGATTATACAATAATTCCTCACTCTAACAAAATTCCTAACGCTCAAAACCAAAATCTATATTACTCGTAGACAAATCGACACCACTAGGGGTAATAACCCCAGTACTCACCAGGTAATTAACTCTGGTCATCTATCTGACCCACTAGATGGTCCTCACTCGCTGGTTCTATGCCCGTTTCGCCAACTGCAGGCTCTGAAACTAAAAAAATATGAAGGAACAGGTGAGTAACAATGGTTACCCAGTAAAGAAACAAATAATTTCTGCTAATAACCTCTTCTAGCATAAACGAATAAGCATACTGAATTATTTTAACATATGCAAAATTTTACAGAATAAACTACGATTAACTGGTACATATAACCAGGGATAAGCAACTAAACATTTTAAAACAGACATTACATCAATCAACAGTACTTACTATATCATTTTCTTTATATACAAATATAATTGACTAAATAGAAATATTAAACATGCATTTCATTTTGTATATCAAAGTAAGGCAGCAGATACATAAACACTATGGTGGAGTATGAGAATTAGAGAGTTGGGATTCACGACTGGATCGCTCCCAGTCGGGACATGATGTTACAATTCTTCTTTAGTTTTTAGTTCTTGATTTTGTGGCCGGTCGCTGCACTTACCACACTTGGTTGACCATTTATCCGGCTTAGACTAGCTCTTTGATGTGATCGTAAGCAATGGGTCTCTTTTCGATGTGTCAAAACATTCGACTACTATAGTTTATTAGTGATCACTGACTAATCATCTTCGTCTATGCCTATCAGGCGTGCATATGATTCCTAAATATACAAACCATTCGTATACGACCACCTTTACATTACAAGTTCACTGGTAAAGATAGAGAGGAATAACCCAGATTCCAGTTGTGACTCCACTCTTATACACGTCCCATACCACGTATGAGCTTGGTGGTCCCTACCGTATATCCCAGGATAGTACACCACTACAGATGATATGACGCACTAACCCTTCAGGCATTCACAGACTCTTTAACAACTCACAAAATAGTTACATATATATATATATATATATATATATATATATATATATATTATTTTCATTTGAAAATAAAAGATAAATTAATAATACAAGATTGAGAATGGATATCCAGTTTCCTACCATGCAAGTGTGGCCAATCGGCCTAAAATAAATAACAGAACGGAAAAGTAAACAGTATCTCGCGCTAACAAAAAGTAAATAAACAAGCAACCAGTAACATTATTCCTAGATATCCGTTCACCAACCTACACACAACACAACAATGTAAAATGCAGACATCACCCCTCGAGTGTGATTCTGACATTTTTCATACCATTTTTTCCCTTTTTTCGATTTTACCATTTTCAATCTTTCAACCATAATATCCACATTCTGATATTCATCAACTCAATTTGAGTTCATTGAATATTAAATCATTTTTTTTTCAATTATAAAATTTATTTTCATCAATAATATTAAAAAAGTACAACACTTAGATCAAAATGGGGTCCGAGCGGTGCATAGGACCCAACTGACAAAAATTGCCCGTTGAAATATCCTACCCACGTATAATTTGTAAAAAAATACAATTAAACATATCAAATATGCAAGTTCTGGCGTGAATTTGAAATAATCGATTGAATTCTATATTTTTGAAAACTCACAATAAATTTTTAATAAAATCCTAAATATAATTTTCACAATCTACGATTACTAATAGAAATTGAGAGTTCCTTATTATCTCTATGCGAAAGGATCGAAGCGTGTGCACGAAAATCGAGGTAACTCATACTTCGAGATGGTTGATTTTCAAAACTGGCCCGGTGGTTTTAAAGATATCGATGCCGTCGTCCTTTCTCCTTTTTACAGCGAAAGACAGTTTGACCCCGAAATAGGCAAAATCTGAGGTCAAAGTTTCGAAATCCCCGTATATGTATATGGCTGATTTTTGATGATATGGGGTGAAAGAGAAGATGAAATGAAGGGATCTTGAGTGAGTTTTATAGATGTCGAAGTTGCGGATCTTTTTCCTTCTGCGGCGATCGTCGAAGGTGGACCGTTTGCGACGAATTTGAGGTTGAAATTTTGAAGAAAAAACAAAATTTTCGTTTAATTTTTTTGTTGGCTTTATTTTGACGGTTTTGAGAAGATGAAATATATATACAAAAAATTAAAATTTTATTTACATAAAATTTGGGACGAAATCGGTATTTTGCCTATTATTTTGATCAACGATAACTTGACCATCCGGACTTCAAAATTGACAAATGAATACTCTATTTCACATAATTTTTTGTTCTGGATCTAATGGTATGGTCAATTTCTATAAATTTTTTCTCTAACAAGAATTTATATTTTTACCCTGAGCTGACCCCTAAAATTGACGTCGTTTTATTTTTGACTTTCTGTGTTCCAAAAATGACAAATAAATATTCCATGTTCAATAATTTTTCGTTAAGAATCCAATTATTCAGTGCAATCATATTCAACTTTACATACAAATTAATGCACAATGCCAAGGTAGAAGTTGATCAATATGTTTCCGAAATTAAAGATTATTGGGTTCGAATGGGATCAAGGTGCACACTTATGTTTGATGGCTGGATTGATTTTAAAGGAAGATCTTTTATAAATATGATTGCATACTGTAAAACCCCAAGTTTCAATTCGCATCTAAAAATAAATAAATAGTGAAAATTTGAGAAAATTCTTAAAGTGTGAATTAGGATAAAATTTTAGGATGTATCAGATTATTTTTAATGGATTCTGACCTCACCATTGGATTCAAAATGATCGAAAAACATACTTTAGCGTGTAAGAAAGCTTAAATACGAGTCCAAATAGAAAAATTACAAAATCCTCGATTATCGAATCAGACCAGGTTAAAATAATGACTTTTTACTAGAGAAAGAATTGTTAATATTCGATTATACCATTGGATTTGTAACAAAAAATTATTGAACATGGACTATTTACTTGTCATTTTTGAAGTCTAAAAAGTCGAATTATCGTTAAAAACGAAAATGACATCAATTTTAGGGTCACATCAAGCCAAAAATGTAAATTTTTTTTAGAGACAGAATTTGTAGAAATTGATCATACCATTAAATCCAGAATGAAATATTATATAAAATACAATATTCACTCGTTACTTTTGAAGTCCGGACGGTCAAGTTATCGTCGAACGAAATAATAGGCAAAATACCGAAATTATCTCAAAATTTTATATAAATAATTTTTTTTTTAATTTTTACTATTCATCTTCATTTTAACCCATCAAAAATTAGCCAACATAATTCCAACGAAAATTTTGTTTTTTTTTAAACTTCAAAGTCAGATTCGTCGCAAACAGTTTGCCTTCGACAATTGACGCAAAAGGGAAAAAGGTCCGTAGCCTCGACATTTACAAAACCTACCCAAGATCTCTTTATTTCATCTTTTCTTCCACCTCGTATCATAAAAAATCAACTATATATATATATATATATATACACGGAGGTTTCGTAACTTCGACTTCGGATTTCACCTGTTTAGGGGTCAAATTGTCCTCCATCGTAGAAGGGAAAAAAGACGACGGCATCGAGATCTTTGAAACTATAGGGTCAAATTTAAAAATCAATCGTCTCGAAGTCCGATCCACCCTGATTTTTGTGTCGATTGTCTCGATTTTTATGCATGCACTTCAATCCTTTAACACAGAGATTATAAGGAACTTTCAATTTCTATTAGTAATCGTAGATTGTGAAAATTACATTTAGGATTTTAACAGAAATTTGTTATATATTTCTAAAATATAGAATTATTTTTCGTTATTTCAAATTCATGCAAGAACTTGAATATTTTATATGTTTTATTGTATATTATAACAAATTATACGTGGGTAAGATATTTCACCGGGTTATTTCCATCAGTTGGGTCTTGTGCATCGCTCAGACCCCGTTTTGATCTAAGTTTTGTACTTTTTCAATGTTATTGATAAAAATAAATTTCATAGTTGGAAAAATGATTTAGTACTCAATGAACTCACATTGAGTTCATGAATATCAGAAAGTGGATATTTTATTTGAGAGATTGAAAACTGTAAAAATTAGAAAAAAGAAAAAAAGGTATGAAACGGTAAAATGTTAGTCACAACCGAAGGGTGATGTCTGCATTTTACATTATTGTGTTGTGTGTAGGTTGGTGAACAGATATCTAGGGATAATGTTATTGGTTGCATGTTTATTTACTTTCTGTTAGTGTGAGGCGTTATTTACTTTTTCGTTCTGTTATTTATTTTAGGTCGGGTGGCCACAGTTGCATGGTAGGAAACTAGATATCCATTCTCAACCTTGTATTGTTAATTTCTCTTTTATTTTTCAAATGAAAATAATATATATGTAGCTATTTTGTGAGCTGTTAAAGAGTCTGTGAATGTTTGAAGGGATAGTGCATCATATCATCCGGAGTGGTATACTATCCTAGGATGTACGGTAGGGACCACCAAACTCATACGTGGTATGGGACGTGTATGAGAATGGAGTCAGAATTAGAATCTGGGTTTATTCATCTCTATCTTTATAAATGAACTTGTAATGTAAATATGGTCGTATACGAATGATTTATATATTTGGGAATCACATGCACGCCTAATAGGCATAGACGAAGATGATTAGTCAGTGATCACTAACAATCTATAGTAGTCGTACGTTCTTACACATCGAAAAGATACCCATTGCTTACGGTCACGTCAAACGACCGGCCTGAACTAGATAAATAGTCAACCAAGTGTGGTAAGTGCAGCGATCGGCCACAAAATCAGGAACTAAAAGCCAGTAAAGAATATGAAACATCATATCCCGACTGGGAACGATCCAGTTGTGAATCCCAACTCTCTAATTCCACTACTCCACCATTGTGTATTACGTATCTGTTGCCTTATTTTTATATATAAAATGAAATACATGTTTAAATGTTTTCATTTGGTCAATTAGATTTGCATAAAAAAAATGTTATAGTGAGTATTGTTGATTCATGTAATGTCAATGTTAAAATGTTTAGGTACTCATCCCTAGCTATATGTACCAGTTTATCGTAGTTTCTTCTATAAAACTTTGTATTGTTAAAATGATTTAGTATACTTATTAGTTCATGTTATGAGGGGTTATTGGCAGAAATTATTTGTTTCTCTACTGAGTAACAATTGTTACTAACCATTTTCTTTCTATTTTTTTAATTTCAGAGCCTGTAGTTGGCGAGACGGGAGTAGAACCAGCGAGTGGAGACCATCTGATGGGTCATATAGACGACCATAGTCCATTACCTAGTGAGTACTGGGGTTATTACCCCTAGTGGTGTCAGTTAAACCAAGAGTATTATAGATTTTGTATTGAACGTTAGGATTTTTGTTAGAGTGAGGATTTTCAAAGTAATCTTGTATATTTTTTATAATTTCACACTCTGATCTATCTTATATGGTTAGATGTATATAGATCTTCCATTGTTACTCTGTTCTTGTATGCATATACAGGATATTGTCGATTTTGTGTATCAGGTGAAACAGGTTGAACGCATTGGAATGCTAACATAAACAGAGGAGACCATGCCGAAATTTCAAGACGCCACCTAGTGCCTCGAGATCTGACATGAGACTTTGTGTTAGCGTTTGGCGGGACGTCACACATACTCTCCAAAATGGATTATATTTTCAAAATCATTTAAAGAGTCAAGTGAGAGAAAGACGGATGTGTATCTTAGAGACTTATTTTGTAATACCATAGAAGAGATTGGAGTAAAGAACGTTGTGCAAATTATCACGGATAATGCATTTAACTATGAAAGTGTTAGTCAAATGGTTATAGAATTATATCCACATATTTATAAAACATGATGTGTTGCACATGTAATACAATTGCTTCTTAAAGGTATAGACAAGGAAGTTGATTGGGTACAAAGGATTTTTGATATTGCAAAAGAAATATTATCAGATTACATGTGCAAGTATACTATAATCTTTGAATTGATGAGAAAGATGACAAATGAAAGGGAGTTAAAAAGGCCTTGTAAGACTAGATTTGCATATCATTTTCTAATGCTTCAGTCGATTTTAGAAGTTACAGATGAGTTGCACCAAATGATTGCCTCACCTGAGTGGAAAAACATGAAATATTCTACTTTTGATATAGCAAATACAATTCAAAGAATTACATTTTGGATCGATGAAAGTGAAGTGATTTTAACATTAGAGCCTATAATTAGAGTACTTCGTTCGGTTGATGGTGAAAGATCAACTACGAGGTATTTGTATGAAGCGAAAGAAAGGGCAATGAGTCATTATATCATCGACGTAATAATAATCAATCAAGGTTCATAAAATTGTGAAAATTATTTAATTCAATAAGAGATACAAATATTCTTCATAATGTCCATGCGGTTGTTGCATTTTTGAATCCGTTGTTAATGTCAAGTGGAAAAATTAGATATGATAGTCCAAAAGTTAGAAAATGGTTATTTTTTATTGTTGAGAAAATTTTTGACACAATTGATGAGTGTAGGACATTTGTTACACAAATAACATAGTACAATACTCAAAATTCAGATATTTTTACTACTCTGAAAAGAGATCATATGGAAACAATTCACCATCATAAGTAATTTATTATACTATTTTCAAGTTATTTATTAATTACATATAGGTATATGGTGTTCACAAAATGGTGGACTAATTCTTATAGTTCAAAAGATTGCAATTCATATCTTAAGTCAATCATGTAGTTCTTCATCATGTGAACGAAATTTGATTGCATTTGAAACTGCACAAACGAAGATGAGAAATAGATTGACACCTTCTATGCTAGTACATTTGATTTACATAAGGAGGAATTCAAAGATGAAGACTAATTGTGATGATCTTGAAAAGCGTAATGCAAAAATAATTAATCTTAAACAACTTGGAGAATTTTCAGAATACGTTGATGACAGTCGTGAAGAACTTAGAAAAGAAGACGAAATTACACCTAATCGTGAAAATATTCTTTTTTACGAGTTATTTTTTCTATCTACTTCACATTAATAACTTTTTAAAAATGACAAGAAATTTTTTTTTGAATTTAATTAAGTCATGTGACATGATGATTTTGGCATTAATTAGTATATCATGTTTCATACCTTTTATTTACATTGATTATTAGATGGATTAAAACTAAATATTTAATTTTGAATATATATTTTATTGGATGAATGTGATTGTGGATTATTTACTTGTTTACTTAAGATATTTTTAATTTAAGTATTGATAATTTGATTAATAGATTATTATTGTTAGGAGATATATATATATCCGAATTTTTGAAAGTTTTAAAATTTATTGGATCTGAATCATTCTTGAGCTATTTTATTATTGTATTTTTATTGTCCTGCGTTTTTTCGTCGAATTTTCGAACGAACCGGAGTCTCGTCAAATTTTAAATCAGTTAATTTACCCCCCAACTGCAAAATAACAATAATAAAATAAGGGAATTTAGGAATTTGACATCTTTAGGACAAATTACATATGTTACACTTCTCACAATTTCAAAACAGTATTAAAATAAAGTCAGAATTATATTTTTATTCAAAAATATGATTTAAATTTTGAATTCTAACAATTAGTTATTTTATAAAAAAAATATTTATTTATAAAGATTTGACAGTATTATAGACTAGTCAAATCAGTCACATGGGTACAACAGGTGGGCCGAATGGACATAACAAACTAATGAGATATGGGCTGGGCCAAATAGGCGAGTATTGGGTTGGATCGACTTAGAAAAATCAAAGCCCAAGCTCATCCAATACTATTTTGGGCTGAAGTTGGGCTTGAAAAATTGGATCTGGGCAAATTTGCATGCTTAGGTGGATAATAAATGCCCTTGTCTCATGCCTATATAGGGATAATATGATGCCTTAGTTGACTATTTACCAAAAGCTGAAGTATGGGACCCTTAGTGGGCAGGTCGGGATTGGATTAGAGCTTATGCATCATCTTCTTGGTTGGGCCTAAAAACTATCCACGATGCATTTTTCTTTTTCATCTCACATCACTTTTGCATAACCTTCCCGATAAGATCCAAAAGATGATTATTTGAATTACTCATTTAATATTTTTACCATAGTACTAGTCTATCATCATCCACATCTTTCATAGGATTGTAAATGGATCAAGTTTAGATGGATTTGGGTCGATCTGGAACCAAATCCAAAATTTGAGATAAGACGTCAAACCGAAATTTGAAACCATGACTTTTTAATTGAGCTGCTATTGGCACCTCAACTTTTACTTATTACATCCCAATAAAAAATAAAGAAAACAAGTGATTGATTGAGAATAAATAAAAATTAGGGTGCCAATAGAAGTCTCTCTAGTTTATATTTTTTGCTAAATTTTCATTTTTTGGGGTTTAGAATTTTATGAGCTTAAGCATGAGTGTAAACAACTACTGAAATTGTTTGGATGAGTGTCATAATGTTTTGTAAAGTTGAAATTATTATTTAGGCAAACCTTTGTAATGTATGAAGGGTGTGTTTTAATATTTAATTGGGTGTAATAAATAATTTAAGAAATTGGAGTGCAAAAATGTTTTGTAACATTGAGATTATAATTTGAGGCAAACCTTTGTAATGTATGATGGGTGTGTTTTAATCTTTAATTGGGTGTTTTAACCTTTAATCTCAAGGCATGGGAAATATAGGTGAATTTGGGTTGGCACATGATCGTCTTGGAATAAGATGCTCATGAACCCATATCTGCATGTGCATATAATTAATCAAATCATATATGTATGATAGAGTAATTTTATATTTTGTATGTAGTAACTACATGTACTTGTAACAACATCACACAACCACCCATACTCCCCGCTTTATAAAAATCTTCAAGCAATTGCGACAACATAGCAGGTACAAAGCATCCAGATGAATTATGAAATAATTTGCATCCCATGAGGGTAAGAATGCATGCACGTGTGTAACTTTGTCTCTATAATCATGAAAAATTGTAAGATAGAAAAAAAAATTAATTTAATTGAGAAAGAAAAAGTAGGATTATAATATACATCATATTTTGTCAGTTCTGTTGGTAGTTTTCCGAACTCCTTAATTAGTTATTGTATGCTAATATTGCCTCTGATAGCCGAGTCATTTGGCGGATCACAACCCAATACCTCTTTAATGATTGTAGAGTAGTTATTATCTTTTTGTACTCTAATCACCATGTGGCCCGAGATCTTAAGCTCAAGCAAGAAAATGACATCTTCAAGTGTAATAGTCATTTTACAAAAAAAAAAAAAAATGAGTAAGTATTTGGTCAAAAATGCTCAATTAATCCATAAATAAGCGACAAGTCAATTGCTAACCAAGAGATCTTGTTATAGTTTCCAAAGCCTATTTGAGACACCAAGTCTTTCTAATCATTAGACAAACTACCCCAATCATTAGGCATGCGACAATGATTAAATGAATGCAAAGTATAATCAACCCATAGGTTGTGTTTGTCCATCAAAAAATAGTATCCAAGGCAAGGTATAATACGCTATGCCTAAAATTTGTATTTGTTTAACGCATAAAAAAGTTAAGAGGTTTAACATAAATCAGTAAGAGTTAAGCGTGACCAAAAAATTGGGAAAGAGGAATCCTACCAAAATATCGAAATTTCTCTTTCTCACTTTTTGTAAACGACTATTTTTCTTTTTAAAATAATTTATTGATTTTTTCCAAATTCGTTGCAAAAGCTGAAGAATGCTTCACATAATGTAATACCCCAAGTTTTTAATTTGTGTCTTTAGGAAAATCAAATAGTGGAATTTTGAGAAAAATAATAAAAATTTGACTTAGGGTAAAAGTTTTGAATTTTATTTTATTCACTTTTAATAAAATCTGACCTCACTATTAAAATTAAAATGATTGAAAAACATACTTTAGCCTGTAAGCAAACTTACATTCAGGTTTGAACGAAAAAGTTACAAAATCCTTGATTTTTATTAGAGCGAGAATTGTAAGAATTTAATTGCACCATTAGGTCCCCATCGAAAAAATTTAAAAAATGGAGTATTCACTCATCAATTTCTGAGCCCGGAAAGTCAAACCATGTTCGAAAATAGAAACAAATAGGAAAATACGAATTTCATCCCTCACATTCTTTATATAAAGGACTCATAAGTTCTTTAAATTCATTTTCTTCTCCAAGAGAAATAAAATCAATCGACCTAGACTCGCCTTTGCCTCGAAATTCGTTGCAAACAGGACCTCATTGATCATCAACGAAAAAAGAAAGTTGTCGACGTCAACGAGCTTTACGATTTCACTACCTTTAATCCTCGTTTTCTTCTCTTTCTCCCTTTTTCATAAAAAATCAGCCACCCTCGAGTGGGTTTCAACGTATTCCACTTGAGGTTTCATCTATTTTAAGTCAGATTCGTTCTCCGTCAAATAAGGAAAGAGAATGTCGTCACCACCTGATCATTTCGCACATTAGCCACATCCAACCTCAATTTTCGTGTTATTTATTCATTTCCAACAATCACGAATTTGGTAAGAGACTTACAATTCTTATTGGTGAAAATGCATTTAGAGTATTTATCAAATTTGTAATTTTATTTCGAAAATTAATACTTTCTTCTTTGATTTCAAATTCATGAGAAGTATAGGTGTTTCATGTGTTTTGATCGTGTTTCATAACAAATTATACATGTGTGAGGATAGTGTATCAAAGAACCGACGAAAATCCAATTTTCATACAGGCTATCCAGTGTTATCGACAGTATTGATAGTGCCACCGTCAGACTTGGTTTTGGCAATTTGGTTTCGTGCATCTGCTCAAACCCTGTGTTGACTCAAATTTTAAGATTTTTCAATTTGAATGACAAGAATGAATTTTAATTGAGAAATGATTTGATATTAAACGAATGGAGATTGATTTGACCAGCCTTGAAAAGTTTGAAAAGTATTAATACTCGAAAATGGATAAAATTATAAAAATGTCAGAATCACATCCGAGGGATGATGTCTGCATTTTATATTGTGATGTTATGTGTGGGTTGATGAACGGATATCCAAGGTTAATTTACTTTCTGTTGTCACAAGGTGACTTGCATGCTTATTTATTTTCTATTAAAGCAAGATGCTCTTTACATTCATGTACTGTTGTTTAATTTAAGTCAAGTGGGCACAACAGCATGGTAGGAAACTATATATCCATTATCAATTTTATAATGTAAATTTCTTATTTATTTTCAAAGAAAAATGATATGTATATGTAGTTATTTTGTGGACTATTAAATAGCTAGTAAATACTTGAAGGGATAGTCCATCATATTATCCAGAGTAATAAACTATCCTAAAATGTATGGTAAGGACAACCAAGCTCATATGTGGTATGAAACGCATATGAGAGTGGAGTCATAATTGAATCTGGATTTATTTCTTTATATCTTTTTCAATGAACTTGTAATGTAAAGGTGGTCGACACAAATGGGGATGCATAATGGGAATCACATGCACGCCTGATAGGCATAGACGAAACTGGCTAATTAGTGATCACTAACAGTTTATAGTAGTCGAACATCTTGATACATCGAAAAAAGACACACTACTAATGGTCATATCAAACGACTAGCCTGAGTCGAATAAATGGTCAATCAAATGTGATAAGCTGCATCGATCGACCACAAAATCATGAACTAACAACCAGTAAAGTATTGGAAAAACATGTCCTGATTGAGAATGATCTAGTTGTAGATTCCCAACTCTCTAATCCTACTATTTCACCATTGTGTAATATGTATATGATGCATTATTTTGAATTACAAAATGAAAAACATGTTATTGTTTCAATTTTATCAATTAGAATTGTATAAAAAGAATATGTTATAGTATGAGTATTGTTGATTGATGTAATGTGAATTTTAAATATTTAGTTGCTTATCCCTGTCTATATGAATTAGTTAATTGTAGTTTAACTTGTAAAACTTTGCATGAATTTAAATGATTGAGAATACTTACTCGTTCATGCTATAAGAGGTTATTAGTGAGAATTGTCTATTTACCTACTGAGTAAACTTTTTTACTCACCATTTCCTTTCCGTTTTTTGTTAATTTCAAAGCTTGTAGTTGTCGAGGCGGGTGTAGAATTGGCGAGTGAAGATCCTCTGGTCAGTTAGATAAATGACCAGAGTTCGTTACCTGGTGAGCACTAGGACTATACCTACTAGTCGCGTCAATCCATCTAGGTTGTATTATAGATTTTGGGGTTGAGTATTAAGACTATATTAAAGAGATGGCATTTTGTAAATCTTGTATATTTTTACTTCTTTCGCATTCTGATCTACCTTATGTTGTTAGATGCGCATAGACTTCCGCTGGTTGTATATTTTTGATATATATATACAGGTTATTATGTATTTGGTTTTGTAGGTTTTGAGTGCCTTGGAATGCTAACATAAACAGAGGAAACCATGTTGAAGTCTTGAGGCATTACTTAGTATCTCGAGTTTTGACATGGATTTTGTGTTAGTATTTCGGGGGCTCCACACATAGTCAAACTCTAATCCCATCTTCTTAATGTACATCTCTTCCTCTTTGCCTTTTTTTTTTTCTTTTTTTTTTCTCTCTTTTGAGAAACATTTTCCTTACTCAATTAATGAGATTTTAAGCCTAACTAAGGATAGTTTTGCTCAAATAGATTGTCACGTTAGCAATCCAACTTTACATCCCTTCAAATTTCATAAAAAAACTCATATCCAAAATAGAAATTTTCAAAAAACAATCTCTTTTGGCCTTGATTCAAGGTTTTGCTTATGGACGACTACAAAACTTTGACATAAATTTGAAATTCAATGGTGAAAAATTACCTTTTTTGGATTTTTTTTTTCAAGGTTTATAGAATTTTGTCCTCTACAACCCTGAAGCATCCGATCATGGTTTTTGATGTCATAAGGTGAGCCAAGGACCCTTAGTAAGGGTGAGATCCTTACTAACTTTCTTTTACATTAGAAAAAACGAAAAGATATATCTTACCATCACAATGCTATCATGTCAAAACAAATGATGAAAATCATTAAAAAAAAAGTATTAAGATAAAAAAGTTGTAGTCACTAAAAAAAGATTACTTAAATTACAATATGTCCACATGGTTTAATTATGCCCAAACTAATTACAAGCTTTGATTAAATTGAAATTTAGGTTTGATTAATCTCATATATAGATTCAAAATTTTAATGGGTTTGAATTATTTTTAGTATTGCAAATAATTTTTTGTTGGCCAACAAATGTGGAGTGATTTTCCAAAATCATGATGATGAATATTTCTTATGTTTATTCGAATATAAATTTTTGTGTTAAGTTTTATTTTGGGGTTAAAACTTTGATATCAAATTTGAATTTGAAATATTTACTACACCCCAGAGTATACTTGATTCAATTCTGTATACTAAACCCATATTAGGATTAATGTCAAACAAACAACATGAAAACTAACCCGGCTTAGGATTTACCATTACAGGGTAAAGAAAATCCAATTCAGAATATGTAAAACGATTTTTGTTGCGGCCAAACAGACCCATAAGGTGTAATTTGCACCATAAAACTATAAAGGTTAGTAAATAATTAGATATGTTGAAAGCCTCATACTAAGAGCAAATTTCAAATATTTGTTGTTTACAAATAATTAAATATGTTGGAAGTCCCATACTAAGAGAAAATTAATGTTAGAAAAATTAATTTAATATTTTCATAAATGAGTCTGCAATTCATTCACCACACAGAGAGCATGTTAGAAAACAAACTAATGACAACGCAATCTGATCTCGTGGTTGCCACACATTGCCTTACATGAATATGGAGATTTACTTATCACCACTTTCAATGGTGCTAGTGCAACTTTCCAAGCCATCTACGTCACACTGTTTCTCATATTTGCGCCTAAAGATACAAAGATAAACTCTCTCTCTCTCTCTCCTTTCTCTCTTTCTCTCTCCTCGACAGAAAACATTTGAAAAATTTTTGTAAATATTATGGTGTTTTAGGTTAGATACTTGAAGTTGGTAGCTATATTCAACATTTATTGTCTTGGGCTGGTGATAGCCATTACTCTTCTAGTGATTCATGGAAGTGTTTTGTCTTACTATCATAGGAGTCTCATGTGCAGGTTAAATTTAGGCATGTATGCTTCACCATTAACAGCCATGTTAATTAATTTAACTTTTCTTAATTAATTTAGAAATTTATTTATTGACATAACAAATTTTATTTTTAATACATTAATAGAAATTCCCTACTCTTTTTTTGTGTAAATTCACTTTCTAGAAAGTAGAAACCTCCCAAAAGAAAAGGGTCTTTGGGGTTGGGGTCTTTTTTAAGTAATAATTATATAACAAGAAAATGGATGCATCTGTGTTTGACACACTTTACATGGATGACACGCCTATGCTACCATTGTGCATACATTCATACGCTTCAGCAAAGTACTAAAGGGGCCCCATAAGATGGCAACACAGCCAGTATGTTCTTGATGTGTGTGTTGTTAGTATTCTGAAATAGTAGTAGTTAGTAGGTAGTTATTTAACCAGTAAAGTGTATTGGTAGGAGTTGTAACTGTTTTAGGATGGAGTTGTTGGTTATTGAGAACATGGGTTTCCATGATTGTAAGTAGTTATGCTAGTGTCATGTATTTATTTCCAATATGAGAATGAAGGAGGAGTTGTCTCTTTCATACTTCTTGAACGTATTTTGGAGATTTAGGCTATCCTCAAATTGAACCTATTGTCTTTTATTAGCCATAATAGGTAAACAGAAAAGGGTACTGAATAATTTGGTATCAAAGCCCATTGAAATGTTGGAAGGCAGACTAGTGGATTAATTAGGGGATGTGGCTTTACAACAAGCTATTAGTGAGATATTGTTGAAGATATCAGACTTGCAATGCAAATATGAACAACTGGCTGCAACTTCCGTTGATAAGGGAAAGGGTGATGCAACAGGGAACAAAACGGGTGGACAAAGGGGTAGAGAAGGGGGCGATTCCTCTCATACTTGAGGATTTGGATCCATTCAAGCACACTTGATAAAGCTTGATTTTTCGACATTTGAAGGAGGAAATTCGACATAATGGATATATTGTGTAGAACAATTTTTTGCGTATCACCACATTGAAATAGAAGAAAGGCTCACCGTTGCTTCTTTTCATCTTCAAGGAGAAGCTTTGTAATGGTTTAGGTGGTATGAAAAATCACAGATCTATATTTCTTGGTGAGATTTTCTTAGTGCTTTAAACGATTGTTTTGGACCAACAAAGTACGAAGATTATGCTGGTGCGCTAGCTAAGCTTCGACAAACCTCTTCTTTGAGAGAATATCAAGCTGAGTTTGAGAAGTTAGCGAACCACACCGAAGGCCTACCAGAATCCTTCTTAATTAGTTGTTTCGTTTGTGGTTTGCGAGACGACATACCACTATGTGAAAATACCGAAATATCGACGGTCCAAAACCGTCGAATTATGGATCAATTCGACAGTCCCGACCGTCGAATGGGGCTATCGAAAATTTTCTTGTCGAAAGACATTTCGACGGCTAAAAACCATAGAATTTTTCATAAATTCGACAGTTATAAGCCGTCGAATAAAAAAATTTCGACAGCTATAAGCCGCCGAATAATTATTTTCGACAGCTATAAGCCGCCGAATAATTATTTTCGACAGCTATAAGCCGTCGAATAAAATATTTTCGACGGTTTAAGACCGTCGAATATAGGTTCTTACCATATTTTCGTGACAAAATGCTTTTGTTTTCAACCTATACCTGTGAAAAAAATGACACATTTATATCCACATCAACATTCACATTCCATCCCATCTATTCACATCCAATCCACACCAATTTGCATTCAATTCATAATATAAAGAATAATAAGATTTAAAAAAAATATTACTTATTTATTGGAAGAATTCCTGAAATCATATTCAAATACATCAATGTAATGAAGTCTTACAAAAAAAATAAATAAATAAAAAATAAATCCCACTAGATATGAAGAGGACAGAAGGCTGCTGTGAAGATGCCACTGATGGTGGCTTGGATGTCACCAAGCTTGACACCATCAAGGTACATAACACTGAGTACGTAAGCAGTCCCGAGGCAATTTAGGCCAAGTATCTTGAACATCTGGAGAGTGGTCACTAGAGTACTCCTGCCCTGTTGGATTATATCAGTGGTGGGAGCCACAGACGCATGCTTTGCAGTGAAAGGAGATGCCATTGACGCATCACCAAGCTTAACAATAGGAGCGGCACGACCATCGCTTTCCTCATTCATCTCATCCATGAGCTTCTTTAGCTTCTGCTGTTGTTTCTCTGCAGCCGTCATTGGTTCCATCACCACACATCAATGTAATCCTTCCAACTGTTTTGAAAGTGGTCATGATTAGTTCCTTCTGCTCAGGAGCAACCCTTGGAAAAACCTGAAATCATTGTCAAAGAATCTATTACTAACATGAAGAACCATCTACAAGTTTCTAATGGATAATGTGGGTTACAACCTTCACAAAGGGGATGACTTGGAGAACAGCAGAAGTCTGCTGTAACATTTCAAAGCAGTCCCCTCCAATGCAGAGATCATGGGAGTCTGACAAAGATTCAACCTCTTTTTCGCTGTGATAACAATAACACTCGTTCAAATAATTTCAATAGTTGTTTACAATTATGGCAAAGCCCAAAGGCAATAAATATTATCCCAAATGAGAATGTTACCTTTTTATAAAGCTTAAAATCGCTGCCTATGAGATGTCTTGAGACAAAGTTGATAAGTGATGGAGGAACGAAGTCGAGCTTCATATCCATAGTTGCAATCGTCCTGCAGAATTATAGAAATGCTCTATTTAACAAAATTATGTTGTTTGTCTTATCGATATTATAAAATCCTTGAACCCAAGCATAGTGAGAGCCATTCAATGGTGACGCCTGTCCCAACATGAGTACATTATGAGGAATCCATCAAAGAATATACATGGAGAGCTGAAAACTTCTTAGCTTGGAAACTGCAGGTTTTAAGATAAGTTGGACAAAT
This sequence comes from Akebia trifoliata, assembly GCF_017979445.1. Lineage (NCBI taxonomy): Eukaryota > Viridiplantae > Streptophyta > Magnoliopsida > Ranunculales > Lardizabalaceae > Akebia > Akebia trifoliata. Next base: position 29,685,637 of record NC_141377.1, read on the forward strand.
ACAAAATACATGTAATCAATCTTTTTCTTCCTTGAAATGCTATTGATGCCAAATCTAATCATCCTTACACAAGTAAGATCCTCCAGATGCAGTTCAAGAGCTTAGCCAATATAAGTAAAACTCACCGAAAGTAACTCCGGCTTGAAGTCACCTTTTGTAAAGCAAAGCCTCCAACCACATCTATCCGCACAATATCTTTTGCTTCAGGTATCCCATCACGGGTGAACCCATGAGTAAATTTATCAACATTATCTGCATCGGAGATCTGAAAACTAATTTTGACTCCAACAATGGTGGCTGATAAAGTATTATCTTCTGATGATACACACTTCCACTAACCAAAGTAAGGATCAAAGGAATGACAGACAAGATTAGTTCAAAAACTACATTCCAAAAACAAAATCTGCCTAAGAATTTTCATCCAGATTTTACAAACAGCTTGTTCAGTTTTTCTTTCTATAATGTAAAACTCAAGAAACCCATTATGTGCCTTACCCATTTGTTTTGCAGTCCTCAGGCATCACTGTTCTCCTCTTCACTCTCTTCCAACAATCCATCAAGAACGGCTAGAGACTCCTTTTCGGTGCCCGATGCTTCATCACTCAGATTTTCAGACAAGTTTTCATCTTGGGAGCTGGAAACAGAAACGGGCTCATAGGCAGTGTTATGGGAAGGTCTCTGCCTCAGAACCTTCATTGTATCCACACGGTTTCTAGTCTCGGTGACGGGATGACTAGTAGGACTTGTTAGTCTATTACTACGGCGTAAGCCTGCAACATCTTTAGCCAAGTGTACTTTTTGTTTCTGAGAATGGCGTGTTGGGCGTGACCCAAAACCAAAATTCTTGTTCTCCTTCTCAGAATTATCTAAGTCCCCACCATTATCATTGTCACTGTCTTCATCTTCATCAGTTTTGCCATCATTGTCACCATCTTCGTCTCCATCAGATTTGCCATCATAATCGTCATCATCGACACTGTCGTCACCACCACAAACTCCTCTAAACTTATCATCGTAAGCATCATTTTCTTCGTTTTCCTCGAGTCCATTGTTTTGAACAGAATTGTCATTAGAAGGGATATCCTTCCCATCTTCAAGCTCAGCATCTTTTCCCCAACACTCTTGTTGTTGAGTTCTCTTTGTTTTTCTGATCCACAATTCAAAATTGTCAAATAGTTTCCAAATTCCAATGCATATAGATATTTTAAAGGTAAAGTAAGGGTAAGTGAGGGATTGACAAACCATGTCCAATAAGAGCACAAGGACGCCACGTGCATACCAGGACAGGTTTGCAGCAACAACAACAACAAGAAGACCAGTTTTCTTCATATAGAGAAGACCAGGTAATGAGACTAAATATTAGTCTAACCTAATAAGATAGTCTCAAAACCAAATGAACATTACCTTTCCATCGGGGAGCTCCGCCTTGTAAACACTTTCCCGACAGCCTACACATGCACAAAGTTCATAAGAAAATAAGCCAAGTTCTCACAAAGCAGATAGTCATTGTGTAATACCACAAATAATTAGAACTCAAAAAAAGGAAGAAAAAACCTTGGCAAGGGCATATCAATATATAACTCATTGTAATTCAGTTTCAACTTAGGAAAATCTAAAACAGAATTGAGATTTATGGAAATTACCTCATGCCTATCAAAATACACGACAATGACTCCTAGGCCATCTAATCACCTCACCACAAAGAATATCAAGTAAAGTCCCTTGGGGTCCAACTCTATCCATTAGCTCAGCCGAAGAATCAATGATCTCATCGATACAAATTGAATAATACTCCATATCTGGCTTCTCAGGATCTACTAGTGCTCCTTTGGCGTAGACCACATTCCTTCTAAAGTTCATCAATAAGCATACCTTACCATTATTCAATGATGGTAATGGTTCTGATACTGGTTCTTTACCTCCTCGCCTATTAGGAATTGTGGAATCTGAAGTCGCCTATTAGAATTAAATGAAGAATTAAATGAAGAATCTCTAAAGCTAAAATGAAGAATTGCTAAAGCTAAAATATTTTTACATCTTACCTGAATAGAAGGACCTCCAACTTCAAATGTAGATGATTTTTTCTTCTTGTGCTTGTTCTTCTTCTTCTTTTTCTTCTTCTTATCTTTCATTAGTGCATGAACTAGTTGAGTTAAGTTAACCATGTCTTTTTCAAATTTATTCGTATAATTCTGACTTTGAATTGTATAACGTAATGAAGTCTTTGAAACTCCGCCTCCCATACCTCTTACTCTGCCTTTTCCATCTTTCCCAAACACCTATGCATAACTACGATTAATATAATGTATGAAAATAAAATATCAAAATTAAATAATATAAGTCATACATACAATGGAAATAGGATCGTGGTCGATATCTTTATGGGCAAAGCTAGGATCTTCTTTAATAAGATTATTTAATTGACCCTACAAAACAATGAAAACATTAAGATGATAAATAATTTTTTCAAAAATAAAAATAAAAAATTTGACCAAAAAAATGACATCACTTACAAGAGATTTAGCCAACTCAGGAGTGAGAGCACTACCATCACTCCTCGTATGACTATCGATGAAAAGCTCTGTTCTTGTGGGCTGCCGACCATCCGTCTTATATTTTTTCTATTTAGATAAAAAAATGTGCCACATCAAAAATGCATACAATCTTAAAAGCAATACAAATTAATTAACATTTGAAATAAAGTATGTAAATTAATACTTACCATTTCTTCTGCCTTTTTTGCTATACCCTTTCTACCGGTTGTGTGTGGAGTTTTATTTTGCTTACGAAGCTTTTTCATTTTCTCACATTTTTCTTGGTTAGTCGATGTCGATTTTAAATCAACAAACTTCTCCCAATCATCCTGTTTGATCCATCTACTTTTGGGCTTATTCAACTTTCGCTCTGCATCAGTATTACCAACTTTGCAATATTCCTTCCCCAATCGATATTTCCAATCTCTCCATGCATGACCGGCTTTCTGTAGGCAGAACTTCTTGTAGTCTTCAGAAATGTCATAACGGGACTGTCAAAATATAAACAAATAAATCAATTCTAATATAATGAAAAGATTCATCATTATTGCAACTAATCAATAGAATATTTAAACTACCTGGAGAAGACGCCAAATAAGTTCAAGCAACTCCGTCGGTACCTTCCTCCAAGATGAATAGAAAGGTGGTACGTGTGCCATCGCATAGCGGCCTATATTGGTCGATAAGTCTGTCGAATTATCCCCAATGCATTGCCCCATAGCATTGAATTCCACATGAAGGCGTGAATCAGATGATGAATGTGGATCCGATGTCGACGAACTTTGATGACTATCTCGTGTAGGAATCGAGGGTGTCGAGCTATCAGAATCCGATGTCGACGAGTTATCAGAATTCTCCATCGACAAGCTATCAGAATCTTCTATCAACGTCATAAGGCCTGTATGGAATAACATTAAAAAAATAGTATAAATATTTGAAAGCAATAAGATTAAAAATGAAAGCAATAAATCAAATAGTGAGTTAAATAACAACCAAAGCAGAAATATTACACAATATCAACAATGAATTTGTATTTGAAAGAAATAAAAGTAGATCATTACTATTATAACACACTATTTTTCATAAATAGATACATAACGTACCAATATAGTTAGTTTTCATCATCATTTTCAATGATATCTTCTTTAAGAACAGATGATAAAACATCCACGTTACTTGCCGCAAATGCTAAAGGATTTTCAAAAGCGTCTACATCTTTATTCAATCTCTTTGGAGCTTCTAAAACCACGTGCCAAGCTTCTGTAGGCCGACTTTGATCTTTACAATAAAAAACTTGAGTTGCTTGTGAGGCAAGAATAAACGGTTCATCGTCCACTTTTGTATTTCTCATCAATCTCTCTAGATTAACATATCGTAAATTTGTGTCTCGATCAACTATATACCCATTTGAATCTTCTATACGCACCCAATCACAATAAAATACCGTCTCTTTGAAATCTAGGTAGTCCAACTCAAGTATTTTCTTTACAATACCATAATAGGTAACTTCTTCATCTACATAATTCGTATCTCTAGCATTTGCCCGGAAACTCGTTACAGCTTTCATTGACACCCCAGAGTTTTGTGTTGATAAATTCATTTCATATTCCGCTGTATAGAAAATATACCCATTTACTGCATATGCGTTATATGAAATTACAGAAGCATTTGGGCCGGTAGCAAGCCTTTTTGTAATTGAGGGGCTGAAATCGTCATGTAGTTGTTCTCTAACCCAATGAGCGTATGGCATTTCTTTCTCTACTTGTGAATTGGTCTTTCGACTATTAGCCCTTGACGCAAGACTTTGAAGGTAATCATTATATTTCCTATAAAAAATAGTATGAATTAATGAGGTTTAAATTCATATAATATAAAAATAAATTTGAGTTGTTGCTACATACTTTTCCCATTGAGAATTCTCAGCAGACTGACGAAGTACCCATTTGCGAACTTGCTCATACTCCACATTGTTCAGAACATAACGTTTCCCATTCTTATCAATAGGGTAGGCAGGTTCACAGTCATCATTCATAATCATATGTTGGCCTCGTTGATGACTTCCTATTCTACGTAAATCATCGGGCATGTAATGCATAGCATACATCATTGCTTCTTCCATAAGATAACATTCTGTGATAGAACCTTCTGGGAATGTTTGGTTCACCACGTATCGTTTATAACTCTTCATCATCCTAATAATATTTTACAAATTAGATAACGATAAGACAAATAAAAATATTCATTACTTATTGATCATCACATACCGTTCAAAAGGATACATCCATCGATATCTAACTGGTCCGCACATCAACGCTTCCTCCACCAAGTGCACAAGGAGATGTATCATAGAAACAAAAAAAGAAGGTGGAAAATATTTTTCGAATACACACACTGTTTCTACAATACGTCCTTTAAAACTTTGTAACTCCAAACGATTGATTTTTTTCGAGCATAAGACATTGAAAAATATTGAGAGTTGTCGAATAGCGGCACGCAACGGCTTTTGATTCTTCATCTTGAATGCGTGCATTAGCAACACCGGTAATAAATGTTGCATAAGTATGTGATAATCATGTGATTTCAAAATTTTCAATTGAAGTTCTTGTAAACTCACATTTTGTTTCCAATTTGAACTGTATCCGACAGGAACTTTCAAATCCCACAAGGTTTTACAAATTAATTCTTTTTCCTCATTAGACAGTTCATAAAGAGCTTTTGGTAAAACCTCATTGCCATTAATGTTCATCGGCCACAAATTCTTTTTTATCTTCATTTCTTTCAAGTCTAATCGAGCTTTAAGGCCATCCTTAGTCTTATCCTTCGTCTTCATAATTGTTGCAAAGAGATTTTCAGTCACATTTTTCTCAATGTGCATCACATCAAGATTGTGACGAAGTGGCAAATCCTTCCAATAAGGCAAGTCAAAAAATATTGATCTCTTCGACCATGGAGTCTCATCATTCATAGATTTTTTCCTTTTCTTACCTGGTAATTTTCCAAACTCTGTATGAATTGTTTCCAACTTGGCTAATAGATCAACTCCGCTCAACCGACGATTCTGCTTCTCTTTTTCTTCATACCCATTAAATTGAGATTTTTGACTTCTGAAAGGATGGTTAAGATCAGTTAAAAATTTTCTGTGCCCCATATAAGCAAATTTTCCACCATGTTTTAACCACATTGAATCTGTTCCTTCACTACAAACAGGACATGCAAATTTTCCCGCTGTTTTAAAACCCGATAAATGACCGTATGCTGGAAAATCATGTATAGCCCATAACAAAATTGCTCTCATTGTAAACATATGTTTAGTGCTAGCATCATATGTTTCAATTCCTGTAGACCACAACTCATTTAGCTCTGCAATCAGTGGCTGCAAGTACACGTCAATGTCATGTCCTGGACCATTTCTCCCAGGAATCAAAAGTGTCAACATCGTAAACTCCTTCCGCATGCATAAAGATGGTGGCAGATTATACGGAACAACCATAACAGGCCAACAACTGTATGAGTTGTTTTTCATCCCAAATGGATTAAATCCATCTGTTGCAAGTCCCAACCGAACATTGCGTGGTTCAATAGCAAAATCTCCCCATTTACTATCCACTCCTCTCCAACAAGATGAATCCACTGGATGACACATAAACTCTTTTCGTTGTTGACATCCTTTAGAATGCCATTTCATGTTCTCTGCAATCCATGGCACACTATACATTCGTTTCAACCTTTGCGTTAGTGGGAAATACCTCAATATTTTCACCGGTAAAAGTTTTTTCTTCGACTTCTTTTCATTAACCGGTTTCCATCTACTCTCGCCACATTTTGGACAACTATCTTTACCTTTATTCTCTCTCCAATACAATATACAATCATTAGGACATGCATGAATAATCTCGCATTTCATCCTTAAAGTCTTGATCATTTTCTTTGCAGAGTAGGTACTCTCTGGTAAAGAGTTATCATGTGGCAATATCCTTTTAATCATTTGCAACAATTCATCAAAACTCTTCTGAGACCATTGATGTCTAGTTTTCATACTCAACAACTCAACTATAACTGACAATTTTGTATCCTCTTTTCGACATGAATGATATAAGGGTTGCATCGCTTCTTCTATCATTTGGTGATATTGAATATCATCTATTGAATCATCATGAACTTGGTCATCGTTTCTATCAGAACACTCGTCCATACAAGTAACTTCATCTTCTTCGTTGGAAAAACGTCCAAGCGCATCATTCAACATGTCTGTCATTCTTGGGACCATATCTTCATCACACTGACGAACAGACGTACTAGCCCCAACTGTTACATGATCCCCGCTCCTCCAATGTTCTCCATGGAATATCCATCTCGTGTAAGAAGTATCTACACCGTCACAAACTAAGTGTTCTACGATTGTTTCTATATCTTTCCTTCTCGATGAAGTATTACGGCATTTGACACAAGGACAAAAATAATGATCATCATAACCGAAATTCTGTTTATTCGTTCTCAAGTATTTAATAAATGACACTACACCATCAATATATTCCGTTGATAACCTAGGTTTCGACATCCATTCTTTGCTTGGAACTTCGAGCCTCTCCATTAAAGATACAACTGACAAGTAAGAGGAAAAAACAAAGGATAGATTACAAAATAAGTTGAAAATAAGAAAGATTGGACCTTAAGCGATAAAGATATATGCTAATACTTACTAAATTTACCTATACAAATCCATCATATATATGGTTTAAAAGGGACCACAAGGTGGACAGCCATACTGTTTTTAGACTGTTGTTTACCCAATACCAAGGGTAATATCTCATATCAGTCTTCAAACCAATTATTCAGTATTGCCATCTTGCTCTTCCAATGATTTAAGATTTAGAAATAGATTTTAAATGCATTTGATGTGACTAGGTTCAAATTTAATTCAATTGAATTTCTCGAACATGATATTAATGCTATAATATCTGACATTTTCTATTTCCCAAATATTAGATAGAGATAAAGTGTACTGTTTACTCAATTGAAACAAGCAAATGTGGGAAGGTGAAGCTAGACCCTACCTCTTTATCCCCTACTTATAAAATATGCAATTAATAGTGTTATAATGTGTCTTAGACGTAGGCCATTCCTAACCCTCAATTCAGGTTTGGTTGCCCTAGAAAACCCTTGTTGCCCGCAAACCCAGCTGATGTCTTAGATGAAGGATTATGTTTATTTGAATCAGTGTAAAATGTATATAGTACATTCAGTTAATGTTGTTGACAAATTTTCTGAAAATGGAAAAAAAGAGGAAAGAAGTTTGGAACAACTTTCAAATCTTTATTTTTCTCCAAGTAATTGCATATCTAATTTACTGTTTTGGTCAGGGAGATCTAGTTGAAAAGTATTATTTTTGTTTGGAATGACTTTCAAATCTTTATTTTCCTAAGTAATTATATATCAAATTTACTGTTTTGGTCAGGGAGATCTAGTTGAAGTGTTTTTCTTTTTGTATGTCCTTGTGCAGGAAAGAGTGCAGACAGAGATAGAACCATCGTATGACAGTGCCCAGAATTTCAATGGTGTCAGTGAATTTTCAGATAGCTTCGTGCACTGGGTAAACCATGGAGAAACTCTGTGCCATTGATGTCATCCTACTCAAAATTTTCTCAATCAAATATTTATTTCCCTCCCCATCTGACTCAACTCACTTCCAAGGGCACCGAACTACCGATCCCCGAAGAGAAGAATATAGAGATACAGAATAAGAGTAAGAGAAACAAGAAGCAAGCAATCTGTGTAAGATGCTTCCCTATAAGAAAGGCACTTGCCCTTTTTGTTGTTGGCATATATGATTTGCATCATTGATTTGCCTATGAGCTTCATATTAATATTTTTTACGACTCATGTCATAAAGAAATACCTTAAGTGCCCCAACTCATATCAGTATCACATCTCACCGATGCTTGTACTTTATTCATATATAGTTATCTGGGTAGATCAACAAACATATACTCAATACAATATATAGTTTATATAGTCCATTGAGTTATGTATTCTAACAATCTTATTGATGAAATGCATTGAAGTAGAAACAAACAAAATGAAATTAAAAAAAAAAAGGTCTAAGAAATTGGTAAACTGATCATTGAAGATTCATCGATCTTTGGCAATTTCATCAGGACCAATGCATACACCTATCAATCTTTTTCCAGAATGTCAAACTAATTATATTTGTCTAAATACCATACTAAGAAAGTAACTAAACATTGTTTCAAATTATAGATGGCATCCTGCATCAACAAAGTTCCATTATCTCATTCAAATAACTAGAATAAAAATTACAATATGAGAAGCAATATGATATATTCAGTGACTTTCCTTGTGTGAATCAGAAGAAAAAAAAAAGTAAAAAGTATTGGAGATTGATAGACAAATTAAATTTTGACATGGAATGTTATCAAACCTCATTCAAAAAATTAAACATCAACAGCCAGATCTACATAAATAATTCAAAATTCCAAAGAAGAGCAGATAATTTCAGTATTTGAATTACCAATTCTCATATTTTAGATCTGCAAATTCATAGTTTCTTAAACAGATCAAAATTAAATCTCAAAGAACCAAATGAATAAAAGAATACGTACTGGAACTTCAGAGGATTTGAGCTTCAGTTCTTCGATTTGAGCTTCAATCGAAGAAGACGATCGGTAATTTTCTGTATCAATCAATCAAATAGGTGAGAGAGAGATCCAATACAGAGAGATGAGAGATCGAGAGATCGAGCGGGTTACAGAGAGAGAAGAGATCAGAGAATTCGAGAGACCAAGAGCTCAACAGATCAGAGAGATCGAGAATCAGAGAGATCGAGAGATTGAGAGTTAGAGAGATCAGAAAGATCGATAGACCGAGAGTCCGAGAGTTCGAGAGATCAGAGAGATCGAGAGGAGAGAATGAAACAGTGAGAGAGGAGAGCTCGTGCGAGAGAATGAAACAGACTAATGAGAGAGGGAGAGTCCGTTGGGCCGGTAAAACGATGAAAAAATTCGGTGGGCTAAGCCTGTCGAATTATTGTATGGGCCTAAACGTGGGCTTTGGACCGACGAAATAAAAACAACGGGTTAGAACCGCCGAATTTACCACTGCAGCAGCACCGGGCTCTCGCAGTGTTCGTTGGGCCGGGGCTGTCGATTTATTTTAGTGGGCTTAATTACTGATTTTGGGCCGGCGAATATAAACGTGAGATTTGGGCCGTCGAAATAAACGCTAAATAAATGCAGAATTTGGGCTTTTTTGACGTAGTGTACGTCTAGATGTGCAGATGTTTCAACCTACTACATTAACGACAACTATTGGCCTTGCTCGATTACAGGAAGAGAAGGTAGCAACTAATCATCGACTTAGTCGTCCAGACATCATTAAGGCACTCACTGCTGTCACGCCAAGGAAGTTGAATATAAAACCTAATTTGCCACTTATCAAGAAATTAACACTTGCAAAAGCCAAAGAAAAAGGGATCGCGGGTTGTGTTACAATTGTGATGAGAAATTTCACCGTGGGCACCAGTGTAAGGTTCAAAGGTTGTTCCTTATCGAGGGATCTTGGCCTGACGAGGTTGTAGCTGAAGTTGTTGAATTGGAAACGGAAGATGGGGGTGATTCATCGGACTTCCCAGAAATATCATTGCAAGCCATTGTTGGTTCAAGAGCTCCATAGACCATGGGAGTGCTCAGGTACATCAACACAAGCCCATTATAATATTAATGGACTCAGGAAGTACCCATAATTTCATCGACCCAAAGACAGTTAAACGAGTTGGAATTACACCCACACCTGGAGACCGATTAGATGTGCTGGTGGCTAATGGGGATCGACTAGAGAGTGAAGGCAAGTGTATGGAAGTACGAATTATGGCGAAAGATCTCTAGATTGTTGTTGATTGACATATCTTGTTGTTAGGAGGCTGTGGTGTGGTCCTTGGGGCTATATGGTTGTAGACACTTGGTCCCATATTATGGAATTTTAATAACCTGATGACGAGTTTCAAATTGGGTGACAACTCTTATGAATTATTGGGATGAAAAGCACATCCTTACAACTCCTTGACGGTGATGAGTTTGGAAAGAAATTGCAGAAGAACGGGAAACTAATGATGTTGCAAATATTGAATTTCGATGGGTCTCACTCGGTTGTTGATCAACCAACTAATTCGAGAAAGCTCCTAGATGAATTTAAAGATGTATTCCATGAAGCAAAAAGGCATCCCTCTTTCACGTGCATGAAACCATCGTATTCCTTTAACTCCAGGTAGCAAATTGGTCAATGTGTGCCCCTTACTGATACCCTTATTTCTAAAAAAAACTGAGATCGAAAGAATTGTCAAGTAAATGTTGGAGTCAGAAATTGTATACCCCAATGTTAGCCCCTATTCATCACCCATGTTGCTAGTTTGGAAGGTCGATGGAAATTGGAGAATGTGTATCGATTATCGAGCTCTCAATAAAGAAATGGTGAAAGATAAGTTCCCTATTCCTATAATTGACAAGTTATACAGAGCTTGTTATTTTTCAAAGTTAGATTTACGCTTTGGATATCATCAAATTCGAATGAATGCTTATGATATTTCAAAAACCGCCTTTAGAACTCAACTGTGAGTTGTTGGCGATGCCTTTTGGACTCGCCAACGCACTCTCGACATTTTAAAACATCATGAACGATGTATTTTGACCATATCTTCGGAAATTTATACTTGTCTTCTTTGAAGATTTTTAGTGTATAGCAAATCTTGGAATGATCAAGTGGAGCATCTCAAACCGTCCTTACCATTATAAAGAATCACTAGTTTTACGTTAAGCTCTCAAAATGTAAATTCGGCCAGCAAGAAGTGGATTATTTGGGGCATGTAATTACAACTCAAGGAGTAGCTGTTGATCATACCAAGGTAGCAGCCATGTTGAAATGGCCAAGATCCAACTCTCCAAAGTTTACATGGGTTTCTGGGGTTGACTGGATATTACCGAAAATTTGTTCGAGATTATGGGAAGACTGTGGGTCCGTTTACAACTCTATTAAAGAAAAATTCCTTTATTTGGAATGAATGGGCTGAACTTGCATTTAACACCTTAAAGGAAGCAATGACTAGTCCATCAGTGCTAGCCTACCAACTCAACAAGGTCGAAAACACCTTTCTTGTAGGTCTCTTACAACCACTTCCAATTCCCGATCTTGCATGGACAGACATAGCTATGGCCTTTATAGTAGGGCTACCACCATCTTGAGGTAAATCATTTATTATGGTGGTTGTAGATTGGCTCACCAAATATGCCCATTTCATTCTCATATCACATCCATATACAACTAAATCAGTGGCACAAGTGTACATTGAGCAGGTTTTCAAGTTACATGGGCTTCCACGATCTATCATTAGAGATAGGGATGCCATTTTTACAAGTTGGTTTTGGTAGGAGTTGTTTACATTACAAGGAACCCAATTCAAAATGAGCCTTCCTATCATCCACACACGGATGGACAAAGTGAAGTTCTTAACCGGTGTCTCGAAACATATATGAGGTGTTTCATCGCTAACAAACCAAAGGATTGGACTAGTTGGCTTCCATGGGCTGAGTCGTGGTATAACACCTCATACCATTCATCTACCAAGATCACTCCATTTGAACCTGTGTATGGCATTCCTCCACCCACTCTCATGCATTATCACTACGTGAAAATCCCAAATTTGTCTAAGAAATTTTGTTGGGCGTGGCCCTTCGAATTTTAAACCCAAAACTCCGCGGCCCGTGAATCACTTTTTTCGGTCGATTACTCTCACTATCTGCCTCTCTCTCACTGTTTCTCTCACTCTCTGCCTCTCTCTCACAGTCGATCTCTCTCTCTCTCACTCTCTGCCTCTCTCTCTCTCAATCGATCGACCTCTCCATCAAAGGTGAAGCACGATTCTTCCCGATGGAAACTTTGCGAAGAACTCTTTGTCTCCATTGTTGACGGAGTTGCATCTCTTTCGATTGCACATCTCGAAATCGAACATATTTCAATCGCAGCCACGCGAAGAAATCTCTATCTCCATTTCAGACGAAGTCGAATTCATTTATAGTTGATCTAGACACTCCTCCATCACTAACTTCTCTTTGAATTTCTTTATAGAAATCTCTATGTTCTTGGATTCTCTGCTAATCGAGGATCGAAAAGCTTGAATTTCACATCATTTGAGATCAGGTATCGTAGATTCATGACGATTTGTCTGGAAAAATTGAATTTCACATCTAATCCTCAAGGTATGTTCGAAATCTCTTTTTTCCTATTTGATTCATGTCTTCTAGGGTTTGTATCGTATAAATCGAATTGAGTTTCATTGAATTTTAGTAGAAAAATAGTTGAACTTTAGGTTTTGTAGGATTTTCTTATTTCAGATCTCAGTTTTGTATGATTCGCGTTTTAGATTAGTTAAAAACATTATTAAAAAAAATTATGCCAAATTAGAGACTTAGAAAACGGATTGCCACTAAACTCCAAAATTTGGATCCTGTATATATTGTCACAATGGCCCAAATGATACCTCAATCATTCAGGTTTAAAATACAATAAAAGAATTTACTAATGACCATTACAAATATGTTAATATAGTTTCTATAGTCCAACTACTAAGTTTTAAATTCTAGTTCTAGTGTTTTTTGACAGTGTTGCTGTGAGTTCTTCAAGTTTAGAATTTACACCAAGAAATTGTCATCATTGAGCTTAATTCAATGCTTGTGGGGAACAGATTGAAAGGAGAATCTTTCCCGTGGAGAACAAATTCTGTGATACATAGTATAAAGTCAGCTCTATCGAGATTTTGATGGAAAGTTCAGCCCACATGGAGAGAGTGAAATGGCGTTTACTGATACACTAGCAAACTATGGAGTGTTTGTAACTCTTCTCTTGATTTTTTTCTCTTTTGCAAACCTACCTCCTTTGGCTAAACAGGCCCTTCTGGAGGACTAGTTGGGGAGGGATTCCCATATTTGGATTGTAAACTAATCTTTTGTCCATATTAATATAATCTTACTTAACAAAAAATAAAGTTTCAACTCTTTTATGTTATATTTATATGTCAAAGGGCACATACCCATGCAATGTGGAAACGAGTAAAGAAGGAAGTTCAATAGTTACACAGTCAAGAAGTCTAATATCTTTTGAATTACTATAACTATGACTTGAATTATAGTAGGCTTTTGATTATGAATTTCTTAACAATCCCATAGTTGAGAATTAATTGTTGCATTTAATGGTTTTGCTTTTATCTTAAGACAAACAAGGTAAATTAGAATATATCTCTAATTGATAATATGTCAATAAGTTTGAACGATTTTCATTTTAATGATGATATATTTGCATCATTACTAATTCTTTTATCCTAGTTTTGAAAGCTTTTGTTCAAATTTTATGTTATGTTTATCTGTCTAAATCACATTTTTTTATTAATTATCTTTCAAGTCATTAGTTGGTTAAATTGTTAATATTGTTACGGATGCATGTGCATGCATGTTATTCTACACCATATGTTTATAAGCTCAAAACAGTAGATTGACAAAGTTATCTAATTAATGGATTGTGAGGTGAGGTCAAAGTCCAATAATCTAAGGGAAAAAAGGGAAGTGCAGAGTCTTCACTAATGTGTTCTTTCTATGCTTCTCGGGTCATTCTTTACTATGAATTTTATAGATAGAGAGTTATGGATGATCATCCAGCTGCTCGTGTACTTGTTGTATACAAAGGTGATGTATGCTTATAGTTACAATTTTTACTTGTTTTATGCTTATAGTTACAAATTGAAAATTCTATTTTTACCTCTAGAGGTGATGTATGAAAAGGTGATGTTGTTGTGTTCGTAGAGAGAGTTTATGAGAAGTACACCTACATTTCCTAGCATCTGTTATTTCAATAGTTTGTGAAGGTCCACACATGATGGACCAAACCATTCATGGATTCATTGGTGTACAATTTAGCACTTTGAGTTTGACTTCAAAACTTTGAAGTCAAACTGATTGATCATTTCTATCTATTTAGTAAAACCTTTTTTAACTCTGCATGTATTAAGTAAAACATTTTTAACTCTGTATGTATTAGGTAAAACCTTTTTAACTCCGCCAATGTAAAATTAACGTTTTACATAGCCGGTCCCAAGCCCGGATAAAGGAGGAGGGAGAAGGTATGTCATGGATTCATCACTGTGCAAGCTCATTATTGTACACGTCTGCATTTACCTATATGCGCATGTGCATATTTTTTGTTTTAATTTGTGCACTTAGAGGCATTTCTTAATTGTCTGCCTGTATGTATGTATGTATGTATGTATGTTTACATTTATACGTGCATGTGCGTACTTATAGATAATGATTTGATTTTACTTCCTTCTTCCTGAGTAGGCTCTGCATGACGCACTAATGAGGCAAGAGGAGCTTCTTGCTTATATAGACAATCAAGAAGAAGCCAAACTCCGAGTAAGTCGAAATTGAAATCCTTGCTTGTATAATTAAAAGAAGACTATTTACTTGGGTCATTTATGAGACTGATGTCCTTATATTCTACTTCTGTTTTTTTGGTTTTGGAGCAGAAAAAGAAATTTTGCTGGTGAAGAAGTGAATCATTTCGACACAAATGTTTGAGAAAGAGAGGTGTAGCTATCTATAAAAGTTACTTGTTTTGTGTCCAATTGCCTTTGTTTCAGAATAATTCCTAAGGCTCTCCTGCCATTGGAGGTACTGTGTTATCCCCACTGTCATTTGTTTTCTGAGTTATATATAATTAATAAACTGAATTCAAAATCCAGATTTCAAGAGAAACCATTGGATAAGTGAAGACAGTTGCAGATATGCATGAAAGGAAGTCGAAAATGGTGAAACATGCTGATGCTTTCATGAAAGGAAGTGAAGACAGTTGCAGATATGCTTTCATTTGTTAAATGAGTTTTAACAAAATATATGTTATTCTGTGTAACCTAAAGTACAAGTAGTTAACATGTTTTCGTTTTTCGCATGAATAGAAAGCTTGGGAAGTGGCCCAAGCCCCTTTCAAGAATTTGTTCATGATGGGCTTCATGATGTGGATGGCTGGAAGCACAGTCCATTTGTTTAGCATTGGCATCACATTTTCAGCTCTTTGGCAGCCCATAAATGCCCTTCAAGGGGTTGGGAAGGTTATGACACTCGACTTAAATTATTTTATTTAATATTTTTTGTTGTTTTGCGTGGAACACATGCCTTCTGTTTTGTATGGAGTACTATTGTATTGTCTGGTTAGCTTCTCTTGGATTGAAAAACTATCTTAATTATGGTAATTCATGAAATATTTAATTCTATGTAACGGTAACTCTGCTTTCAGCAGTTCACACATAGAAAATTTACATATTTTGTCCCTTAGATTGAATTCAATCACAGCTATAAATATAATTTATCAATTTTCTGATGAATCAACTTACCAAATTGTTGGTGGTATTGTTTCTTGAACTAAGATATATTCAATCTATTAGATCCATATGCCATCTAGATAGTCCTATTTATGTGATTTTGCAGATCGCATGATGCATGATTTCTTTTCCATGGCTTGTATATCTGAATTTCATTATTTTTTTTTTCTTGATGGATATAAGGTAATACTTTAAAATTGAAAACCAAATGATGTGCGTCAGTTGTAAGTCACATTTTCACTTAAAGACGAGATCTAGCCATCCACAACATCAGATCCAACGGTCATAATCCATCGGAACAAATAGGGATTCTTCTTGTTGCAAACATGTTGTTATCAGCTAGAATTTGCAAATAGAAGTACATAAATGTATAATGCTTTTTTTTCCTGACCTAGTTATATGCTTAATTTTAATAGATGTAGAAGTTTTTACAGCATTTTTGGTTATTTTCTATTCTTCATTCTTTTTTACTTCAGGTTGGCTGATAATTCAATTCACATGTTTGATCGCCGAAACCTCACTTCTGGAGGTGTTGGGTCACCAATCTATAAATTTGAAAGTCACAAAGCTGCTGTTCTTTGTGTACAGGTATGTGATAATTTTCTTGGCTTATCTCTTTCTTACGATTGCATTGTTATTCTGTATTGATGCTTGGATTTTCACCTCCTTTCTTTTGTAACTGAAAATTTATTTATTATTCAGTGGTGTCCGGACAGATCATCTGTTTTTGGCAGTGCTGCAGAGGATGGTCTCTTAAATATTTGGGATCATGATAAGGTATAGCAATCTATAGACATGTAACAACCTTTCCCCATCCTCTGATTGTGTTCAAGTGTACAAGTTTATCTTGAAAATCAACACAATCATGAAACAAACAATGTCCCCCCTTTATATTTCAAAATTAAAATTAAAATTACTTCTTGTGTTCCAGTTCGGTAAAAAGAAAGAACGTGTTGGAACAAGGATGATGCCATATACTCCAGGCTTACTCTTCCAACATGCTGGCCACAGGTACGAAAAACGAACCTCGTTCCTGAATATCTTCTAGTATAGAATTTGGTGATGTTTTAAGTTTGCGGAGGGGGCACATTATATAATTTCATATATGTCATGGACATGTGATGTTTATCTTCTGATGGAGTTCGTCCTGCTTTTATTTGTTGACCAAATATTAACTATTTGGTGTATGCATGTAGGGATAAAGTGTATGAAACCATAGGTCGTGCGAGTCTAATTGTGTGCCTGAATTTAGTTATACCACTGCTGCATTTATAGTTTATGGTACTTTGTATGTTATATTTTAACATCATTATAAATACTACCACTTTTGAATTAATGGGTAAAAATGGGCAAATGGCCTTGCAGATTGGCAAGTGGGCACAAGACAGACTGATGGAATCAGATCAGTAACTGGATTTTACCCACAAGAGACTTTTAATTCTAATGGTATTCATTGGGACTAACCTTTGTATAAATTGACTTTTATTGATTCCCTCAAATTTGGTTTCAGTTTTAATATACTCATGCATGACTAACCTTTGTATAAATTTATCAAATCTGATGGCTGGGGTCACTAACAAGTATCAAGTCGAGATATGGGTAAGAATTGGCCAAAAACTGTGAACCACTTGGCTACATTTGGTTGGTCATAACAAGTGACTAAGTATTTATAGTTCTATTAATCTAGTTACCATTTCTCTTTTGCATAATTTAATTTAATCATTTTGGTGCTTTGCATGAGTTATGTTTGATTACTAAATAATACAGACACAAACACACACTATTTTTTTTTTCCTTTTTGCATATAAAATTGTAGTAAACTATCATGGGTTTGTATTTGGTAGAAAACCTAACACAAATCTGTTCTTACCATGTTGCAAGAGGTTACCAAATTCTCTTAATAGGAACAAGCGAATTCCATAGTAGGTTAGTTAAATCAGTTCTCTAGCATACAATTTGTATACAATTTATCGATCTGACAAGTCCAGCTTATCCATCATTCAATATCCTAGTCAAACAACAGTCCAATTGGATGGTCCTAACCATCCGATCAAATTGCATTTTGGGATTATTCCTGGGGTATATCGAGGAAAGAAGCCCTTTATTTGTATTTTAAATAGGCTAATTCAATGAGATCCCCAATGGAGCTCAATGATTTGGTGGTCTGTCTCCACATCATATATGCTTCATGTATAGTCCAGTACTACAAAAACCTTGGTATGTCTTACTTTCCATTTATGGGTATATATGCTCTAGATTTGTTATAAATATCTGATTATGGGAAAATCATCTCACCTATTAAGTAGTGAGGCCTCCCACTTGAATCTCAGATGTTTTCCTCACTGATACATGGAAATGAAGTATAGAAATTTAGTTATACTGTGGAATTTAGTTATTTTTCTCAAAAATTTGCACTTGGATGGCATATAATCATGTTTTATGTGCAACTATTGAACTCCATTTTCTAGACAATCTAATTTTGATTTTTAGTTTTACTGAAATCCTTTGTTGTTCGTGCAAAAGCTCTCACTCTTGGTTACGGAGGCATACATTATAGGAAGCCCACCAGAAGAGTGTACAGGTAAGGATCTTTCCATCTTTTAGAGAAGACAGATTCTATGCCTCTTACTGAATTGGAAGTTTTTGTATCGAATTTTCTCAGGCTATGAAGGGGAGGATAGGTAATCTTGCCCAAAGCCCAGGAATGTCACAAGGCCTCGGTGAGGGGCTAAAGTAACTGACGATGTTATCTGATGCGGGCGACGAAGGTGAGTTTCAATTTTGTATTCTAGTTGGATCACTTATATTGTGATATTGTAATTGTTGCTAATTATATTAAGCATCGATATTGATTTACATGTACGTGATGGACCCAATCAGGCATGCAAGGCACAGCTGCAAAGAGGTTGCGAAGAAGGTCACAGCTGCAAAGAAGCAATCAACAAGTGCATGTTAGTGAAAGAAATCAATTGGGCCATCGAATCTATTTTCTCCTCTTACTCATATTTTGTTCTTCAGTTTTCTCTTCTTTTTTCTTCGATTTAATGTGAAGTTGGGTCTATTTCAATTTCAAAATATTAATTCATGAATATTGATTCAGTTTTCTCTTCTTTGTTCTTCAGTCAATATGGATGCCCTTCATATTCTTGTTCTATGATTTTTCTTTTGTTTTTTTTAATTTTTAAAATTTTTTTTTATTATTTCGTTCATTGTGATTGGTGAATTAGAGGATCATGCTATTATTTGTTAAACCTTCAAATTCGATGGTCATACTCTATGATTTTTTTTTCTTCTTCTAAAGCCCATTCTCCAATAATTTGATAGTCCAGGGCCGTCCAAAAAAAAATTCTACAAGAGAATATTTGACGGGAGGGTCCGTCAAATTTTGAGAAATTTGACGGGCTAAGACCGTCAAATATGGGCTTTTTTCACATAGTGTATGTTCCTAGTACTACCAAGGTAAAAGAAGTAGATCGAGCCTTGCGGGATCGTGATAGAATTTTGAAGGAGCTCAAGGAACCTAAATAAATCTCAAAAAAGAATGAAACGGATGGCAAATTTACACCGTACTGATTGGGAGTATGAAGTAGGGGATTTGGTTGACTTGAAGTTATAAGCATATCAACAGTCCTCCATTGCTCAACGTTCATTACACAAGCTATTTCCACACTATTTTGGACCTTTACAAATTCTTGGACGAATAGGGAAGGTTGCTTATAAGTTATTGTTACCCTCCGAATCCAAAGTTCATTCGGTCTTCCATGTTTCACAACTCATGTAAAAGCCAGGCTCTCAAATCCAAGTTTCGGTTGATTTGCCGAACTTAAGTGATGAGCACGAAGCAATGCAACCTCAACAAATTATTGGCCGACGAATGGTCAAACGCAATAATAGGGCAGTGATTGAAGTGCTGATCTAGTGGTGCGATCGTTCTTTAGATGATGCGACTTGGATGACGTACACTTCCTTTGTAAACCAATATCCAGACTTTGACGTTGAGGGCAAGGTCAATGCAAGCGGGGATGATTGATGTGTGTGTTGTTAGTATTCTGGAATAGTAGTAGTTAGTAGGTAGTTTTTTAACCAGTAAAGTGTATTGGTAGGAGTTGTAGAAAATATGAAGAATGAGAAATGGAGAAAATAACATGAAATCTTAAATGTTGGAGGGGATGAGTCTTAGGAAAACATGGGATGGTTCTGCGATTTAATAAGGCACAAGGGCAATTTCGATTTTAAACTATAGTTCAACATGAAACACTGGACTGCAATAAGTAAAGTTTGGAGTGCTAATAACAGATATCCTTTCAAAACCCATATGAAAAGGGCAATTTCGTCTTTTCAATAGCAGTATAAAGTATAAACTATAAAGATTATAAATAAGTCTTTTTCTTCTTCCTTTTTCCCGGTTTTCTTCATTGTTGTTCCATTGCCACTGCAGTGTACACCACCTGGTAATGAAACATGGATCAAAACCAGAGAGGAGCTCTCAGAAATTACCAATTCCACCCCACCAGAACCGCTATAATCGATCTCTTCAACCTCTACCTTGGGGTATTCCCGTAACTTCACTCTTCATCCCCCCCTCCTCTTCTCTCTTCTAGTTTCTCATTTATTCATATATTTTTGTTTTGCAGAAAAATTCCCACCTAAAATCTGAAGACGCAATCCGAGAAACTCCGTAAGTCTAATATATTTCCTTTTTTTTTTTTTTTTGTGTTCTTGATTTGGTTCATTCTAGGGTTTATGTATGATCGTCGAGACATAGTTTTAAAACTCGTCCCAGACCGAAGTGACTCAGGCGAGTCATAACGGTCTGAGATGCAACCGTGTGTGATAGGATCCTTGGATCCTACGTTTAGTCGATTTTCTTCGAGGGAAATCATTCCTCCAATTTTACTCTAAAACCAACGAGTTACATTCTGATATTTAAAGAGAAAGACTCCTTACCAACTACTCACTCTAAATAACCTCATACGTTTTGGGTTCCTAACAGTGTGAGATCCGAAATCCGAGATGACTCGCCCTACATTTTGAAAATCTTGGCCGAGTCAACTGGATTTTGTTTTTAGATGTATAATAATCAAATTTTAATGATTTAAATGTGTAATACAATATAAAAATTATGGTTTTAAATCTGGATAATTTACCCCACCAATATTAAGTTGACTCATCTGAGTCATTATGTCTTGATAAGGGGTGCAACTTGGTTTGGTTTGAGGCCAAATTAGAACCGAACCAATATAGGTTGGTTCGGTTTTATGGGTTGCCAATATCCTATAAACTTGCTTGGTAACCACATATTTTTAATTAAAAAAAATAATGAACATGAAATTTCATATAATAAGTCATTAATTTATCTATACAAAAGTCATTAGTCTATGTCATAACTTCCAAAAAATAATAATTCATTAAGAGTTCAGTTTGGTTCGGTTCTATACAAGCCTTGAACATAGAATCAAACTGAATTGATTGGTTATCCATTTTCTTAGCCCAGAACCAAACCACAACTTGTTCCAAAGTGAGCCTAACCAGCCCAAAGCCATCGGTGTCTGGTCTGGTTCTTGGTTTGAATCGGACCAAGTTGCACCTCTAAGGTAAACCATTTAACTCAGTTTACAACTATTTATTAAGAATCGTGATAATCTGGCTACCCCACGTGGCACTCTCAATTGACTCTTCTGACGTGACAAGTTCAGAATCGTATGTGTATCCTGAGGTGTACAGATCTACGATTCCCGAACTTGTCACGTCAGGAGAGTCGATTGAGTGTGCCACGTGGGGTAGTCAGATTATCACGACTCATTTATTAACCTATATTTATGTTCAAATAATCATAATTTTTTAATAAAATAAGATGGGTTAGAAGATTCTTAGTCACAACTCACAACATTTTTTGTTAAGGTAATAAATATATAAATTATTAAAAGTTAAGTATTTTATCCAAAAAATTGGTTGACTTGAATGGTATTTTCAAAATATCGAATGAGTCACGTTGAATATCCCGCTCGTTTGTGAACGATAGAGAGATGACTTGTGAGTCTTCTCAATGTTTGATGATTTTAAAATCCTGATAACAATTGTAACTGAGCACCTATTAATCCACCTTATAATAGAAAAGTAAGAATAATTATTAAACCAATTTTAATGGGTTGACTCATCGTCATGACTTGGACGAGTCAACTTGGTATCATGTATGAAAACCATGCTTAAAGATGCTTCTTGTTGAAATTCATGAAAGACTTGTTGAATATTTGTTTAACTGCTTGCTCTGCTAATATTCTGAAAACAAATAATTAGGAACAAATTGCAAAAGAGGATAACTGCTCTCAACAAAGAGCTTCCTCCCCCAAATGAACGGTTTCTATTTGATTTTGAGCAACTTCAGAGCCAATTTCCGGTTAGTCTCTCAACTTCAGGGTACTGTTTAGTATTGTAATGATCCATTTTCTTGCTTTTTTTTTTTTCCTGATTATATCGAGATCATCCTTTCAAGTTTTGGCCAATAGCGAGACTTATTGCTCTAGGCGTCTTGGTTTCCACATCGACCAATACATGATTCGTGCATCGCTATTTCTTATTGAACTCGACTAGTTCGTGTAGTCCAAGGCATGAATCACTAATATTCATGATTCACATAGTATTGGTATTCATGTCGGCATTTATAATGGACTTTTCTTGTAGTGTCATTTGGATGGTAATAATTTTCTTATTTATTAATTTTTGGGAGGGGGGAGGGGATATTTTTCCGTAAAACTTTTAGTATTCTCAATATATTGGGGCTCAATTATCTGAATTGTCCAAATGTCTTTTGTCTTGCCAACGGACGATCATGATCACGAGAGTGAGATTTAAAATCACGTTTGAGCTTGATTACTGATGACTATGACATATAATTTGTTCTGTATTTATTCACAGGACCAGGAGCAACTACGCGCAGCGACTGAATCAGTTCTAATTGCTTTAGTGGTGCAATGCAGTAATCATGCACCCCGGGCAGAATTTATTCTTTTTGCTCTACGGAGCTTATACCACATAGGTTATGTAAATTGGGATACATTTTTGCCTTCCCTCCTCTCTTCAGTTTCCTCGGCAGAGATTTCAATTGGACAGGGGAGTCAAGCCATGGCTACGGTCTCATCTACCAGTTTCTCTCAATCCGGAATAATTCCATCGTCGAGCACAGTTCCTAATTCTTCTAATTTTCAGCCTTCAAATCCTACAAATCCTACAAATCCTGCTTCTCCATTACCTTCTATCCATGGTATCGCATCTCCTGCTCAGTCTGGAACAGAACCATTAACTTGTGCAACACTATCACCAGTTAAATCTTCCGATATATCTGGCCTCGGACATCAAAATACGTCAAGGGCTAATTTATCGTCGAGAGATAACTCTATAAGTTGTTTGCGCCAGCTGTCCTGCAAGATTATTTTAACCGGGCTTGAATCCAATTTAAAGCCAGTTACCCATTCTGATATTTTCTCTCACATGATGAATTGGTTGGTTAATTGGGATCATAGACAACTGGGGGTTGATGAAGTTGATGGTGCAAAGGCTTGGAAACCTGATAGGGCTCTAAATGAATGGCTGCACAGTTGCCTGGATGTGATTTGGTTGTTGGTTGAGGAAGATAAGTGTCGTGTGCCTTTTTATGAATTACTTCGCAGTGGTTTGCAGTTTGTAGAAAACATACCTGATGATGAGGCCTTATTTACACTTATTTTGGAGATCCATAGGAGACGAGATATGGTGGCTATGCACATGCAAATGTTGGATCAACACCTTCATTGTCCCTCATTTGGAACTCATCGATTTATATCTCAAGCCTATCCAAATATTTCTGCTGAACCATTAGCAAACACGCGATATTCACCAATCACATATCCTAGTGTTCTAGGAGAACCATTGCATGGAGAGGTGATTCCATTTTATTTTTGAAGTGATTTCCTCTTTTATTTTATGATCTAAAAGAATATTAGCCAGAAATAGTCATTTCTAGGTGTATTTTTTGATGATTGGCTCGCATAGTAACAAAGCTCAGTTTTGGTAATTATTTGGTGGGGGTTTCAATTCCTGATTAATTCGGAAAAGTTTCTAAAAAATCAAGAAAATTTTGGAGATTTTTTTTTTTTTTTTGGGGGGGGGGGGGGTTTCTTACCAAAATCCATCATCTTTAACCTCTATAAAACCCTATTTTCTTCTTGATGTTTGAATGTTGAAAAAAATATAATAAATTTTGAAGGTATGGGGTAAAAATGTTACCATATTCCATAATTAATGGAGGAATCATTGATTTAATTAGCTAATCCCTAATTTGGAGAATTTTACAAATTTTATGAAAATTCGAAGAATTTTGTGATTATGTTGGCTCAGACAATGCATTTGTCCCGTAGAGTTAAACTGCTACCTTGTCAAGGTTATACATTTTGATATTTTTGGGCATTATATTGATTAAGGTTTATTGAAGGTGCTGCTTTGGTGAGGTGGTACAGTCTTGAGTTGTAATAACACTGACATGGGTCAAAACCCCTACCTTAAAATTGATTTAAGGTTTATCGTTGCCTTGATATTTGGTTATTATTACTGTTTTCTATACTCATGGAATTTAATATGCCAAAAGAGAAAGTTTAGTCCAAGCATCCTGGTCATGGTGATAAACTACAGGTCAGGGTGACCGGGAAATTCTTACTTTTCGTATGTGTCTTACCTATTTGTTAAACTGTCAACAAACAAATTGGAAATAAGATTATATAATTATGGCTTGACTTTTAAAACCACTTCAGTTCACGAGGTTAACTTGTGGTTGGGTTGTTGGCGGTTAATTAGATTTTTTGCTTTCTTGGTGTAGGATCTTGCAACTTCTATTCAAAGAGGGAGTATGGACTGGGAAAGAGCTTTGCGTTGTCTAAGACATGCTCTTCGTACTACTCCCTCACCAGAATGGTGGAGGCGTGTACTTCTCGTGGCTCCTTGTTATAGACCTCCTGCTCAACAAGTACCAATTCCTGGTGCCGTTTTCTCTTCTGAAATGATATGTGAGGCAACAATTGATAGAACAGTGGAACTTCTAAAGTTGACGAATTCAGGCAATAGTTTCTGCCTTTATTTAGACTTACGTTATGTTTGATTCATATTTTTGATTGGGTGTGGATTCAACAAGCTTTCCCCCTATTAGTTTGTATTGAATACACACAGACAGAGCTATGTTTTATCCCAAGTTTTGTTGTTTCTGGATGCTTTTGAATGTGGCCTTGTTATCAAGCATTGAGAAGAACTTATTGTTATAGTAATTTGGTGTAATCCCAATCAAGTAAAGATGCAAAGGGCTGGCTTTAACCACACATAATAATTTTCTTAGTTTTTTCCATGAGAGCCAGCCCTTTGCATCTTTACTTGAGTGTGATTACACCAAACTATTATAATGTAAGAAGTTTTGTTCTTATTGGTTTTGCTTGGAATTTTCAAATGCATTAAGAGAATGAAAAAGCGAGGTTTGGGCCTTGTTGTACTACTAGTCCTCTAACTTGAGCCACTTTAGAGGGATCCCTCTTGATGAATTTGTATTTAAGTGTGAGGATTGGATTTATCCTCTCTTGCTGCTAATCTCTTGGGGTTTAGGCATAATGAGGATTTCTTTCACTCACCTACACTCCCTCTTGTTCTACTCTTGGTTTTTTCTGCCATAATATATATTCCTTGTACTGATTCCTAAAAGCACATGTAACACTGGTTTTTGGGTCTAGCTTTGCTAAGGGCTTAAATGCTCTCATTGTTGTTTAATATGAAAGCATTCTTAAATAGAAAAGACACCTTTCTCTTTCAATATTTGATGGTTCGTTCTCCAGTCCACGTATGGGAAGGCCAACTTTCATAGCTTACGCAAAGCAACATCCCACATGGTGATGTCATTGATCGATTGCCTTTCAAAGTATAACTGGAAAAATACATCTATGACAGATTAAAATACTAAGAGCTAAAGAATAGAAAAAGAAACTAAGAGCTTCATTTTCAAAATAATTTTACATGTTCAATTCTCTATTTGTTGGTAGATCATATGTTCCCCTCCGACAAAAATACATATATTTCTATATTCCTTCCTATTTTCTTGATTCCCATCAAGACAAAATTTTCATGAACCGGGCTATTTTGTTGGATGTCTGTTTGAAGTGAAAGTGGAATATATCCTTCGTCTTATTCTTTCCATCCCTTGTGCCGTAGTTCCTGATAAATGCTTTTGTACTAGTGCTTGATTAGGCATTGCTTAGTCCAATGATTTATGAATTCCTGGTGAATCTGTCATCTTTTAATTATATTGTGATTAATCACTTAAAAGACAACTAAAACATGTGATTCTAGTGTAACCCAAATCACAATTGCTGAACGTGACGAGGTGTAAAGTCCGTCATTTTTTTTGCACTTTATTTGATGAATGTTTCGAGTTATAAAGGGTAAATATAATGTTGTTTATCATTTTTATTTTTTTATTCAACCTTTTTCCCTTGGTTCTCTCTTTTTTCCTCTGTCATTCGTTCTTTCTTATAGGCCTTTCACTTTGTAGAACTATTGAAAATTATCTTGTATCAACTTTAACTTAGTGTCTCAAATTTTCTTTCTTATAATCTGCTAGTTCCATTATCGTTTACATTGATTTTTTTTTTCTTTTACGGAATTGATGACTAGTTCATTATAATTGCTTGCAAAATTTGAGTAAGCTAATGGTGTTTTCCTAAACTGATTCATTGCAGATACGCAATGCTGGCAAGAGTGGCTCATATTTGCAGATGTGTTCTTCTTTCTCATGAAGAGTGGATGTATTGATTTTCTTGATTTTGTGGACAAGCTTGCAAATCGAGTTATAAAGGATGATAATCAGATTCTTCGGAGCAATCATGTGACTTGGCTTCTTGCACAAATTATTCGGATTGAGATTGTTGCAAATGCTTTAAATTCAGACCCAAAGAAGGTAGCTTTTGAAATGTTTTAAAGTTCATGTCTTGCTTTCCATTTATGGGCATATATTTGTTTTTTGCCAATACATTACTTTTTTGTCATTATGGTCCTGTGGAGAAGGGAAAGGTCCTTATTTCACAATCTCATTCAGAATCATTTGTATGTTGGGTTTGTTGAGTGTTGTGTTATTTGTCTCTGCTCCTGGGTGTCACGTGCTCACGTATTATGCCCCAATTTGATCCGTGACCCTCTTATATTCATTGTTATCCCCTTTTCCAATAGATTGGTCTTTTGGAGTAGTTGGTTGGTTAACACGGTATCAGAGCATTAGGTTCATATAGGTTACGGGTTCGAGTCTCCTCGAAGAATTTTCCACCCTTATGGGTGAGGGGATTTATTGGCAGAAAATCAAATATCAGAAGATTTTTGAGTATCTGAAGAACTGCCAGATGAGGAAGTATTCGTAGCAGAAGCCTCTTACTGGGTGATGTTTTTTGATGGGTCTCCAAGAAAAAGAGAAGATAGAGCTGATAAGAGAAAGGTGAAAAGGAAATCTGCCTGAGTATTCTGAAAAAACTGGTACTGGTGTTGGTATTGTTTTCATGTCTCCAGAAGGGGAAGTAGTTTCATTCTCGTTTAAGTTGGTATTCGATTGCACGAACAATGTGGCCGAGTATTCGGTCTCAAACTCGCAATATTAAGTTACAGTTTCTTAAGCATAACCAATAGAGACCACAGATCCATATCCAGCAGATACGAGGGTGACAGTACGAGTACCAACAGTTGCATATCCAAGTACAGATCCTATAGAAGCAAAGGTATAAGCATAGCCAAGACCAGTAAACCCACACCAGCAGTCGATCTAGCTTTTGATAATGCTATTGAGGATGCGGAAGGGAAGAAAGATGTTCACTGGGAAGAGAGAGACTAAGTATCAATCCTTGGTCGTCAAATGTTGGAACCCTTGCTTAAGCACGTACACCGCCATGCACTTACTTGAACCACCATGATTAAGGGAGGCAAAGGCCTTCGTCTAGCCCACAACCATCATCCAATGAGAATTTGCATGTAGTTGAGTGTTGTGTTATCTGCCTCCGCTCCCGGGTGTCACGTGGTCACGTATCTTGCCCCAGTTCGGCTCGTGACTCTCTTATTGACATAGCGGAAGTGTGTGAATCAATAGATTCGATAGATTGTGTTCAATGGAACACTCAAAATCAATTTGAATCAATAGATTCAATTGATAAACAAGCAATAGCTTGAAAGAAAATAAAGCATAAAGCTAAAAAAAGTAATTAAAAGAGAAAAGATAATTGAATTCATTATTGATTTTCGGATTTGGAGCTCTTTATATAGATAATTCCATCATAACAACTTGTAATCCTACTACAATATCAAAAATTAATATTCCAAACTTATCTATACCATAATACTAACTTTCTTATCCTATTAGAACTCAAATTGGAGATTTCTAAGCACTTCTAATTATAGTCTAAATAATAAAAACGAATTTAAAACAAATTAGAAACTAATATGAAATTTTACTCCTAACATAACTATGAAATAGAAATCCTATTAGAAGTAGAAATAAAAATCCTACTAGAAGTAGAAATAGAAATCCTAGTAGAAGTAAAAATAGAAATAGAAATACTAGTAAAGTTCTAATTAGGATTGTAGATACCCTTCATCAGGCTCCCTTTGGCATATAAGGCATTGACGGACAAAATCTTCAACATCTTTCTTGAGGGACTTCCAAAAGTACCGTTCTTCCACAAGTGCAATGGTCTTGTCCAGTCCAAAGTGTTCTGAGAGTCCGCCACCATGTAACTCTTTGATAAGATGCTCACGAATAAAACCATTAGGAATGCATAATTTTGTTCTTTTGAAGAGGAATCCATCTTGAACCACAAAGTTTGAAGTACATTGCTGTCTCGAGTTGCACTTTTCCCATATAACTTGGAATTCTGAGTCGTCAATGTAGAGTTCTTTGAGGAAGTTGAAGCCTATCACATTGCTCCTTATAGTAATGAGCAAAGAATCTCTATTTTGCGAGGCATGAGAAGGACTACAACTTAGTGTGTCAGCAACTTTATTGTTGAGGCCAGATTTGTGTTGAATAGTGAAGTTGAAATCTTGAAGCAAAGTGATCCATGAAGAATGCATGCGGCTGGTTGGACTTGATTTTGGATGAATTTCAAGGCCTGGTGGTCCGAATAGAGCACAAATTCATTTTGGATCAAGTAATGCCTCCACTTTCTAGCAGCACAAACAACGACATAGAATTCGAGTTCATATGTACTCCACTTTTGCCTTGCCTCCTTTAGTTTCTCACTAAGAAATTCAATAGGCTTTCCTTCTTTAGATAAAATAGCTCCTACTCCATGTATGGAAGTATCACAATGGACTTCAAATAGTTTTTCAAAACAAGGAAGTGTCAAAATTGGGGCATAAGTAAGTTTAGCCTTTAAGAGATGAAAGCTAGCGTCGGCATCATCGGTCTAAGTATTTTTTGTTTTTCCATGTGTCAGTTAAAGGTGCTGCGATGGAGCTAAAGTCCTTGATGAAACGCCGATAGAAGGATGTTAACCCATGAAAACTTCGAGCTTCGGAGGCTGATTTTAGAGAAGGCCAATCTCTTATGGCTGCAATTTTAGTTTCATCCATGTGTATGCCCTCTTTGGAGACTATGTAACCAAAGAAAAGTATCGAAGATGTGAAAAAGTGGCATTTCTTCAAATTGATGTAAAGATAGTTGGCTTTGAGAGCCTCAAAAATAGTCCGTAGATGTAGAAGGTGCTCCGAATCAGATTTGGAGTAGATTAAAATATCAAAATAGACCACAACGAACTTACCAATGAAGGGTTGTAGTACTTGGTTCCCGAGACGCATAAAAGTGCTAGGCGCATTTGAGAAACCAAATGGCATAACTAGCCATTCATACAAGCCATCCTTGGTCTTAAAGGCCGTTTTCCATTCATCTTCGGGTTGGATCTGTATTTGATGGTAGCTACTTTTCAAGTCGAATTTGGAGAAGATGGTTGAATCCGTTAGTATGTCGAACATGTCATCAAGCCTTGGAATCGGAAAGCGATACCTTATAGTAATTTTGTTCACCGCACGATTATCAATACACATTCTCCATGTACCATCCTTCTTTGGTACCAATAAAGTCGGAACCGCGCATGGACTAAGACTTGGTTGAATGAAACCCTTGGAAAGTAAGTCTTCCACTTGTTCCTTCAATATGTCATGCTCTTTTGGACTCATCTTATAAAGGGGCAGATTTGGGAGACTTGCACTGGTGTAACGGCCATGTACTCTGATACCTAGAGTTTAGATATAACTCGCCCCGGAGTCACCCGGGAGCACCCATGTAATATTATGTAAGGCTCGTTATGAAGCCATGTCAGCCCCCGTACCAGGGCATATCTGTTAGCTTAGGGTACATGTTAGCCCCGTGCCAGGGCACACTTGTTAGCTTAGTGACATTTCTGTAATAAGGGAGTATGACCGGCCTCCACTTTTGATGTTTCCTTCTGGAAACCTGGGAAAGACTTAGCGTACTCTTTGTAAGAAGGGTGTCAGTACTAGCCCAATCCCCAGCTTACACCCACGTTGTTGAAGCCCTTGAAGCCCAGTTCCGTGGAAGTCCCGCGTGTCATAGGATCATCTATTGCCTTGTAATGCATCTATTTGCTTTTGTAACATGTTACCCCATGTAATCAATATTATATCAACAAAGTTGCCTCCGGGCTTTGCCTCGTGTTGCCTCATTTACTTGTTTGCTAGCTACGTGTGTGTGGTGTACGATCATTTTACAGGCTTGCAAATGGATTTGACCCCCTTGTGCCGCACGACCTCGCTTCGAAAGAATACGACCGTGACAACTGGGCACCAAATCGATGTGGTGTTGTATATTTCTTATGGGAGGCAATGGATTTGGTAAGTCTGAAGGAAGAACACAAGAAAATTCTTTAAGGAGAGGTACTTGAGGAGGAACTTGAGTAGGAGGGTCCCGATTGGAAGGTTGTACTACCATTGCGAACACTTGAATTGCGTCTTTTAAGTCCTCATTGATGTTGGGAGAAAGAAAACATGTTCTCTTCTCCTTGACTAGGTGGGAAGCTTTGGGCTTAGCATAGAAAGGATGTGGGATCATTTTGACATCATTATACATGAAAGAATAGGTGTTGGCTTTGCCTCGGTAGGTGACATCATTATCATGAAGCCAAGGCCTTCCTAAGAGGATGTGGCATGCTCTCATTGGGACGATGTCACAAATAACATCATCCTTATATTGTCCAATGTTAAAAGAAAGTGAGCATTGATTTGACACATTCTTCTTGTACTCATTGTCCACCCAACCTATAGAATATGGTGTAGGGGGTTGTGTTGCATAGTGGGTAGCTTGAGTGCATTGACCATGTAGTTTGAAATTATATTTTCTGAACTTCCACTATCTATAATTAATTGACACAACTTGTCTTGCACCTTGCATGGAGTTCGGAAAAGACTATGTCTAGTTGAAGGAGCAACATGTTGTAACGACAATTAGTTGCGAATAACACAACTTAGATGTTCACCTTCGTCCTCCTCATAAGTCTCAAAGAATATAGTTACATCATTATCAACATAGTGATCATCTTCGTTATTTTCATAATCAGCCTCGGCTACTAATGTGTGATTCCTCTGGCACACTTCGGAGGTATGACCCATTAAAAACACTTATTTTGCTTTGGTTGTGCATAGGGATTAGGTTGGTGAGGTTTAGGATGTGGAGGTGAAGCTTGAGAGGCGGAAGCATAAGAATTAGGTTGGTGGGTTTTAGGATGTAAAGGTGGAGCTTGGGAGGTGGAAGCATGGTGGTTATTGTCATAAGGGGGTTGATTGTGGGATGGATAAGGTTGATGAGATGGGAGGACAGATTGTGGATAGTTAGACCTCTAATTGTTGGTATAAGAAGGATGAGAAGAAGTACGGGAATCAAGCATAAAGGATTCTACCTTCAGGGCATTGTTTATGGCTGTGTGCAAGTTTGTGTATTGATGTGTGACCAATTTCTCTTGAATTCTTCTATTCAACCCATTGATGAAACGCCCAATAGTTTGGTCTTCATTCTCTTGAAGTTCATTCCTTGAGAGAAGTCAAGAGAAGTCATCAACATATTCTTGTATACTTTGAGACCCTTGCTTACAATTTTGTATGTTGATGAACAAGGTTTGGATGTAATCTGGTGGTAAGTATCTTTGCTTAAGCAATTGCTTCATGGTTGGT